>NC_051178.1:18653470-19023470 GCF_013339695.2 Rhipicephalus sanguineus | reverse complement strand
CTCTCCTTCGACAGCGTGTTCCTCTGGCGTTTTTGCGTCAGAGCACTTCTGCTAGCCCGTGCACGAAGCAAGTGTGAAATAAGCAATACATTCATGTACTGATCACTATATTAAATACGTCCACCCGATGCTTTTGAGTAGCACAATTTTATGTGTAGATTAGGTGGATATACTCCGATTCCTACTTTACCTAAAAAATCACGTTTAGAACTGAGTTGTAAAACAGGAAATCACCGTAAACGTCCTTATATTTGCGATAAATAGAATTTTTTTATTGCACAAGTTTTACATATGTGTAATGTAGCTTAAAAGGTTTGATAACCAGAATCTCTTACAGCATATCATGCAAAAAAAAACTGAATATTTCTGATAATATCCAGAGAGAAAGCGACAAGGTTTCACTTCGGAACAAAAAGCTGTTAACTCTCTACCGCAGCAGCCCCGAAGTTCGTTCTCATCCTCTAATGCCACTCAGCGGTTGCAGCTCTGAGCCTTCGTGTCGATGTTGAGCCATGTTTACAAATGCTTCAGTAGAAAGAAAACCACATGCTCATTATACTTTATAGCGGGTCCGGCAGGCATACGGGAAATACAGTCGGCATCAGCGTATGGCTCGGCGGACTTTTCTGAAATTGCGTCACCATACACATGTGATCGAAAGCGTCATCTCGGTAGATTTTCCGGGTATGCTTGCCAGTCAGCAGATATATTGCCGGTCGCTGATGATTCGCTAAGCGCGTCCGTAGAAGTATGGTCTAGAACGTCGTTTATAGCCACAAAACCACCAGATTTTAAATGCGAATGCATTTCTTAGTCGGGGGTTGTCCTGCGTCCTTGGCCGGCGTGCGCACAGGTGTTATCTCTCCGCGCGCGCTCCTCCTCGCCCCTAGCAACAGCTGCGCCGCGCCTAGCAACCGCAGAAGGTGGTGAGCGGCGGAGGGTAGGGAGAGGAGGAGCGTGCGGGCGTGTGATGGTTCTCGTATCGCGGAGCAGCGGAGGGTAAGGGAGAGGAGGAGTGTACCCGCTGAGGGCGCTCACATCGCGGAGGTCGCTCGGCCGAGAGAGAGCTCGGGCGCTCCCCCTCTCCGCGCTCGGACCTATATATATCATGCAGGGCGCGCGCGCTTTGGTGCATGGAGGAAGGAAAGACTAAGGAGAGGCCCTATCGTATTTCAATGCATTGCGAAAAGTGTGGCGGAAGTGACGTCAGATTTATGGGTTAAACAAACCGGTATGGGGCAAACAAAACAGCAGACGTCCGCGGCGTACTCTCCGCGGTGGTTAGCTTCTGCGCAGATTTGTAGTCCCGGCGTAAGCTTTGTGCGTATTGTGTGGTTCGCACGCCGTAAAATGTTGCAAGCAGATGTTTACCAGGCTGTTCGTGTGTGGCAGGCCCGAGAGCTGCGTGCTGAAATTCTTCGTGGAGTGTTTTTGTGCAACAGTACAGAATGCCGGTACGTACCGTGATCAAAAACGTTCAGCCCCTGCACCATCGTCTTCGAAATCACCTAGCAGTGACTTACGCGTTCTGCTGGGCTTTAGGCCTTCCCTTTCTCGTAGCCCCATTTCCGGATCTGTTGCCGGATTAGCGGTTCTTTGCTCGTGTATATGGAGTGAGCGTAGTAGCAATTCTGTGCAACGCCAACCTATAGTTGACGTAACTTCACGTCGAAAAGAGGACACCGCTGTATTGTATACGCGATCGTGCACGTAAAGTTTGTAATTCCAGTGCGCACACAACAAGCACGCAGCGAGCGCACACCGCACAACACATACATCACGTAGTCTGATAACAACAACATAAGTTTATTGCCCTTTCGTTGAACGACACAGCCTCTAAAAACGTACGATGCCTTCGGCGCATGTTATGTACGGCGCGTCAGGCGCCAAAAACAAAAGTTCACGTGTGTTCTGAGTTGACACAATGAGTAAGAAGCAACAGAGCGCACATCCGAGAGCTTCGCATGCAAATACCATGCATTAGTGATCAGCAATGAAACGAACGTGTACATACACATGAAAAGTGACACCCGGTACTTTCCGCAGTGCACGCGATTTGCAGCGGGTATACTCAACAGCTGGGCATGGCGAAGCATTCCTAAAGAACACATACACGGAGCAGCATGTGTGAATCGACTGCGGCGCGGCGCCGCTTGCACGGCGAAAAAAAAAGGCTCGAACCGCGCATGCGCTTGCAAACGACACGACGGAAATCGCGAAATGTTTAGCTGCTAATTCGCTAGAAGGCGATGCGGGTGTTTGCGATGTGGAGGCTTCACAAATGTGACGTCAGGGCCTCTCCTTAGTTTTCCTTCCTCCATGCTTTGGTGTCTTGATAGCGATGGAAGTCGGTGAAGTCGAATCTCTCGCGGCAACGATACCACTAGGACGAAGTGTAACACAATGCAACTCGAGCATTACGCCTCTCCCTGGTGGTGACGCCACTGCAGTTGCTTCAACGTCATCATCGGTTGGAGAAGAAGACACTGCTGCGAAGCGAAGAGCGCGTAATGCCGAACGCATGCGGTTGGCCACTCATGGCCCTTGCGCCACAAAAACCGAACGCATGCGCTTGAAGCGTGTCGCCGATGCGGAACTCCGTGCTCGGGAAGCCGCTGCGAAACGCCAACGACCAGTCGAAGATCCTGACAAGAGTGCTCCGCACGCTGCTGTTCGGCAACAACGGCGAGCTGATAACGCTGCAAATGAACGTTACGTGCACACTCTCGTGTCTCTTCATTAAATAATCGCACACTCATCGAGTGCACCCAAATGCATTCGCATTTCCTCACGATCCCCTTCGGGAACTGCGGGGAATTTTTTTTAAAACAGCGAAGCTCTCTAAGCCGGCTGTAATCTGTGCAACGCGAACACAAAAAAGAATTCGGGCGGGTGTTAAGAAATCTTAGGTTGGAGCGGGAGTCGAGCACAGACAATCTGCGTGGTAGGCAGGTGTTCTATTACAAAGCCACTCCGGCGCTTGATGCTACTTCGGAAAAAAGACCCTACAAGGGGCGAGTATGGTCTACAAAAAGAAAAAGCTTGGTTCGGAGCGATAATCGAACACAGACCTTCCGCGTGGCAGGCGAGTGTTCTTCCACAGAGCCACGCCGGTGCTTCGCACTGCGTGAGAAATAAAATCCTATACATGCGTCGCGTAGCACCAGGAGTCGCGTTATAACACGCATAATACTGCGTGGCAGAATGTAGTATAAGAAGTCGATGGAAAAGGGAAATGAGGGTGAGAAGGAGCGATGTTAGGGTGAGGAGGAGAGAAGTGAGGAAGGGACAGGGTAAAGCATAGCATACCCATGCATACTGTGATATAGCAAGGGAGTGAGAGGGGGAAGTGGCGATGAGAAATAGAGCCTGGATGAATTGAACGGTACAAGTCCCACTGCCTCCTCAGTATTTGCACAATTATTACGCAGCTGCCACAATTTGTTTCAGTTGATTTTATTTCAGCTGTTGATTGGTGAAAATAAAGTGCGGCGAGCATTGACATTAACACCTTTGACACAGCATGAAATTGCACAGAAGTGACTCTGACAACAACAATACCATCATCACCACGCATTTTTGGGTCTCCTTCCGTGTCAACGAGAGAAAGATTCAGCGGAATCTATTGGAATTTGGCATTGTTGAAGTTTTCGGAAAGCGTGCGATCATGTTGGGTCCCAAACAAAGATGACACCATCCTTGACGGATCGTTGGAAAGGTTCCGCAATGATAGAAGAACCTAACATAAAATAGCGGTAATTCGCACAAAGCCCCAGAAATTGGTCTAAATCACGCTTTGTCTTTGTTATCGAGAAAAAGCGGCTGCCGTGGGCTTTGTCAATGCCACAGTGAGCAGCGCTACTGCTGATAGCATCAAAGGGACACTAAAGTGAAATAATAAATCAGTTTACAGTGATAAACTATTCTATGAAAGTTGTACTGACGTTAACTTCACCACCACAGGCTCATTAATACAAGAGAAAAATAAGGTCAAAATTTCAGTTTTAGATTTACCTTCGAGATCTCCGCACGTGACGTCACGGATTTTAATATGTTTTATTCATATTTCGGTCAGACTGCTTCAACGAAATTTTCTCAAACTTGGTATGCTAAGTCAGCCCCCCCTCAAAGGACAACGTGCTTTATAATGGCACGCGCGCTCCTTTTTGTATTTATATGTAACAGGTTCGTTACAGGTATAGCCACTACATTTCGCAAACTGCACCCGAATCTCTTAGAAGCTTCCAGATTATTTTATAATCTTCTGGTATGTAATAGTAGGGAGAGCTGGGCGAGTTGGTTTGAGGACATTATTGGAAACATTTCGGCGAGCACACAATAGACGAAAACGAAAGGCGAGAAGACAAACGGGCGCGAACTCACAATTCGGTTTATTGAAGGAAGTACACGAAATATATAACACAGGGTAGCTCAAAGCGCATGTGCGTAAATTGAATCAAACAAACAAGCAAGACATAAGGAAACAACGGAAAAACACACCATGACAGTAATTTTGCAGAAGTGGTATCTACAACGTGCAGCAGGTTGTAAAAGTCAAGTGCTACTGAAAAAGGTGAACTCCTTGTCTGTTAGTGCAATCGATGGGCTGCTTACGCATTTATCAGCACACCTTCTAATATTTTGTTTTATCATAAAGACAAGGTAACCCGGGAAGTAGTTGAAGCTTTTCATATTAGAAGGTATCCTGATAAATGCGTAAGTGGGGTTGGGCTGCTGCCGCTCTCTAAAAGGCTAACGCGTACGCAGTTTGCAACGTACAACCTCAACTTACCCCGCCATTATTTGGTAATCAGGAACACGCGAGACACCGCGTGCACATGGTTTAGGTGTCTTTGTCAAAACTCGCCGTGCACACCAAACAAAGCATCCGTATGCAGCAACAGGCCAGTTTAATCTGTAACTAAATGCCACAATCAGCAGGCGCGCTGTTATGCAGTCGCTTTCTCACTGCCTGCTTGCTTCCCTTCCATTACGTGGAATCTACGCTCTAACCATCTTCCCCATTCGACGCACACTGTGCCTAAACATCTGTAAAAAGTTAGCTCAGTCATTTCCGAGCCGTTTATTTTGCTTCCCGCTGTCACATGTTTTCAGCGTCGCAGATAACGTCTTCCTGTATCATCTCGACCTTTACCTCAGCGTTTCAGCAGCCAGAAAACGTGCGGTGTGGCGTGATGAACCTACAAGTGGCCGAAGCTGACCAATTGATGATGTTTTGCCTGCACTTTACTAAAGTGCTTTCTCACGTCGAGAACAGCAGAGGTCCCTGATGGCGCCAGAGTGACATTATCCCTAATTTTGACAACGAGTGTGCCCTACAAATTAATTATCACAGCCCAAAGTGCTTAGACACCCTTGGTCATAAACTGTGAAACCCTGAGCAGTTCTGGAAACTCATTCATGACAGCAGCGCAGAAGTGAAAGAATGTGTGCGGCGCCGTTCAGTTTCGACTTGGTCTAGCTGTTCACTACACGCGATGCGCGCAACCCATGGCTACGTCCGAGCATTCTGTGCCGATTATTTACACGTTCACAGAAGGAAAATTGCTGAGAAAAATATTTTCGTTGCGTACATTTTTTTTCTTCGTTGCTGTTTTTCTTGTTGCCTACCTCCAGAAGCTACTGCCATAGGCTGAGGATCTTCGTGACACCTGCCAGGTCTGCTAGCAGGGGCGTAGCCAAGGGGTAGGGGGGGCTCAAACCCCCCCGAAAATTTTCAGTTTTGCTTGCGTATATATGCACGCACACATAGCAACTTAGTACGCACGAACATACATAAAGTATGGCTGAACCTCCGCCCGAAAAAAATTTCTGGCTACGCCCCTGTCTGCTAGCATTGCTTTACGCGCCTCAAGGAAAACCAGTCTACATCTATGGGAACCGCGATGATTTAGACGAGGCATTTCTTCAGGAAGAAGAAGCGATTGATATCTCGAACAAGTGCGCCCACCTTTTCTATGATGCTCGTAGGCGAGTTTGTAGGCTGCAAACTGTGTACATTTTAGCCCTTTAAAGGGCAGCGGCAGCCCGCTTTCGCACACGCTAGACACGAATAAAATCTGAGCATACATTTTTCTTCACGAAAAGCCACCAGAGCAATGTTTTGCTGCAGCAGAATAATTAAAACTGTAGATTTATGCAAAATGCAAGCTGATAACAACCATCAATCGCACTGAGTGAGCACACACAGCACGAGTCATTTCGGCCCGTATACCTCGTGAAAAAGCAAATGAGGACATATGATATTAAAACTGTGTTTTCACTGACATAAGCGCTCTTCGATAAAAAATTGTCGTCAAAATTGAGACCGGAGTTTTCTTTATTTTATTTTTTTGAAAACCAGCTTTTTTGAAAAAATTCGCTTCTTTAACTATTTTTTTCTTCTTTTGTGCTGCCCATAGGAAAATGATCTTCCGTATAAATGTTTCAAAGGCTCTTTTCTATATTTGACATTGTGTGGAAGTTTCTGTGCGAAATAGGAAAGGCACCAAGGCGCCTCAAACTTAGCATACTTTTTTTATTTTGGCCGTGTTTGCCATTTTTTCACATTTTTTTCCTCTTGGGGACGGCATAAAAGATGCATGGATGTAGTTCAGAGTAATGGGTATTAAAACCAGCAAAAAGTTTTTTGACACATCGTTTATAGTTCGCGTTAAATACGGCCGTGAAATCTGAGAACATTGCAGTGAGCAAAAACAGGACGCCCCACCGCCATCTTCAAATATTTTTTTGGCGCGCTGGAAGCGTTTCTTGTAACTAAAGTTTTCGGTTCCGTGCATTTTGAATGTTCCCACATAACATATAAAAAACGCAGGCAAAACAAAAATATCGACCGGACAGGGATGTTCGATCTCTCGTGGAATCACCCCAGGCAGCCGCCACCAGGCGGTCCTCGGTGTGCCAGTATACATAGACGATGTACTGGTGTGGGGAACGACAAAAGCAAAGCACGACAAGCATTTAATGGCAGCACTCACAGCGATACGTTCAGCCGGTTTCGCGCTTCACGCGGGGAAGTGTATATTTGGCTCGAAAGAAATCGAGTTTCTTGGAGACGTGATCTAAAGTGAAGAAAACAAAGTGGACGAAGAACTCGTGAAATGCCTCGTCAACATGCCAACCCCAACACAAAAGGAGGAAGTAAGAAGAATGCCAGGAGCACTGTATTATTTTGGTAAATACATTACATTTTTGCCTGAAAAAACGGCGGCGCTGCGCAGTTTAACGCTTGAAAGTGTGTGATTTGAATGGAGCAGCATTCACCAAAAAAGAGTGGGGAAGTATTCGCAGTTTGCCTGCGGAAACGAATCAAGATTAGCACCGATGCCTCCAGGAATGCGTTGAGAGCCGCGCTGACGCAGCTTCGTGATAAGGGTTGGCGACCAGTAGCGTATGCTTCCCGTGCACTCACGGAAACCGAAAATAGATATGCGCAGATTGAAATAGAGGTGCTTGGAACCACATTTCGGTGCGAGAAATTTGGCGAGTTCATTATCCGCACAAACATTGCAGTAGAGACTGATCATCAGCCTGTACTGACGATAGCGAAAAAAGAACTCGGTGAAATGCCTCCTCGTTTGCAGCAATTCTTCTTGCGAGTGAAGCCTTTTGAACTTACCTCGCAGTTCGCGCCAGGAAAGAAACTGCTGATGCGCTATCCCGGATCCCAGCTCAAGGCAACAGTCGGCCAAGGTAGGATGAGGACGTCAGCCTGCACGCTGCTCAAGTCCTGGCAAGCCACATAAGTGACAAAATGAAAAGAAAGCTGCAAGCAGAGGCACTTCAAGACGAAGAATTGAGGCAAGTCATAACATGCCTAGAACAGGGTGAAATAACGAATCCACTCGATGCAGTGAAATCTCAGCTGTCATATTTAATAATAATAATAATAATAATAATATCTGGGGTTTAACGTCCCAAAACCAAGATATGATTGAGAGACGCCGTAGTGAAGGGCTCCGGAAATTTCGACCACCTGGGGTTCTTTAACGTGCACCTAAATCTAAGTACACGGGCCTCAAACATTTTCGCCTCCATCGAAAATGCAGCCGCCGCGGCCGGGATTCGATCCCGCGACCTTCGGGTCAGCAGTCGAGCGCCATAACCACTAGACCACCGTGGCGGGGCCAGCTGTCATATTTAGATAGAATATTAATGAAAGGTGGCAAAATGGTTATTCCAAGGATTCTGCACCGGGGGATGCTGTAACGCTTGCATTAGGGGCATGTAACAAGATAGCTAGTTAGGCGAGTTGGTGCGTATTCATATTTGAAGAAAATCAGTGCACAGAAAAACGAAAACAAAGAGCAGCGCTGTGTGTTTCATCGCTTCTTTGTCTTCGCTTTTCTTCGCTTTAAATATCATTAGGGGCATCTCGGACTGAAAAAAACGAAAGCAAGAGCACAGATTCTTATGTATTGGTCGGACATGCAGAAACATATTAAAGAGTAAAGTGCGAAGTCCAGCACGTGCTGCCAGTTTGCTTAACGCCAACCAGCTGAGCCTCTTATCAACAGCCCTGCTCCAAGTTTTCAGTGGGAAAGGGTTGGAATGGATCTGTGCGAAAACTCGGGGGATTCCTACATGGTAGAGTATGATGAATATTCAAACTATCCGGAAGTAGAGCGCCTGACAACAGACGTCCAGTGTCCGCAATTCACCTCCAATGCCTTTCACAACTTTGCGCGGGTGTGTGACTCCTCTCATGTGATTTCCAGTTCCAGGATCTCGACAGTGAATGGTCTCGCCCAAAAAAGGAGTGCACGTCGTCAAACGCCTCCCGAAGAAATCAAAGCATGCCAGGGAGGCTTTCTGTGTGGCTCTCCTGAACTGTCGTCTGTCTCCCCTAGAGGGCGGCCATAACCCAGCTGAGCTACTGATGGGGAGGCGGCTCCGAGGACGCCTACAGGACTTCGCTGTTCAACATGCAGCAGAGGTGAAGAAGCACATGCAGAAACCCAACGCTTGCACCTCACTTCCAATCTTGGACAGCGGAACACTGTGCGCTTTTTACACCACTCCGGGTGGATATTCAAAGCCACAATTCAGGACCGCGTCGATCCCTGCCCTTACATGCTCAGGACCGAAGAGGGACGCAACCAAAGGCGCAACAGGCAGCAGATCCTCAAAACAAAGGAAACGCACATGCTGCGAGACACGGACTTCGAGTATGAAAACAGTGTCCATGCACGGGATAGAAGGCAACCACAGTCGACAGAAGACTGTCCTCCTTCAAGCAGTCTCTTCCAGCCAGGCTCGACCAGAGCAAACATGGTTGACCGTCTTGAGGTGCCGCCAGTTGCAGGAAATGCTACGTGATCAACCGCTGTTCACCGTCCCAGTGTGATGCAGGCCAAAGAACCCGGGCAAGGTGGCAACTAGACAAACGACCAAGGAGCAGCTGATGCGTGCGAAGATGCAGGACAGCCTACTCACAAATCGACTCGCATCAAGCGCCCGCCATCGAAACTTTCATATAGAAAGGACTTTCAACAAATGGTGTAGCTTATCGTGTTTTTTTCTTGTGCTTGTTCTTCTTCATTTGAATGTTGAAGTTTCTGCGTTTTGTTCTGTCTACTACAGCCGTTTACTGCAGTGCCCTATGGAGGGATGATGTATGATCATGTTGTCTGGCAACTCTGGCCAGAATACTGAGTATAAAAAAGGAGCACGCGATAATAAACGTCCGTCCTGCCGTGTCAGCCTCTGGCTGTCTGTCCTGAATCGAAACAATGACTGCGGCCCTTTCTAATGCTTTTGTATGCTTCACCGCATAACACGTCTGTCTTGCGGCGGAGCTGACTTATATTTTCCTTTCTTCGTGAGATAGCTGTAAAGCTTTGTTGCATTTTTCTACAACATATAGACGTCACACTCGTCACACGTCGCGGCGCTGCTAAAAACACCGCCACCAGCGCCCTCATCGCAGCCCTGGCGCTATGTTGGCAGTACAAAGGCAGTCGCCCGCAAGCGAATGTGCATAGGCCACAATAGACCCCCCCCCCCCCTCTTATGTTGGTGTCAAGGTGCACATTCCGGAAAATGAAGGACATTGAAAGCTTCTTCCGCCAATCCAACTTCAAAAAAGCAGCAAGCTCATCAAAGCGATCTGGGGGCACAATGCAAAAGAAGTTTCAGTACATACATACACAAGTACATACACGATCAATTTACTTAGCTATGTATCTTACAATTAGTGATACAAAGCTCCCTTTATAAAGGACCTATGGCCCCGGCGATTTTCGCCTTTTCAGTCACAATGTACCTTCATCTCTCGCTTCCTCTGCATTGGACTCTTTTATTACGCATCCTCAATGGTCTCTTGGTGCTTGTCTTCCGTTTGTATATACTACAAAATGGGCACACGTGCCTGTCCACTTTCGCGGGGTACAACCAAAGGCAAAACCATGGCCTCCAAGATAGCTACCGCAATCACGGAGGCCGCGGACAAAACAGACCTGAAGATGGTCATGGCCAACATTTTGCGATTTACCTGTATGACGCACGTGTTTGCTAGTTAGAACCGGAATTCTCAAGCAAAGTTTGACATTGGGCTATTTGATAATCCATCTTCAACAACCAGCGCAGAACGGACAAGGGAGAAGAAACGGAGACGGGACTCTGAGCCTTCAAAACGTACGTGAGCGATGCTGTGCGGTGACGACCAACTCAAATGTCGCGACGTTTGTATCACGCGTCTTCAGCCTGCCTCTAGCTGCTCGCTCCGTGTTACACGGCAGGTACCGTGGTCAGAGCCTCTGCTGAGCTTCATAGTAACGGTTACCACGGTTCTTCGTCAGGGCTACGCAAAACAGCAGAGCCACATTCCCACATTTTCTCATGCGACCGGCTGTGGAGAACGCGGGTACTTCGCTCACCCAACACGCTTGCAACGGTCCGTATCGAGCGCTTTGCATTTCTGCTTCGTACGACACCTATGGAAATCGGTGAAAGTCAACGTTGTTACTCATTGCTTTACGTCCGTGGCAATTCACAACACAACAGTAGCGTCGATTGCGGCATTTCTTCGTGGCGTGCGAAGCGGTCTCGTGTACTGCTGTTTTCGCCGTCGCTCAGGTGAGTGATCGAGCAAGCACTTCATGACGGTTCGGTGGCGCGTCCTACTGGCGGAGAGAACTTCACAGCTCTCTTTTTGATTGTTAAATACGCATACACACGCTATATTAAGCTCAGTCTTTGTTAGGCACTCGCTAGTTAGACGTGGTTCCACAGCAAACTGCGAGGGAGTCGCCCCCATACTGCTCCGACAGGTGGCACCAAACGCCTTGCGAACTCCAGAGCACGACCTACCCTACTCCTGACCTGCCCAGATGTCCTCTCTCCAGCGCCCACGTTATAGTTCATACCGTCTACCGCTGGAGACATAACCCAAGAGCGGTGTGGCGCTATTCAGCATCTATTCACTGACGGCAGCTTTAACGATCGTGGTGATGTTTCGCCAGCGCAGAGCGCTCATATCACGTAATTATTGTGCATAAATGTAAAGTACTTCGGAAATAAAAATACGGGATGTGATATAGATTCTTTTTTTCCATTTAAAAGGACACAGCCGTCCTACGCTATGCAAGTCTACGGCTTCTCACGTTAGTCAACCAGTGTGCTGTAAATACTTAACCGCACTGTATAGCTTGCTTGACCCTCCATCTGTGTTTTCCGAAACAGTCACATAATGCCGGCAGTTCGTCACAGAAAAATTGGGGGACTATTGAGCTTCGCCTTTAAGAGTTCAACGCGATAGCGAAATCCGGCCCCTAGTGCGCACTTCAACCACTAAGTGCATATTTATGTGTGTTGTTACACGCACACGCACACATACACAAACACACGCACGTGCGATGTATCTATAGTAATGGTACAGGTTTCAATCTAAAGCACTTCCTGTCCTAGAACGGCGGAACCATATAGGCTCTGCTGTAGTCGAGACATGTTTCTCACAATGCCTCACAGGTGGCTGCACATTATCTAATGTTTGCTGTTGGCTTGATATATTTTCCGCTAGATGTACATAATTGTCAATTTTTGGAGCTGTTTGCAAGCTAGTGTTCATCTTTAGCGGCGATGGGATCCCTATCCCGGTTTTTTTCGAAGCATGGCATCGCGCACAAAACGTAGTTTTATGGCATCGCCAATGCACTGCAATTCGCCGAATGGGCTCATTTTCGTCGTGACAACTGCCGAACAAAATGCGTCAAAGAGACTCCTTCCACTACATGACATTTATGTAGTGTTTTTTTCCGAATCAGTTGCAAGTAACATCTAGGCTTTGTGGTAGGACACCTGCTTGCCATGCAAACGGCCCGGGTGCGATCGTCAATGGAACCGAAGATTCTTATTGTTTATTTTATTTGTATCCTTCTCGATGTTTCGGTCAAGGACGATTTTTCGCTCACAAACGACGCCATCACCGACGCCGACGCCGACGGCGGAATTTCTGCGAAACGAGCTCTAACGCTATCACGTTAATACAGGCTTTCTTATTCCAGCGCCGTCCAAACGGTCGCAGAGTTGATGACGAACAGGTTATGGGAAGCGCCACCATCGGCGAGCGGTTGAACGAGAGCGGGGACACGCGTCCCCATAGGAGCCCGCTGTCTGAGCAGCTCGGGAGTACAGAAGGCCGTGCTCCAGAGCCTGACGTCTGTAGACCAGAATTTCCAGCACTCGTGGGCGGCCGCCATGTTTGTCCGACCGAGGCGCCGCGGTGCGAGCGTTTTCTTGCGGGCTGCTGAAACTTGCTGGAGCCCAACACGGCTCACACCGCTTTTGTGGCTGCCAGTGGCCGGCGATGGCAAATTCTGGAAGCACTGCTGCCGCCATGTCGTCTCTGAATACCCGTAAGTGCAGCTACTTTCATGCGACTACATTTTCGAACGGCGGAAATGTGCCAAGGAGCTTGTCAAATTTCGCTAGACGGTTCAGGATCATCGTCACGTTGTATTACTGTACGGTTGACCATGCTTTTTTAGAACCGCATCAAATCAAGAAACGCTATAAAGTGACATAAACTCATGTGAAGGGCCAGATAGAAATTAGTGCGGTGTGATTTGTTTTTTGAAATTTTTCTGCGATTTGTTTTCGTGCCGTGCTACCGCCCGACTTCATGCTGCAGGATGGCTCTTTTACGTTCTCTCGCAATAAACAACGATGTGAGAATGAATAAGTGGTTATGTCAGTTTTTTACGCAGCACGTTTTAGGAAAGAATATGTGCGGTTCCTAAGCGAAATTATTGCGAAAGCATGGGCTGGCGTAGAGTGTCCGAAACCTCTTGTAGCAGAGCTAGATGCAGCGCGCGTGCCGGCCCCCAGAGTCTTCAGGAAACACCCCATCGCACAGGTGCTTTTGATCACGGTTGAAACGGACGGGGATAGCGTTCAAGTCCAATATGAATTAAGTTCGATCCGGACTGAACGGCGCACACGTGTGCACCTTTTAACGCAACATCCCTCGGTCAGGATAAACCTAACCGCTATCGAAGGTCCTTGCCTGCAGTTACAATACCCTTGTCACGCGGGCGCTTTCGATCTTGATCAAGGCGGTTCGAATCAGGATTTATCACCTCGGTCTTCCTCCGCGGCAGCAGTAACATTTCGTTACGAGAATACCTGTTCAAGGTGTATGGACATGAAGTTGTAAAAGTGACATACTGCATTATATCGAGGTTTACCTGTGCCTTTTTAAACAAATTTATAGCCAAGGTGGCTCCGTTTTGGGTGTGAACAACATGTGTAAGCACCCACGTCTTTAAATTTCTGTGTATAGAACTACTGAAGCTTGCCTCGAGTCTGTTGCAGTGGCACCTGCAAGTTTTTAGGCGAAATGGATGAATACATGTTTGACACTTCGTAATTTAAAAATAAATAGGTGGTGACGTGCATGGAGACGGTCTTTCTCATTTCAAAATAATTACATTCATGTCGTTCGAATAATTCAGTTCCTTTTCTTCTGCCAGCACGGTGTCGTGTTTCACCCTATCCACTTGCAGTGAAACCATCTGAATGAATGGACAACATGAAAATGTGGCCGCCTGTGTAAGAGCACCAGCTAACCTATTAATTGGCGAAGTCAAAGGCCTGCGTCCTTGAAGACGTAAAATCCCTCTAGAGCCTAGACGCGTGCAACTATGTCATTAGCGGCAACGTTCGACAACTTCTCGCCCACCGACAGCAGCTGATGTTTTTAAAGGCACCTTTGAGCCCTCACAAGCCACTGAGGATCACTCATACAGCGTGTGGGTCTGAGGTGCCAATGTTGGGGAAATAGTTTCAAGATGTTGTACCTGGAAACTCGGGTTAATAAGAGTGTGCAGCCACATTGGTGAGTGCAATATGCTTTTCATCACCATAACATGACCTCTGAAGTTCGATACATAGTAGCTTTCATTCCGCAAATATATCACAGTCATGAACGTTCAGGCATTTCCAGCACTTAAATGAAACAGGAAAAACACATGCTGACACGGAAAGAAATGATAGTAAGATGGCCGGCGTTCTTACTATCCCTTTTTCTTTCTCTGTGTGCATGAGTTTTTCCTAATGCGCTTAAGCGCTGGAAATGCATTGGAGTTCAGTATTCCAAGTAGCCCAGCAAACTGCTGGAAATGCTTCGCTATCACAGTCACCTAGCGGTTTGTGTATAGTGCGCAGTGCAAGAATAGTAGCTTAATTCTAAAAGCATCCATCGGAGCCTTCTTCATTGCCTGTGTTAACTGATAAACACTTGTGAGTTTTACAAGCTTCAAATGCTCACTAAACGACATTATTGTCAAGGATGCCGGATACACTGATAAAAAGGTCTTTTGAATATGTGTCACTTGCACATTGCCTTGCAAGCCTGTTCACAAATACTGCAAAATACCACTGGAACAAACGTCAGTTAAAGGAGCTATTCAGTTGTACGAACTTTTCTGAGAGGGCCCCTCACCAGGCCACATAGCAAACTTTAGTTAGACGCTGGAAGTTGTTGTATGCCGAATGAAGAGCAGTATGCCGCAAGAATTTTTCAAATCGGTTCATTACGAGCTGAGAAAAAGAATAATTTTTAGCGGCGCGAAATCATGATGCGAGGAGGCGAGTTTCAAACCCTTGCCACTCGCCCCGTGTGGCCTTCGCCAATGCCTTCGCAAGCCAATTCCCTTCCCTGCCCTGTTCACTTACCACATACGCATGAACACGTCATGTACATGCATGGTCACGTGCGCATGACGTGCCCGAGGCAGCCCGAGCACGCGAGCGGCGTTGCGCGGCCGCTAACTTTTTTTTACGTAGCGGCCATTGGCGTTTTCTCGGCGTTCTCTGGTGTGTACTGCCTGTTTCTGCGGGATGGGTATGAAAGTTGAGACATTTGTACGGGCACGAGAGTGGTGGTATCATGAGCCAGTGCCGCATTAACGTTTACTTGGACTCGGTAGAACAAACGAGCATAATGAGTGATCGAACGCGCCAGAACATCACTTTCGTTTCCAGGGCTGGCGTCTGTTCAGTGCGCTAACCGCGGGGACACGAACGCATGGGAAAGGGAGACGCATTAACCCCGCATCTCGCTGCAATTCATGAAAAAAAAATGAAAAAGACGCACACATTCCCATTGTGTGTCTCATTATTTCTCGCATGTTTTATTATTCTATTCAAGCAACAAATTACACAAACTAAACATGTCGTGTCAAATAATAATCGCAGTGTGACGTGCTACAGTTGGCGACGTGAGAGCACAGTCGTCTACGTAGAGGAGCGACGTCACGCCTCTACCATTTACGTAGGGCCATTTTCTCATGTACGTCATCCTCTCATTCTCTAAAGCGCGCCCGCGACAGGAAGGGCAAGCAGCGCTCACCTTGAAATTTGACCCATTTCCGCGGCGCGTAGCGTTGCAAATTTTGGCAGACGTGATCGTGAACACCCAGTGTATGCATTGCGCTCGTTACCTCAAAATTGTGAAACCTGGTGAGGGGCCCTTTAAATCCCCCTCCGAAGCGCCATTGGACCCAATGTTGACGCATTTCAGTGCAACGAAATTAGTGCAGAACGTATTTCAGTTCTACGAACATATTTTGTGGCACCACTGAATGCCTCTCACGCCATATGGATCAGAAATTGTCTGCAAGACTCGGTACAGACAGCGCTTTGCGTTTCAGAACTATGTCACCTAACTATATGGACCCGGAATTCACAGAAAGTTAGGTGCGCACGGCACTGTATGATTTGAATAGTAGGTCAGCAGCTGGCCCAGATGGCATCTCTAACAGATTGCTTAAGGATCTGGACAACGACTCCATAAAATATCTCACCACCTACATTAATGAATTATGGAAGGATGGGATATATCCAGAAGAATGGAAGACGGCCAATACTATCTTAATACCAAAGCCAGGCAAACAGCTCAACTTGGATAACCTCAGGCCAATTTCGCTGACATCCTGTCTAGGGAACACAATGGAGCATGTCATATTGAACAGATTAGCAAAATATGTGGAGGACAATGACTTCGTGCCGTATAATCTGATTGGTTTCAGGCCAGGCTTGTCCACACAAGATGCCATGTTGCTAATCAAACATCAACTGCTCTTAGCCAACCCAAAGAACACTAGGGCTCTCTTGGAGTTAGATGTAGAAAAAGCAGAATTAAGCATGGAGCAATACTTGAGGTCATTTCAGAACTGGAATTGGGCAGAAGGTTCTATGAAGTGGTTAAAACTTTTCTTAGTGATCGCTCAGCACACCTTAGATTCGGGGATATTAAATCAAAGAAGTTGTATCTGGGTGACAGATACAACTTCTTTAAAATGATAGATGGAATTCACTTCACAATTTATGCGGACGATGTGACTATGTGGAACGCTGAAGGAAGTATGGGACAGGCGGAAACAGGCTTCAGGAGAGCATTTATGAAGTAGAGTCCAATTTAGACGACATGGGACTCAAATGCTCTGCTGACAAGTCTGAACTCCTAGTACTCAATAACAGAAGAAGGGTAGAAAACTGCGGGGATATGTTCCTGAAGAAGAACCCAGGTTAGTACTAACGACAAAGGCTGGCAAATCCATTAAGCAAGTCGATTCCATTGGAGTCTTAGGGTTATTCCTGGAGGCAAACGGGACAAATGGAAGAACAATACTACATATCACTGGCAAGACTGAAGAGGTAATAAGACTCCTCAGGAGAATTACTAACAGAACACAGAGGGTTGGGAAAGGACAGAGCCATGAGACTGGTCCACGCTTTCGCCTTGTGTCACTTCACCTATCTAGCTGGTATGTTTAGATGGACACAGACGGAAATAAACAAGTTGAACCGATTAATTAAAAGGCTTCTCAAAACAACAGTGGGATTGCCGATTGGTACACCAGATGATAAATTAATGAAACTTGGGCTCCACAACACAATAGCCGAGATAACTGAAGCTCAGCAAATTGCCCACAGAGAGAGGCTCTCTGGAACAAGGCCAGGTAGAGCAATACTTGAAGAGGTAGGGTGGTATCCAACCGAATCCAAAGATTCAGGTGATGACACAGTAGAGCTGAAAAATAGCATAAGAGAGCTAATATTAAGATAACTCCTTTCCCATGAAATATGCACCTAGTGCACAACCAGAAAAGAAGAAAGGCAAGGTCCAAAGCTCTCCTGCAGGAGATAGAACAGGACAGACAACATTCGGCTTTTGTAGATGCTGCATGGGTAAGAGGAAAGGAAGCCTTTACGGCAGTAGTAGTATATTCAGATGGACTCACTCGGGATGCTATTACAATCATGACTAAAGATGCGACAGTCGCGGAACAAGTGGCAATAGTATTGGCTTTGAGGAGTAATAAGTGGACGCGAATTTACAGTGACTCTAAGATGGCTATTAGACACTTTACAAAAGGCGTTATAACCAAAAGTGCTGCCCACCTGATTGGTGCGATGGACAACCAATAGATCGAAATCCGCTGGTTTCCTGCACATATGGGGACTATCAATCCATCTCGGAAGAATTTAAACGAGGTGGCTAACGCAGCTGCACGATGACTTACTATCCGTGCACTACGCGACCAGGATCCCGATAATATGCAGGAGGAGAACAGGGACCGATTACTTACATATAATGAAGTGACGAAGCATTATTTTATGAACAGAAGAGAATTCCCAGTGCCACACGCTAAGCTCAATAAAGCTCAAGCGGTGACTCTGAGATTGTTACAGACAGGCACTTACCAGAATCCAAACTTTATTCGCAAGATATATCCAGAAAGGGAGTTATAAATCAATTGCGAGAAGTGCAATGGCAGCATTACTCTGGATCACATGCTTTGGCAGTGTCCTGTGGCTTTCACAGACTGTGACAAGGAAAGAGACTGGTGGCAAACAGTCCTTCACAGTGGAGCTCTCTCAGATCAAGCACAGGCCGTCCAGAAGGCCCACGATATGGCGGTAAGGTTAAACCTTACCGTCCCAACATGGGAGCCGCCTGCGTCAACTTAGGGTTGATCTTCAAGACCCAAATAATGTTCATCATACCATCCCAGGCAGCACGCCGGCGTTGGTCCAATCTCGGTCCAACGTTGTCAAACATCGGCATCGACATTGGGCTGACGTCGGCATTTCGGTAAAGTGCAACTTCTTCCGACGTCGGGCCGGTGTTCATGCCGGCGTTGGGCCGACGTCCTGCCGTTGTTTTTGCGGATATGCAGCCAACACCGGGCCGCTGTCGATATGCCGGCAATGGGCCGTCGTATCGCCAACGTAGTTGCCGATGTGTGTCCAGCGTCAGGCCGTTCCAGGGCCATGTTACAGCCAATAAAATGCCAGCATTAAGCCGATGTTCGCAGCACGACGAATATTGGCTACCAGTGGCTTGCCGATATGAAACCATTATTAATATGGACCTTTTGCTACTGGCATTCTTTTGCTAGTAGGCTACAATACGCATCGAGAACTTGGCCTGGTAGCTCAGCAGCCCCGTACAAGCTCTGTGGTGCAATTTACTTGAAGGCGACAGACTATTGCATGCCCCAGTGTCTAAACGCACTGCACCATGCTTCTAAATCGTCTACTCATGCCTTTTTTGCTGGCATTACCCTTCCCCTCCCCACACGTAGGGCATCAAACTGCCGAAGTCCAGTTCGCCTGCCAGCTTTCCTCCACGTATTCCTTCGGTCTTGCTGGCAAGTGCCCCCTATGTTGTTCCATGAAATAGCTAAAAAGCATTGACTAAAATAACTGCTGGATGCAGATATCCTGCACACAAGCAATTTATAAATGAGAATGCTAGAAGACATTTTAGAAAACTTTATTTATAAAAGTACAAGCCAGACCATTTATTTTCCAGCGCAGTTTTTCAAGTTACTGTAGTTAATTAAGCAACACAGCCAAAAGTAGGGGAGCCCAGCAAGGCTCCATGGGCATAGGGCTGGCCAGGGCTGCAGGGACAGGGTGCTGATGACTACTGGCTGGCCGGAACCTCACAGGCAGCAGCAGGGGATGAGGTAATGATGGTGGGCTGGCCAGGGTCCTGAAATCAGTGATTGGGCTGCTACACTATGAATGCGTCTGTGAAGTGCCTCTCCATGCCTCCATTCAGGCCAACAGACTTTGGCAGCCACTTTTTGATGGAGTGCGGTGCTTCTGGCAGATTTTTTTCCTTTTTCACAGACACCTGCATACAAGAATAGAAATAAAGACCATAAAATAAGTATTAAGCACTGCTGTAGAACACACATGCAAGATAAGACAACGAAAGACGACGACTGCAGAAGTTTTATTGCACTATCAAGAACAAATGCCACATGTCCATTTAAAAAGAAATGAACAGCTACTTCAACAGTCCTTGTTAAAATAAAATCTGCCACAGCACAAAATAATTGGCAGTAGGTTTCAATTAAAGTTCGTTGAAACGAGCTTGCGCGATTAATTTACAAGTGGACACAAGGGCTTCATGATTTGGAAACGTGCCTTACGGTGTTGCAAGCCTGATGAACAACCCTGTAGCTATTGCTCATGGCTCTATACATTTACACAAAGGACAACAGAATGCACACAAGTGCACGAACTTTCAACTCTGCGTTATTCACTGGCACACATCAATACACAACAGGATGACTGATCAGCAAATACAAGAACACGAGATGAAAGAATCAATGCAAACTACATTTTTGCATTGACACTCGTGGCTCGATGCAAGGCTCCTCTATGAATCTTATGTAGTATCTCCCAATGCCATGGAAGGTGTGCTGCCGCAGTTTCCCCAAGTCATTCCTTTTGCATTAAATAAACCTCCGAAATTTTACGTGCTTTTTGAGACCTGCATCGATCCAAGACCTTGGTTTCGTTGAGAGGCTTGCAGCTGCATCGTGTGCAGTGTGCTCACAAGCATCCTGGCAACTGGAGCATTCCTTTCACTTATGTATGCTCTGTTTACCCTTGAAGAGTCAATGCCGTAGATGTACAGCAGCACCAACAAGTCCCAAATGATCACTGCCGTACATGTATGGTGCTGTGTGTGCTTGAAAAACATGCCACTTCAATATTACTTTTGCCAAGCAAGTGCTGTCAACTTATGGAGAAGCAGGATTTTTTTTTGTCGCAATGTTTACCTTTCGTTTCTACTCCAAGGTCTAGTTAGGCCGCCACATCGGCTATTGCTTGCGCATGTGCACAGTGATAAGTTTGGTTTTGTCTCGCAGGCAGTTTCTGTTTGTTGCGCTAGCAAAAGCTCATGCCTAATCAGACTTGTAACCAAATCACCTGACCTAGCTTGTTTAGTGCTTACAGGGATGATATTTCAGACATTCACAGGTGAACTATAGTACTGCAAAACAATGCCGTTGCACACAAATGCTACCATGCCTGCATGTTTGGTGTCTTGGAGTGCACATTTTTATTAGCCTATGAAACATATTTATTCCGATAAACAAGTTTTCATTAATAGCATATGTTTCTTAATTTTATTGCTCCTGAATCAGCAATGTACCAGTACCCAGTCATGGGCACGTTAGCAGTAAAAAGTAACAGTGTTATAGCTACAGCTAGCTAAGCCAAAAAAGTAACTCTGTAACAGTTACAGTTTCGAAAGGCAACCTGTTACACTTACAGTTACTGCAAAAAAAGTAACGTTGTTACTTTTCTGTTACTGTATAAAATAATAGATCACAAATCAAATGATAGAATTTATTTAATAACGTATGAAGGCATGCGCGTAGTCAAAATTGCACGTGGTAAAAACGTAGACAACGGAAACCTAATTGGGCCTCACACAAGCAATCATTTGCCTCATCTTGAAGTGGAAAACGTAGTGGAACGACGGCAGTAAGACGCGCATGCGAAGTGCAACGGGGAGTGCATCACTAGTGGAGACAACATGCATTGTGTCTGTTCCGTATGTTTAAGATGTGGCAGACTCTGTTCGGAGAGCTTCGCGTCCACTGGGCATACAAACTGTTCTTAAGCCCCGTTAGTATACCTTAGGACATGTGTTCGCGAAATCCAAACACCACCCACCTGCGGACGATCATGGGGATGTCATCCAAAAGCACGATGCGGGGATTCCGACACATCGGCGAAACATGCAGGAAAGGATTAACGAGGCCTAAAGAACACAAACGGAATGTTGCTAAACCAACCCATTCAATGCGTTTAAGATGGAGCTTGTTGAACACTGCTGGATGACAGGGCATAGCTTTGACCTAAACAATGCGACGATGCTGGTTTGTGAACGAAGGTGGGGGGAAAGAACTTCTGGAATCGTGGTTCATTCGCCGTTGCGCATCGGCTTGCAAAAACAACTGCGCCCCCCCCCACTGGACATTTACAAGGACATGCGTGACTAGCGGAGTGGTTGACCTCGGCTCAATATTTTTTTTTGTTGTTGCCAGTGTATACTGAGGATGCAACCTGCATAGGAGGTGAAAGGTCTGTCATTTTTTTAATAATTGCTGTGTTAAGTCGGAGTAAACATTCTACAATCAGTTCCAAAGAAGTTTTTAAAAATCTCTTCGCTAGTTCATGGTATTTCTGGCTCTTAGCCGTTTGGCGTTCGGCTGCTTTCTAGCCACCTGTCAAACACGATTAGTTCAGAGCCTCAGACGAAGGAGACTGTAAACTAGGCGTCCTAATGCTTCACCTGTGCACCAAGAACAGAGCTAGATGCTCAAGTGACAAAGGCGATATATATGCGGAAAAAAAATGGACGTCAGCTTAGCAGCTGTTCAGTTGCAACATGATTTACATGTTGCGTTAATGACTGATCTCTGACCTCGGTCTTCTACAGGGAAGATAATTCTCCTAGTGACCCCCTCTCCTGAACTGCGAGGGGCGCCCTATTCAGAAAAGTTGAGAGGTGGAAAGGATATGGTAAAGAAGAAAGTTAGAAAAAGCGAAAGGCCTTTAACAAGTGTTGCTGTTGGATAATTTTTCATAAAGACAGAAGTAACTGTAACGGCAAATACCGTTACAGTTACAACTTCCTCTAACTTAAAAGTAACTAGTTACAATTACAAGTTACTGAAAAAAGTAACTAGTTAGCAGTAATGCATTACTAGTAACTATTTACTGTCCAAGACTGCCTGTACCTATGGAAAATATTGCCACTTTATAGTCACTCTAAAGAAAAACTTGAGTAATTTTTATTTAAGTCACCCTAAATATTTGCAATACACAATAAAAAATGTCAATCATCAATGACCACATTTGGCGAAAATGTTCGAGCCTCACAAGGTCACAAACAATTAAGTAGATCAGCCTGCCTCCCTAGGAGCAACTTTCTATGCATGAAAAGGGTATTCTAGACAATGTTGCAGGCACATTTCAAATATCTATCTGCATGCTTTATTACAGACAACAAAACGGAATCGGGCTAGTTGGTCTTGATTCATAATGTATGGAATTGCACAGCGTGGAATACGGGACGAAACACTTGAAGAAGCACACACGCACAGCGCTGACTCTCAATTAAGGTTTATTGCACACGACACATGCGCATGAAAAATTACTGATGAGCAAAAGAAAGGAAAAACAAGAAGAACCTCAATCTGTTTACCGTCTGTGCATGGCTTTCAGGAATTGAACTTCTTTATCACTTAAGGTGATAGAAGGCTGGCTGATACACTGCTCCCTATATTTGTTAATGTGGTACGCCTCTAGGATAAGTCTTTTGTTCATGTTACTGTGCCTGTCTATCACTTCCGTCTTGTTGAACAGTGCCTTGCATTGATGCTGTGTGCAATGAGCTACCAAGTTTGATAATGGGTCATTCTTTTCGCATTTCCTCTGGTGCTCCCGTAATCTAACATTTGCGCAGCTACCAGTCTGACCGATATAACTACTGCCGCATAACAGAGGGATCTTGTATACTACTTCTGTAGCACACGGAATGAAGGTGCTTCTGTGTTTCACACCGCATTCACCTTTCTTTTTGATTTTGCCTTCTGCCCTGCGCTTAACATGCGCGCAAATGCTGCCCAACTTCTTGAGAGCCGTAAAAACCACCTTCACATCATATCTGGATGCTACATTCTTAAGGTTATGCACCATCTTGTGAACGTAGGGCAGTGGGGCAATGCGGCTTTCATTATCTTTCCCTCGGTCCTCGCGTTTACTGGATTGTTTGCTGAGGGCATCGTTTGCTGAGGGCAGCGCGACCCGGACTGAGGACTGAGAGACACGTACCCAAACAAGCGCTGTTTGATACATCTCGCCACCTTCTCACAGGATCTAGTGACCAAATAATCCAGAAACCCTGCTTTTTGCAACCTCTGGATCTCAGCATGAACACTGCTCTGCACCGTGTGTACACATGACTTGGACACGGCTGCCTGTACCAAAGATGCAGCCAACCCATCTTTAATCACTTTGGAATGAGGTGATGTGTAAGTCAATAGGGGTTTTTGCGACCTGGGCACGTACTGCCAGCACACATGCTCCAGGTAAAAAGTTAGCCTCAGGTCTAAAAACCTAAGGATTATTTCCTGTGGCAGTTCTGTCATAAAGTTAAGTCCACTTCCGCTCTCAGTGTTGACAGGATGACTCAGGACAGATCAGATGGTTTGACGGTCAAAGTATTTCGGTACATTGACGATTATCTAGTCCTTTGTGAAGGGAACGATGTCAACAAAAGGATGGGAGATATTTTCAAGATATTTAAAGAGAGCGAAAGTGGACTTAACTTTACAAGAGAACTGCCACAGGAATCAATCCTTCAGTTTTTAGACCTAAGGCTAACTTTTTACCCGGAGCATGTGTGCTGGCATTACGTGCCCAGGTCGCAAAAACCTCTATTGCCTTACAGATCAGCTCATTCCAAAGTGATTAAAGATGGGTTGGCTGCATCTTTGGTACGGGTGGCCGTGTCCAACTCATGTGTACACACGGTGCAGAGCAGTGTTCATGCAGAGATCCAGAGGTTGCAAAAAGTAGGGTTTCTGGATTATTTGGTCACTAGATCCTGTGAGAAGGTGGCGAGATGGACCAAACAATCCAGTAAACGCGAGGACCGAGGGAAAGATAATGAAAGCCGTATCGCCCCACTGCCCTACGTTCACAAGATGGTGCATCGAGGAACACTTGACTATAGCTTGCCGAGTCATAGGAGTACATATGTAAAGTTTATTACACTGCTATAAAAAAGCCTACAATGCAACCCCGAGTAACAAGACAAACACCACCACCACAGCAGCTCATGTAATACATTTACGTACAAGCTGTACCGTGTGGCTGCTCATTAAGAGTAACTGCAGAACATTTGTCAGTGCTTGTCTGGTACATTAAAATCGCCAACTATCATAAATCGTGCATCTTTCTGTTCTCTAACCCAAGCAAAGTGTCTTGAAAATTACCCGCTGAGGTAGCCTGGCACATGAGGCATCGCGCAGCTAAGCTCGAGGGTGCGGGTTCAATTCCCGGCCACAGTGGTCGCATGTCGATAGGGTGCATGTTAAAGGTTAAGTGCACTTGAAGAATCCCAGATGGTCGAAATGAATCGTGAGTGTCCCCTATGATATGACTCATATCGTATCGTGGTTTTGGCAAGTCACACTTCAGTGACCATTACTGTGCTATAAAATTTTCAATATCTATTATCACCGTTCTTGGGTTTCACCTGTGGCACATGCCCACACACGAAAGGTGTCGGTGGCTACGTGCCACACGCGATGGGGGAAAGGGTTTCATAACGTATGTGACAGGCATGTCATGTTATTCATGTCGTAATCTATCACATTCATCAGGCACTTATGTCCTCCTATGCCAATTTTCGTATCTACTACTTCAGGCACATGACCACAAGAGCACGGAAGTTGGCCGCTAGATATACGGACACATGGAAATGGCTAAATGTAAGTGCCTTTGGTTCGCGAAGAAATGCTTCACATTTAATAAAGAACACAAACGAGTATTTGAAATGTGTCAACAATGTTATCTACAAGATCCCTTTCACGTGCAGAAAATCGTACATAGGGTAAACAGGCCGATGTATTAATATTAGGCGAAGAGCTTGTGTTGGGGCTAGTTTGAATACCTTACTTATACATAAAAAGCAGCGCTGCAAAGAAACAGACACAGGACAAAACTACACACACTAAGCATTGAATCTGTGTGATTTCGCCCGTGTCCATTTCTACTTTGCCAGCACTGCTTCTGACATACAAGTAGGTGAAGAGGGCGTAAATATGCGACAGAGATGCTTCAGTCACCGGGACACTTGGCATCGGACCGCACACAGTGCAGCTGCAAGCCTATCTTCAACAAAACAAAGGCTTTGAATCAATGCAAGTCTTTTTGAGAATGCCCTCTGCAAATGAAATGAGGAGAGCTGGAAATACCGAGCACTGAGCAGCCTTTCAGTTTGAAGGTTGAGTGCTACTAAGATACAGTGCGGGCAACATTTGCCAAGAGTGTTCTTTAGGCACGATGGGGCAACAGCTCCTTTAAAGCATGGAGTGGGCGGGCTTGAAAAGCGAAAGTGGTTTGCTAGCGTGCGTCTCAAAGCACCAGCAGGCACCAACACCTTTGAAATGAAGCCACATATCTAAAAATCTGATCCGGCCATTGACTAGGACTTCGTGCACAAGGTCAAGTAAGCCCATTAATCTTTGAGCATAACCAACACCCTTTTGCTTTCACGTTTAAAACCTGCGGATCACAAATGAAAACATCGGTATGATGTGAAAGTCAATACACACTACAGGCTATCTTATCTCAGCAGAATGATTGACCCAGCAGCAAGCTAGCAAGCAAGCAATGTGTCTGCGGCATAAAGCCCAGGCACTACCCCTCTTGCACAGTGTGCAAGAGGGGTAGTGTACCAGACTTCTCTAAGATGTAGAAAAGTGTACACTGGCCAAACTGGGACATGCATCAATGAGAGGTTCAAGGACCATGCAAACATAAAAAACGTGCGTGAAGGTTTCGTTTTCTGGCTCACCACTGTGTAACTTGTAAGGACTGCTCACCAACTTTGAAAACACTTGTCGTTGAAAGAGTAGTCACACGAATTTTAGAAATTTTTCATTGGTGCTCTAAAAACAAAAACACTGGTGTCGAGAACCCTAGAGTATATATAGTGGTGCCTCGAAATGCATTGAGTATAGTTTTAATAGCGCTGCCTTAAAAAATCACTCTGTTTCGATATCGAGGGGGCGGTTTCACAGCGACATGTTAACACAGTCTGGCGTAGGTCTAGGTCATGTGGGGACAGCAACTCGCGATGTACAATACTCGAAGACAGCTTATCTTGGCAGTCAAGCCAAGGTAAATGTAAACTGGTAGCGTAACTTCCGTAGAAGCCCACGTGTCAAGCCGGTGGCTAGTTGTTGCAACAGTCGCCATCTATGTGAGGAGGGGACAAACAGAATTAAAAAAAAAAATGACGTCACAACCGGAAGCGGAAATGACGTCACGTTTTAACGCGATGGGCGCGAAATTATGAAATTTTTGACAGGGCGCCGCTTCTTACTTTTTTTTATAGCTGCATGTTCTTTTTCTTATCACTATGACGGCTCCATAATGGAAGCCTGCAAGATAACGGGAAGACGAAAAAGACAGATTTGATAAATAAGGTGTATTTTATTGGCGAAATATTGCAGTTGAACAGGATATTACCCCAAAATATATAACACAGAAATCAGAAGTAGCATAACAATTCAACGTGCACACTGTGATGGTGTAATGTGGGCCCAGGATCCGAAATAATTCAACCGGCAGTCAGGTGATTCTGTACACACAACACAGACTTTAACACAACCGATAACTCTGACGATTCACACACAACACACTACAGCATTCATATTTACATCCTAAACGTCCTACGCGCCTCGCACACAAACTGTCCTACTCGCCGTTATGAACTGTTGCCGCTGCAGCGAGGTCGGTCGTCACCGGTACTCCTTGGGCAGTCAACAGTCACGCTGCCTTGACCGTGACGAGGTGGTAGTGGTGGTGATGATGGCACTGCAGGCCGGTAGATCACCAGGCCACTGCAGCGCAGGTTAGCTGCCCGTCGCCAACATGAGCCGCGGCCACCTCGTGACACCACTCGGGCCCCAGGACCTCAGGCCAGGAACAGACTAGGCTACCGGTCTCTGTGTCAGCACCGGGCACAGAGCGGGAATCAGGCTCACCAGGTCCACATGGCTGCCGGACGCCTGGTTAAGCGATATCGCGACCCGAACCGCCGACCAGCGGCTGTCGTTCCAACCGTGTCGCGCTCCAACTCCTCGAGCCGCACGCCCCGCTCGCGCTTCCTTTTCGTCGTCTTCCCCTCCAAGGCGTACCGCAGAGCAGAACAGTCGTTCCCTCTTCGCCCCATCACGGGCCACACAATCCACATCATCACACACACAAACCTTGCACACGTGTTGCTCTTGCATCCATAGACAGCGCAGCGTTTCTTCGCGTAGCGTGGCGGACTCATCGTCCCGAAGGGCGACAGCACGCCGGCCGTGCGCTGGCAAAACACAGTCACTGAAACGGTTCCCGATGGCTGCGATGGGCTATATTACCTTCTGCCAAGTACCACGACTAGAAAACAACGCTTATGCGAGGAAATATCTACGGACGACAGGCACAAACCTACTGCGCAAAAACGAGCGACGCCATTTGCATCTCAAAATGCGCAAAACCGTTGGCCCATGTTACCAGACTGCCTGCATGTGCCCGCTGTTTCTGAAAATAAACGAAAAAAATTGGCCACTCAACCACATACCCAAGACTAAAGTTTGATTAAAGTAATCTACTAATTTATTTTTTGTGACAAATAAAATTAAAACTAATGAAAATAAACGCTTAATTAATTTTTTGTTTTCATTATTTGTCCCCCCCTCACCTAGTAGCGCTTTAATCGTCACGCGGGTGTTGATGTTTGTCGCAGTAGGTTTCCGACCACTTTTCGTTCCGACTTTCGCGACCTATTTAGATTGACCTTGGTCAAGCAAAGGCTACCGAGGCGAGGCTACCGCATATTCATGGTACTCCGCTAGTATTACGCAGCTTGCAGTCAATTTCAATCTGCTTTTTTTTCATTATGTCACAATGCAAGCACCCTCATCCTAGCGGAAAACTTGCAAAATGCGTCTTGATCTCTGAGGCTTTCATTCTGGCGATAGTGGCCGTTCCAGCCCCTACCAAAAAACAGAGGGCAGCACAGGAAAATGAAGGCAAATTCCGGTTTATGTTTTGCTTGCTCACAGCGTTAGTGCCTTTACAAAAACATATACATGAAAAATGTGAATCGAAGAGACATTTCAATTGCTCAGTGTATATTTCAGTGTCATGTTTTGGGTATATTTTTTTCTGAGAAATAGTTTGCGATGCACAAGGGTGTGCAGAATAAGTAGTGCTTCCAAGAAATCAAAAAAGAAGGAATTTTTGTAAAGTGAGCAATAATATTACCTATGACTCTTTTAGTCTGATAATAAATAAAACAGCATTCTAATAAAATGCTCTGTTGTGCGTGTTGGTTCATTCTGTAATAGATTGAGTGCAAATGGACGGGACACAAGAAGACAAGACGACTACATGAGCGCTCGTGTAGTCGTCTTGTCTTCTTGTCTCCCGTCCATTTGCGCTCATCTATTACAAAACAGTATTCGTTGGCGCAAGGCTAATGGGAAAATTATCAATAAAGTTATGTACTATTTCCTGGCGTGCTAGCAGTCATGCGTTTAGGTTCGGTAGCATACACAGCACTGCCAAGAAAAGTTGTCCCCGAGTATAGCAGCAGCTACAGTCTATCGTCTGCCATCAGTCTCACGTAAGCAATGATGAGTGAATTTGTTTATCAACTCTGAGAGCGATTTTGGCCACATGCAGGATGCAGAGTTCGCAAACACAGCAAACTGAGTTGACTTGTCATCCTAACGCCTATCGTGGTGACATTAAAGGGCCCCTAAACAGCCTCTGAAAACAAAAAAAAAACAAGCGCATTATTCTCTCTTGGCGTTTCTCATCTTTTTGGCACACTTCGTGACGCCAGAATGGTGATTCACGTGACATCATTAGGGTACATACTCTCAACTGGTCTATATACGAGAAATATCAGTTGTGAATTGTCTCCTACCCTGCTTTGCCATGCAGTAGCCCACCCATGCTTCCTTTGTCTTGCATGATTATCGTGTGTGATCAACTGATTTCACTTACTTTTCTACATTTCTGCCTGCACAAGTGAACATAACAGAGTGTAGCCGACAAGCGTGAGATCCTTATAAGCTCAACGCCTAGTGCTGACGTTGTACGCATGCTTTATGAAGAAATATGTGGCGAGGAGATATCGCCAGTAGGAAGGGCGAGATAGTGAAGGCAAGAAAGAAACCACTCCCTTTTCTCTGAACTCGGAGTGGTTTAGGAGCTCTTTAAATAAACTAAAATATTATAAAATACGTGTTTCCGGCCTCCAATGTTTAGTTTGGAGGGCCTTAATATTACATGCCAAGGGAATGAAAAATATCCCTTTTATGATGCCTGAAAATCATGTCAATACTCCTATAAGAAGAGCAAAACTTGTACGACATGAGAAATCATAGAATCTGAAGCATTCCTAATCATGGCCTCTGTCACATACACAAAAAGCTTGTTTATTTACACATGGGCAGGTGATGGCACCTCAATTAGACGGCGTATGAACAATAATACCGTATAAAATTCAGAAGTTCAGCACTCGTGCTTGTCCTCTTGTCTTTTATTTATTTTTTTTTGCTGCAGTATTTTTCCATTATGTACCAACACAGCGCCACTCTATGTCGTTTGTGTGTCTTCTCTTGTCTTCGTTTCATTGTGCTGCACATGCTCAGTATGTACCAACATGCCCAACTGAATCTAGAGGTGTTTCTTCATTGCGGATTTTGTTTGCCATATCACTTTTAAGCAGCTTTTTAAATGTGAGGCATTTCTTCGCGAACCTATGGCACTTTGAGCATTTTTATGTACATGTCTATCTGTCCGTCTGTCTGTCTAGCTAGCTAGCTAGCTGTCTAGCTAGCCACCTACGTCTGGGTGCTCTCATGATTGCCTCCTTAACTTGGTGTAGACCATAATTGGCATGGGAGGGTAAGAAGATTTGACAAATATGACTGTCGGGTCACAATAATGTGAAAATCCTGTCGTGTACGTCGTCAAACCCTTTCCTCCAGACACGTGTGGCACATACCCGTTTACCACGGGCAGCGGTGTACGGGTATGCGCCACAGGTGATTGACAGTTTATATATACCCAGGAACCGCGAGAACAGACATTAGTAATTTAAATGCGAGAACGTTAAGAAAAACTGACATCGGCAGTGTTGACCTGACGAATGGAAGCAATAAAATTAGGATCCCAGCAGGAATCGAACCTAAGCATTCTGTGTGGCAATCAGGTATTCTACCACAGAGCCACGCCCCATGTTATAAACTGGTTAAAAAAAACAGCCTATGCAGGCGTAATGTCGGTGCAACGTCAATTGTGGTTGTGGTGCTGGATGTATAATTTTACAAGAAAGCAATAAACACTACATATGTACTCCTACGATAGAGGTGTCACATCAGATTAACGTCTGTGGTTCCAATGTTGGCTCCGCTTTTATAGCAGTCTAATAAACATTACATTTGTATTCCTATGATTCAGCAAGCTATATTGAAGAATTGCTCGACCCCGGAGAAATACATTACCAAAGTTGCGTATGATATTCGCATGACTGCACCATAAAGTGCACTTACTTTCGATAATACTGATGTATGTACTCTAACGCGAGGGCTACTTCGCACCATAAGTTACCCTTTAAATGCCAGTGTTGTCGACGTGCCTGGTAAGCCCACAATGTGCACACAGCTACTACACTTACAAAAACACGTCGATCCACCTCGTAACGCTTGGCTCAAAGCCATAAAGTTCAGCATAGAAGTACTCACTGACTGCTTCGCATGAAACCGATTCCCACAACGCGTGGGATCTGCCGAATTTTGTTGCTTACTGTCTGTGAAACAGATCATGTTGCCTACACCATGTGCTACTTCTCAGATTTCACTCAGACTTCTTGCAAACCATAGTGAAAGGGCAGTGGCTCATGCCAACTAACTTCACACCAGCTGGTTGCCACAAACGCAGCATTTTGATACCATAGTCAAGAGTCCGACGGAATCCCGTCTGGTCGGGGACAAACATGGTGCAATATAACAAAAAACGCCAACCAAGGTAAAATACACAAAAATTAAAAAGACGACGTTTCGGTTCCCCACACTGGAGCCTTGTTCACAATGACAGAAAACGGCGTAGTGCGCTCTTCTTATGCACGTGTCATCATGTGTTGCAGACATCGCACATACACGGGGGGGAATGTCCCGATATTCCTGTTGAGTGTATGCGCAGTAGTCTGAATGGCCAAAGATTCCATGTGCAATCGCGGAAACAACTTTCTTTCCGTGGCAATGATGCAAGCGTTATCCCAGTTGATATCGTGTCCAGTAGACGCAACATGCTCGGCGAGGGCATTAGAAGCCGCTTTCTTGTTCTTTACGTCAATAAAACGTTCCCGCAGCCTTCTTTTGTAGTTACCTGTTTCGCCAATATATACATATTCACAGTCTTCGCTGTCCAACTTATCCTTGACATTTGTGAGACGGCCTCTGAGCTTGTGTGCCGGAACGAGAGCCACTTGGACGTCGTAGCCGCGCAAAACCCGAGCTAGAGCTTCACTGAAGCCTGGGACGTAAGGCACCGATGCGCGTTTTCTTGCAGAGATTGTGCGAGACAATCATCCACATATCGAAGAAAAGTTTTGGGCGGGGCAGCCCAAATTGTTTTGTAATGATTGTTTTTGTATTTTGCACCGGGATGCCCTGCCACGATTCTTAGAACGACTAAATTCTATTGAGGCCGCGATACAATTTACTGTGGAAGAATAATCAGATGGATGCCTTCCGTTCCTTGACGTCCTCGTGAAACGAGATGGTAGCTGCCTGACATTCAGCGTTTACAGAAAAGATACACATACTGGTCATTTCCTGAGCTTTCATTCTGTGCACCCCACCTGCCATAAACGTTCACTGGTGTCAACACTTGTGCAGCGCGCTAGGCGGATTTGCTCTAAGCAAGAAGACGCACTAGAAGATGTGGAGACCGTTCGACGGGAGCTGGCTGCTTGCGGATGCCCGCCTTCATTCATGAAATCGGTGCAGCGACAACTGCAACGCCCAGCTCAATCTCGCACAATCTCTGCGAGAAAACGCGCATCGGTGCCTTACGTCCCAGGCTTCAGTGAAGCTCTAGCTCGGGTTTCGCGCGGCTACGACGTCCAAGTGGCTCTCGTTCCGGCACACAAGCTCAGAGGCTGTCTCACAAATGTCAAGGATAAGTTGGACAGCGATGACTTTCCCGGTGTAGTGTATAAAATTCCTTGCGAAGACTGTGAATATGTATATATTGGCGAAACAGGTAACTACAAAAGAAGGCTGCGGGAACGTTTTAATGACGTAAAGAACAAGAAAGCGGCTTCTAATGCCCTCGCCGAGCATGTTGCGTCTACTGGACACGATATCAACTGGGATAACGCTTGCATCATTGCCACGGAAAGAAAGTTGTTTCCGCGATTGCACATAGAATCTTTGGCCATTCAGACTACTGCGCATACACTCAACAGAAATATCGGGACATTCCCCCCCGTGTATGCGTGGTGTCTGCAACACGTGATGACACGAGCATAAGAAGAGCGCACTACGCCGTTTTCTGTCATTGTGAACAAGGCTCCCGTGTGGGGAGCCGAAACGTCGTCTTTTTAATTTTTGTGTACTTTACCTTGGTCGGCGTTTTTTGTTATATTGCACAGTTTTGATACCATGGTTACACAGGCACGATAACCTCAGTTACGACAAACCTCAGTTCCCTTAAACCGTAGTTACATCCAGTTAGACGGAAAGCCTAATCGCAGTTATCCCACTAAATGTGGCCACTAAGAAACGAGATCGAACAACTCACTTAAGGAAGCTGACTAACAAAACAGTGGCACCCATGTCAGCAGTCGAAGGCAGCGTGGCTGCAACGGAGGCTGAAAAGACTTCCTGAAAGTGATTCAACTGGCCTTTCTCAACAACAGAAATGCTTACATGTGAAACAGTCCGTCAAACCAAACCTAACATGATACCAAACGTATCAAGCAGCGGATTGTCTTGGCTTTCGCATCGACCTCAAGGTGTCTTCGCCTGTGGTTAGAGACCAACCTTTTCTCTTTCATGACCAGTCTGCTTTGGTCAATACATGTTCTCTTCAGAGGTTGCACGTTTCTCTGCTATTTCAACTTGCTTTACGCCCACCACTGCACACGCTTTTCTCCTTCCTGCACAGTATGAATGGTATTTTAATTCCACTTACATGCAAGAAAACATATGTGGGGCAAACAGGCAGCAACTTAAGTGAACAGCTATGTGAGCACCACAATAATGCGCACAATGCCGTGCAGGGCCATCGTGGCATCTGCTGTTGCGATTGTGGGTCTTTCCTCTTCCGTGATCAGTGTTGCACTTTGGCCCAGCCATAGGTACTAATTGCAATATAACCGAGGCTGAAACATTCTGTAATCACACTTCCATAGTGCGAGCGTGATTAGCTGGGTGGAATTTAGGGCACTAGTAGGCACATGCTTGTTTCTATATGATTGTGGTGCCTCACGAATGTGGTGCTGCATGATAAAAATTGTAAATACAGGATAAGCTCTCATTACAACAAACAGGCATACAACAGACTTTCAGATATAACTGACTGTATACTACAACCTCAGTTTGGTCAGCCTACTTCATGCAAATTAATTCGCTCTTAAAAAACCACGTTAGGATGAACTATCAACTACAGCGAACAAAATTAGATATTTTTTTTTGCCTTTAGGTTGTAAAACATACTTTTGCTGCAGCGACAGGGGCTGTCGATAAACTTGACCGTGCCAATATCTGCTCGCTTTGCCCTTTGACGGTCATTTTTTTGCCAAATGTGAAACCACAGTCACATTTTCTTTTATTGCAGATTTACAATCTTCACAGTCCGACTTCTTTTGAAATAAACTAGCCTTAGTTTTGAAAATGACCACAAAGTGAGAAAAAATATTTTTCATTGGTACAGATGCAATGTTTATTCACAAACATGTTCCACGGGCTTCGAAAAATGTGTGCACCAGATTACTGTCACCCATGGCCTAGTCAGAATCGTCATGCCCTGCACACTTCTGAGAAGATGCTCCTCGGTCAGATTTCAATTTTGAACTGGTTAGCCAATTCTGGTCTCTACGGCTAACATCTAATGAAAATGATTGCAATTTGGCTGTAGCCTGAATCAAACAAATTAGTGCTTGACTTGTTTGCAGAAGAGGAACCATTGTGCACATCCACACTGTAATCGCAGGGTATGTGAGCGTAAACAAGAAAGCGCTATGGTCATGCGCCTGTCAGAAAAACCAAATGAGTCGGGAAATTCTGGTAACTATTCACCTTGTTGCTACAGGGAGGCAATCAATTTTGATGAATCTTAAAGAAAATGCACAAGCATGGCAGCATCGTCTGTATGCATACGAGCGTTTGGCTGTGAGCTGCTGAAATGACAACCCGATGAACCAGAATTCCGACAGATCCCTCACGCTCTGGAAGTTGACGTCATGCGAAGCAGTAGGCGAGTTGCAGCCTATGCCACTTTTTTTTATGCTTTGAGCAAAATGTTGAGAGGTGGACGACGTCCTTGTGCACTTTCAGTAGTTATCAGTATATTGGGGGCTTACCAGTCACGTCGACTACGCTGGCACCCATAGGGTGCCAGCGTAGTCAATTTTATGACAGATGTCAATTTTATCGAAACGAACTTCATGCTATGGCGCCGTGATGTGCTTATCATAAGAAGCAGTTGTTCACGTAGACCTCCGGGGTCGCGCAACAGTTGACTATAGCCTCTAGAGTCATAGGACTTCGCATGTAATGTTTATTCCATTGTTATGCAAACGGATAGCCAACACTGCAACCACGATTAATGCTGCCCCTAAACGACGCCTGTAAAGGGTTTTTTTCGATGCAGTTCTGAGCACTGGCATGGATCCATGGTAGAATACTTGACTGCCAGACAGAATGCCAGGGGTCGATTCCAGTTTGAAACATAATTTTTATTCTTTGTGTAGATATAATTTTTCGCTCACTGGTTTAGCTGCCCACGCCACCACCAGATTTCCTGCCACGCAGGTTCTTCAACACTATCACATTAAGATTTCCAGAATGTGTCACTGCCATTACTGGGTTGATGCAGACTGTGAATAGCTTGTGACTCATAACCACATTCTATGGGCTGTGGTATACGAGTGTGCGTCACACATGACTGAGGGAAAGGGTTTCATGACGCATGCGACAAGCATATCACGCTATTCATGTCATGACCTGTTAATAGTGTTCGTCATACACTGTCCTCCCATGCAAATTTTGGTTTGTGTCAAGCATAGCTTGGCAAAAAAGTGGAGCTCACTCAGACTCACTCAAGAAATATATCTTGTGCTTAGGGCTCACTCAGACTCAAACTCGCCAAAATTTTTCGCAACCGCACTCGCTCCAGCTCAGACTTGCCAAAATGTTACTCGCCCGTACTCAGTCAGACTCATGGCTTGATCGGAGTATGAGCCAGTCTGAGTGAGTCGGCTTATGAGTGAGTTCATAGATAGATACGATCAAAGTGCTTTTGGTTCGCTAAAAAATGATCTGCATTTGGAGATATCAGTTTTCGTGTGCACGACGAATAGAAACCACCCAACAGACAAAATGAAACTGGCCACTGTGCACTAGCACGGACATCCGAGCTATAGCCAACACACTGGCCTAACCAAGCCTACAAATGCAAACGAAAGGTCAACAGCACAAGAGAAAAAAGTCTTGTATCCTCACAAGATGACAGCACTTGCTGGGCTAAAAAAAAGAAAGAGTTGGAAAACTAACGTGTTTTTCAAACCCACAACAGTGCTGTATATTTATGTCACTGATTCTGAAAGGGTTAAACCATGGCAAGGTTAAATCACTGCTCGCAACTGGGCAACTTTTAGCCGAGCCTCTAGCCAAGCCAGTTTTCACGTGATGTGTTGTAGCTTAACGCCATTTTGGCATTGTTTTCCTGTGCTGGTCAGCTGCAGACCGCAACTGCTCAGACAGTGGCCTCCAGAAAATGAGCAAGTTTCACTGAGCGACAGAATGAAGATCCTTAACAGAGCTGTGTGACAAGGAAAGCAGGCGGATGTCGCAGGAACGATGGGACTGTCAAAGCAGGCCGAGAATTCAACTGCGAAGAGCAAAGGAATTGCTACAGGCAAGTCTCGCAGAAAATTCGTCCAATGCGCTTCAGGCTCCGTGACGCAGCATACCTAAAAGTTGATTCAGGACTTCTGATGTGGCTCCAAGATGCATAAGCTTACAACATTCCAATGAACGGAGAATTGTTGAGGAAGTAAGTGGAATAACTAGCTAAGGTCCCCAGACACAGTGGTGTCACAATCATCCAAAGATTGCTGTAACTTTGCGAGGCGAGGGATGGAGTGAAATTCTTGCAAACCTGAGGTGAATGCGACAACACCAGTGTGGATGCTGTGCCAGAGTGGAAAGCAAATTAGCTTCCGATGCTTCTTGTGAGGCACAAGGATAAAGGTGTGCTTATTGCCGATAAAAGTGGACTTCATTTTAGGTGAAACCTCGCACACTCCTTCAGGCAACCACTGTCACAGAAGTGCTCCAAGAAGGGTTCGACCAGGTTACTTCGTTGCCTTATGGACGGCACATGAAAAAAAACTGCTGTTTACTGGGAAGTACAAGCAGCCTCCCACCTAGCAGCACATAAATGGGACAGTTGACTGCACTGCCAACACAAAGGCATGGATAAACAAAAACCTTTTAAAGGGACACTAAAGAGCAAAACGATTTTTCTCGCATTAGTAAAGTAGTCTTCCACGATACCAAAAACACCACGCTTGCTGCGAGAAGACGCTTAATAAGCGAGAAAACGCGCAAAAATAAAATACAGGTGGCGACGCCACCTTGGAATTCCCGCACCATTTGCCGTGACGTCACATATTTTTGACGGTGCCTGCTTGGGCCTACGTAGTTCCTAATCGGTTAAATCGAAGTACATTGTCCTCTGAGGGGGCCAGAGACTTGACATAACGAGTTTGTGGAAATTTCGTCGAGCCAGTGGCGCCAAAATACGTTGAATGCTCTTTGAAACCTTTTACGTCACGAATTACAAAGTTCGGTGCGAAATTTAAAAATGAAACTTTGAACTTGGTTTTCTCCTCTAATAATAAACCTATGGTGGTGAAATAAACTACACAAGAGTTCTCCGAGCACACTTTATTAATCTAAACCAATTCATTCTCTCTCTTTAGTGTCCCTTTAAACACCTGGCTGCTGTACTTTGGTAGGCAAAAGATGACGCAGAAGCTAGTGCTCTTCTTTTTGAACGGGTACTCAAGTCACAGGAATCTAGCCTATCTAGAAGCAATTAAGCTGGCTTACTTTCCCCCAAATACGACATCAGTACTCCTGCCAAATGATCAAGCTATCGTGCCCTCTGTGAAAGCTACCTACCGCATACACCTTGTTGAGTGCCTGTAGCCAAACTCTTCGACATGCAAAGGAATCGGGAATTCAAAAGAATTCCTATCAAAGTGTTGGCAGGCATCTTGAAAAAGCTGAAAATAGGTGTTAAAGGACCCCTGACAGCAAAATTTTTGTTTGAGACTTTTTTACAGCAATTTGTAGCTTTGTGTCTGGTAATCCTGATATTCAATCAGAAATGCTACAACGTATCATATAATTAATCCTGGCATAGTTAATTGTGACCATTTTAGCGTCACTTTGAAATGGCTGCCTAAAATCGTAAGCAACTATAGATGGATACAACTTGAGAAGATAGGAGAAACTCCACCCAGACGACTGAAGCGCGGCAGCCGATCGCCTCTGCGACTAAAGAAACAGTCCTGCTCATGCACGCGCGGATGTTCTCCGAAGGCGGAGCCACTGGCCGTCCTGCTCATGACGTCAGTCCCGAGTGCGCCCACTGGTGCAGGCTTGTGTTCATCCGCCTTTGAGGAGGAAATGCCACTGACTTCTAAAGTTGTATCTGACTCTAGTGCCTGACCGTGGGGGAGCACCTAAGGTCACGTGTGCCCAAGCTGTGGTGACATTGAAAGTGCAGTTTTCAAATCGGCGCTTCGCACACGGTAAGGAATGAAACAATGTGGTTGCTTTGGTATGAGTTATGCCTGTTAAGTGTGTGCCCCCTCACGAAAAAGAAAAGCATTCCTGGCCTAAGCAGCCATAACTGCCTTGAGAGCAGCCCGACAACAAAGCGAGAGGAGTGAGTAAAAAAGGCCCATGCCGGCTGCCAGTCATGGTATTGTGTACGCCCTGCAAATATCCTGTGGCATCGACTATACTCGCTTCACTAGTGGAACGTCACAAAGAGTGGCAATGTCGCGAGGCGCTGCCAAGTAATATGAGCACTCACGCTTACTCTAAAACCAAATTAAAATACCTTAAAGGCAATGTACACCACTAATAATTGGTCACAAGTGCCCATGTATACAGGACAATCAAACAACACAAACATGTCGAAGTTTCAGTTTTGATGTCAGGGGTTCTTTGATAAGAACTGCTTGAGAAGGCCGGTTTCAGGAAAGACAACAACCCTGACAGCGAGGAATTGTTCGACCTGAATGATGAGCCGTAGGACCAGTCAGTGTGGCTTTGATTCAAGGAGGCATTCAAGCAGAGAGCTTCCCTGACTTAGTCACAATTGACAATCATGTTGTCAACGCCGAGCAACAGACAGACAAGGAGGTGCGAGCCATGGCTGTAGATCGTGCTAAGCTTTCATTCGATGGCTATCAAGAAAATGAGCCACCTGCAGTACAGGTAACTTCAGTGCAAGTGATAGACCATAATAAAGAAGTGAAGGAGTAATTTCAGCAGCAGGAAGACGGCTGTCGCGTTTTCAGTGTTGCCACTGTGAAATACAGCGCAGCGACTGCATCTGCTCAGAAAGTGACCCGCAATCTCTTATCACCAAGTCCAGGACTTCAGGTCACTCACAGACCAATTATCTTTGGTCGTGTGTTGCCATTTGACGCTGAATCATTGCAACCCGCACAGGTTATGATCCCATAGAATTTATTGTGCCCATGAAGGCGTGGGTACAAGCAGCAGCACACCACACGAACTTCTCCCACCAAACTTGGAAGTCACATGCATCACTTTGTGGACCTTTACTTTTTTTTTAAAGCACAAACTTTAGCAGTGTTCTGGTAAAACACAAATGTTCTTTGTGAATGAGGAACTGAGGGTCTTGGTTTCTGTTATTAAAGCCACATGAAGCTGACAGACAAAGCAAACATAAGCATTTGGGAAAATCGTGACTGGCAATTTTATATTTTATTCCTCACATTTGACACCAGTGAATTTTTGCAACAAACTGAAAAGAAGTGTTGCACTTATGAAGCAATGAAAAAAAAAAAGTAAGTAAGCCCACCTTTCATAGCAAATTGATACAAATGTTAGGTGCCACTTTTATTTACTCGTATTGATGTAAACCACCTCATTACTTGTCACAGAACTATTAAACGTCGCTGCACATTATATCTGATGCAGCTGGCAAGTCACGCAAACCCTGTCTAGCGTACTGACCTACCACACAGAACTGCCACATGCTGCAATGGGCCGTGCTGCACATAATTACCGTGCTGAGGTCACAGCAGATTCCAGTAGTTGGCAGAGTTTTAGATGTACAGAAAAGATGTAGTTTTGCAAAAGGGTGCTACACGTGCTCTGCTATGCGCATGCACCATTTGGCTCACACTGTCGATCCACTGCCCAAGTTTGGCATGTGAGCAGATAAAATTAGCCTTAGTGACAAGCATGTATATTGTAGCACGTGGCTCATACTACTAGTCTCTTAGAGGGAAAACATAGCACAAGGTGGTGAGCATGATCAGAATTGAAAATATTAAGGCAGCAGCACAGGGAAGATGGTGACACAAGAATGTGTGCCAGCTTACTGCCAGGGAAGATTTGACTAAAGAAAGAACAGCATAAAAAAGCATTCTCCTCGTTCTTGTGTACTGAGGTTCACTGTGCTACCACAGTGTAGGGCAAAATTCTTAAAAGATGAAAATTTTTTTTCCTTGCTATTTGGGACGTGTATCCATTTGTGTATATTTTGTGTACTCGTTCTTTTCTGAGAAAGTCGCTTTTTCTGGCTGAAGAACATTTTTAGAAAAATAGTGCATTTAGTCAGATTTTGATTAAACTTCTACACTTAAAAGAACGCAACTTTTTTAAAGAAAATATACACACATTAAGGTGATACCTCTTTTAGTTACTTAGAAAACGGTTCTTCAACTTGTTAAAAGATGCACAGGAAATATAGAGCTTACCCTGCGCCCTTAATATGAGAACCCAGCCAGCGCATGAACTCATGATCAGTAAAATTTGAAGAACACTAGGCCGAAGCGTGGTGGTGCATTGCGACACCACTTTTTCGCACCAATCACAAGGGTCAAAATGTACCGTTTGACCACAGTGAACACCAAAAGAGTCAGTTACGTTTGTTTTTCAGGTTCTTCACTGTTCACATCGAATGCACACGGCATTCTTCACTGCACTGTCGAAATTGTTACACCGAAATTTCTTGCGCGAGAGGCTCACTAATTTTGTGGCACTTTTGTAAACGATCCCCGAGACAGAGGCAGGAACATAGGCTGTTGTCATCTAACTGTGCGTTTACGCAAGTTGCAAGTTACGATTACGCAAGTTGCACATGAAATCCCTCAATAGAGCGCCCTACTGTGTACCCTCCGCTCGACATAACAAAGATCGATCACTCGGATGAAATAAATTCCGATCGCACGTACGCGACTGATGGCTTAGCCGCAACTGTTCGCCCTACTAACTAGCCGAACACTCGCACACAATGGTGACCAGTTCATTAAGATGCACGTGAACAACAAGAAAACACTCGTAGGGAAGAACAATAACTTATACTCACAAGTTAACGTCAGCCGAGTTGCTGTTGCTGATGCGCCGGACGAATTTCCCGGAGTTCCCGGATGACAAAAGCAGGGTTGCCAGGTCTTCGTGAAGAAAGGTCGCCGAAATATCAGAAATATCCCGACATGTAGCCAGAGGAGTATCCACACATAACAAAAGCAAAGAGGCCTTCAAGTCTCTCTAACAAAAGTGCTATTTAGCCGCATTTAGCAGTCAGAAGAAAGGCTGCGATGGTGCAATCAACCAGCAAAAATCAAACCCGCTTGTCGCTCAGCTGGGCGAGTTGGTATGATGGCACAGGGCAGCAACCGAACGGCGCGCTGACTCTCAAATAGAATTTTATAAAAATAACACGAAATTAAAACGTTTCATATAGCGCCAGCTGACAAAACAAGCGAACCACGAATGTGCTAAATACAGGTGTCACAGGGCTCTTTTGATAGCGGTGGGATCAAGACGGTCTAGATCGGCGCGTCGGGATTACTGATTACCAGAACGTGATTTGACTGGCGTCTGCACCAAACACAACCCGGATTATTTTGGACCGTGTAGCAGCGACCATTGTCGATCGCAATAAAGAAATTCGATCCGGATTGGCCCGATCACGATCAAGACACCGTTACAAAGAATGTTCAACAAAAAGAAAACGCAGGCAATCGAAGCAGTCACGTGTAAATCAAGACTGGTGGCGCGAGAATGCAGCATATATTTTGTTTCATCATGCTGAAGCTCCGGATGTTTGACTTACGCAGCTGCAGTCATCTTGAACTCGACATATGTGTTAAAAGCCATGAGAACGACGGTCGTATAAAGAGGCGAACAATCTGCTAAGGCGTTGCCATCAGGTGGGGTTGAACCCCTCACCCCGAAATAATTCTGGCTGCGCCCTTGACAAAGCGACCTAGTTGGTCACATGGCGTGTGTACGTACTTCTAATATCACATGCACTAATACACTTCGCCCTGCGTACAAACGAGAGGCAGCTTGTAAACAACAACGACCAAGCATCCACGGTTTAAGGAACGCGCATGTCCATAACAGCCCACCTACTCACGCCCGCAGCCTTCTCTGTTAGCTTAGCCTTAACAAGATTACGTTTTTTTGACAGCTTAACCGATGAGGAAGACCCTGGATATGTGCAAGACAGGCCCGTAGCCATGGAGGAATTTTTTTCGGGGGGAGGGGGGGGGGGACTTGCTGAAAACGTTGACTATCTGAGAAAAACACCAATTTTTATTGTTTACTTTTGGTAAAAACACATACTTCACCAAATTCCCCCTCCGGCTACGGGCCTGGTGCAAGATATGTCAGATTACTACTGTGTTTTTAGGCTTGACAATTAACCCAGCTGCTGCTTTTCGTTGCAACGTTCTTGCGCACTACATCATCACCGTTTTATCCATTTTACCGCGGTGTCATATTGTCATTACCAAATCAAAATTAACTTAGTATGAAATATGGTCCCTGAGAAAAAGACAGAGAAAAATACAAATTTGGACGGTTTGGCGGGACCACAGAACTGATAAATTGTATTGGAAGGAGGGTTTTGGGCTGCAGTTAAAAAAAATTTTTTTGAGGCAGCCATCTCAAATATATAGATTTTCAGATTTTTCACTGACTTTCACCTGCAGCCCAACGTGTTCTGTGTGTTGGTGTTGCTCTGCAAATGGTTCTGAAGCCTAAACCAGGAGGCTGACGGCCTGGCAGCAACTACCAATTGAGCCATATAGTTGAAACAAGCAACCATGCCCGATCATTACTCAGTGCACCTCACATTCTCGTGATGTCACAGCCAAACTACATGGTGCAACAATTTTCTCCCAAATTGGTCTCGTACGGTCCTACCATCAAATCCTTGTGGCTCCAGAAGACATCCTGAACATGCTGATAGTGACACGTACCCTTCTGTCTGTTTGAGTTCCTTCATGCCATTCGGCACGAGAAACTCCAGATGGACATTTCAGCGTTTTACACAGCCTCGACGTCTTTCATGCTACCTCAACAACTCACTCCTTGCAAGCAGTTCATCAAATGAGCCCAATTCACATCTGCAATCTGTGATCCAGCATCTGGCCAAGCCTGGAACATTTGTCAACATAGATGTATTTGGCATCAACAAGCTTACCTTTCCTGGCCATTTCATCTCGTCTCGGCGTCTCCAGTATTAAACCACACCCACACAGAGTCATGGCTGTTGAAAAGTTCCCATCTCTGAATACTAATTTGTCAGCTCTGCGAGTCCCTTTGTCTTGTGAACTACTACCACCATTTTGTACCTTGGCACTGGGCCATTCTACATCCTCTCCACTTCCTGCCGTTGATACACAGAAGTGCTGCTATTGAGCTCCCCTGGACCAAGCACGCCCGAGCAGCCTTTCAGGGATCGAGAGACACCTTGGTGACACCATGGATCCCCTAACATCAAATGAGAGTTCCACGTACTATGCATCATCATTGACATCTTGGATGCAGCTTTAGGTGCTGGATGTGCTTCAACAACTCATCTAAGAAGTGCAGGCACCCAATCGCTTCCTTTTCCTGAAAATTGACAACCACTGAGATTACAGCACTTTTGGGTGAAGACTGAAGCAGCAGTAGAATATTTTCATCATTACATGTGTAAGGAAGTGAGTTCTTTGTCATGAAATACATGAGTCCACATCTCATGTATGCCATTAAAGTTCCTCAATCGCAACGGTGGTGTCCACACTACCCGCAAACTGCAGCAGATGTCGTACATATCAAAATTCAGTACAGACATTAGCCACACCAAGGGAGCTGACAACATTGTCACTGATGCCCTGACACGTTGCCCAACTAATGCTGTCACCTGTCTCAGAGGAATAGACCTCAAAAAAGTGGCAACTGCTTGACACGATGACAAGGAATTCTGGCACGTACAAGAATTATAAGCTTCAACGTTGCTAGAATTTCAGTGGTTTCCTTTGCCAGGAACAGGAGACGCTTGTTGTGACACATGTTGTGACACAAGCCTTGATCATTTATGCCCACTTGCAATCATCATTAAGAATTCACACCACTAGAGAATCTTTCACACCCAAGTATCTGGGCAATCCAAAAGTTTTTCACGGTAGATTTCATATGACGTAGCATCACGTGGGTGTTCCACCAGCAGACTCGTGAGTGTTGATCGCTTTGCAGCACTTCAAGATTCAGTCACGCTGTGACATTCTTGGATATGTTTGCAGGCCCAAACACTTGATTCAACCACATTTTTGTGGACCTCATCGTGCCATTGCCACCCTACCAAAGCCAAACTTGTTGGCTCGTGTTGACTGCATGTTTCAAGTGTTGCATGGAATATATTCTGACTCCAGACATTACAGCTGCAACTGTTGCTCCCGCTTTTGTCAGCCGCTGGCTGTGTCACTTTAAAGTGGCATGTCGTCCTCCATCAAAACAGAGACAGAAAGCCAAATTGAGCCTATAATATTCGACCACGACCTACCACCCAATGAGCAATGGAGTGGAACATATACGCATGACATTCAAGGCAGACATATTGGCTGAAGCACTGTAAAACCTGTTTACAGCATGACTGTAGGTCTGCCCAGTTATTAAGTTCTTTGAGACTGACCAACACCAAGCCCATATTCCTGCTGGTGACTACACATCTCGTATACATGACATCATGAAGAAGCTCTGACCTACAGTGACAGCACACAGGAAGAAGGACACATATGTGAGCAGTGAACTTGAGTGCTGCACATATCTTAAAATGATGCAGGATGAAAACCGTCCGTCATCTGTGACATGCTGCGCTCACTTCACAAAACTTTTCTTTTGAGTAACCTTTACTCAAATATGTCATGGAAACAAAACAGATGTTTCACTATTATGTGGATGTCATCATTAGTACACAAATGGCCTGAAAGAGTGAAAATATCCTACTTCATAGAATCACTAACATTCTGCAGGAGGTATGGTTAAAACTGCACGTTCACCTGTTTTGAGTAAAGCCAGTAAAAAAATCTTTACGGCATCAGCTCTTCAAGATTCTGGAAAATCTTTCTTTCTGTATTTCGTTTATGCACCACATTTGGTATCTTGAAATAATCATTTGGGTGTGAGAAAAAATGCCTAACCCACAATTGTGTTTGTGACACTTTTGTTATGATAGCTATAAAAATTATTGAATCATTGCTTTAGGTTATATCTCATACCATTGAGTAAATCTATGTTGTGGAGGGGTTTGCAAATGTGCTAGCTCTTGAGTGCCACAATAAGAGTGAAGAAGTTATTTTAATTTGCTGTGGCCTTCAGTGGCACTCTTTCAGCGGCTTTGAAAAGAAAGTGCAACTTTGTGTTTTCTGTGAGCTTGATCCCTGCAACCAGTTCTCACACAAAGAAGGTTCAGGCACTACATTTTTTATCAGTCGGCATAAAAGATGGCATGCTCACACACCTTGAGCTTTGTTTTAGTTGTATACTTCAACAAGCTCATGGTCCTAAGTCGGGCTCGTCTTCCCAACTGACCCACATCATAAGCACTGAAGGTAAAGCCACATTTGAAAAAATGAAAGATTAAGATGATACTTGTGCCCATGAACAGCAAAAAGCAGTGTTTAAGCATTTTGTCCTTGATATCTTATAATGTGACAAATGCTGTGAAGCCTGCCACATGTCAGACGTACAGTACTCCAAACAATTTCAGAGGCATTTTTGGTCACACAGCAACTCTGAAACTGGTTTAGCACAGCTATAGAAGCCAAAAAGCTTACTGTGTGCACAGCATATTCACATGTAGTAGCTCTTCCTCTACTTGCTGATGGGAAAATTCACTAGTATGAGGTCTCTTCGACTTCACTGTTGCCTTAATTGCTCAAGTGCTGCTCAATTGGTTCTTTCTCACGTTAACTCCAGCACACTACAATAATGCTATGCAGATTCCCAGAAGCTTTAGTACAACAAACTAAGTTTGTTGCTGACAGCTATATTCATGGTTTCAAATATTGCTAGCACTCTTTCAAGAGAGGATAGTGTTGTTACTTCTCATATCTAAAAACTTATTTACAGCAAGGAACAGCATTAGGTAGTAACAAAGGCTGTATAAATCGATGAATGTGCGAGCCGAGTCTGAGAGTGACTATACAAGAGAGCACATTGATCTTCATTCAGCAAGTCAGCATCTAAGCCTCACTTTACTGAAGCAAGCTGGCTCTTTCCACACATGTGGAAAGATAGCATGAACACAGTATAAATATTTCTATATAAAAGACGTACAATGTCATTGGAGGACCATTTTAGTGCTTTATTTCTAGCACATTGTGCTGCAATAAGAAAGTAAGTGCTGCAATAATGAAAAGCCTTCTGAAAGCTTGCGCGCATACTTTATTGTTTTCTTAATTTATTAGTCTTTCGCGCCTTTTGCTTAGTGCAAAAACATTAGAATATCAACGTGAGTATAATGGAAGGGACAGATGCGAAAGCCAGTCAGAAATGACCATGGAGGCTATTGCTTGTTTATTCGAAAAATACTGTGTGTGCGCGCTCCCGCCAATGTCCTCTTTCTTGTTTAATTACAACACACTCCCAGCCATGATGAACATGGTGAGCTTAGAGCGGGGAGTTCGGCGAGACAGTGTTATAAGCATGGAAGCCAAAAAAATTGAACCACCTTACGATGAGGTGGTTCAAGCTGGGCGGGGTAACCTTGTTTCACCACTTGGTGAGGGACGGCAGTTTGTCAGCAGAATCTTATGTTGTTCGAGGTTTCGGGAATGATGAGTTAGAGCCATGCAGTGGCGTTAGGTGTTCAGGATTCCTTGCGGCATCCACTCTAGCATGGATTCGTGGTTGGTGGTTAATGTGTTCAACTTGTGGCGCTGCAGTCTGCAGTCATGTCTCGTCCACTTGGCTTCAGCATTCTTGAGGGCACATTCAAGAGATGTACCGAAGCCATTGTTGAAGATCCTAGCACGTTTCTTCTGTCAGTGCATGGAATATGAGCCAGATATGCGTCATGGCTTTCTTGTCCATCGGTACTTCCAGCATTTGCGTACACTCCTAACGTTCTCGTGCAACAAAGGCGTTAAAGGTATGTTTTTGTGACATATTTCAGTGTTGTGCCTGAACTGCTGAAGTGGCCGTCAGGCTCTTCTTTTTGTTGTGGTGTTTTTGTTGTGGGGAGTGGTAGGGTAGGGATGAGGAGAGAGGTAGAGGGCGGGGACAAGATTCTCTTTCCCCTTTTGTGTAATGGTAACCGAAGCAACTTGCTAAAGGAGGGGGGCGACAGGCACTGCAGGCATGGGAGGGGGGGCTGATACAGGCTTTGAGGGGGCGATCGCCCCTACCGCCCCCCCTCTGGATCCGCCACTGGCTGTAGCATACGTCAGCTATATGGTATAGCTGATATGTCATTTGGGTTAAACTATCCAATGAAAATGCTAGCGCTTTTTTACTGTAACATGTAAAGGAAATACTTTTATTTAACTTCACCTCCAACCGTATATCCTGTTAGTATCCCGCGATTCACCCATGGAATCATTCTTGTAAAGCGTGTTTATATTAACCAGAGATTTTTTTAATAACGCTATTATATTTGAGAAATCGAACTCACACTTTGTTGTCAGTATCTTCTACCCAATCGTGTACATAAATAAATAACGGTAGCTGATTGGGGATTCTTTACATTGCACTTCAAAGGCCAGAATAATAAACATTTTCGGCACGTCAGAATAGTCACCCATATCATGTCAGAAAGCATCATCTACAGTGTCTTTTGAAACCAAAAACAGCTTTCCCTCTTGTAGTACTTTGTTTCTACTCACTGGAAGGGTTTCAGATTTCAGAGTTGATTTTTGGGAGAGTGCACTATGCTTATCTGTCAAGCAATTGAATTGCTTAATTGACATATTTACCTTTGAAATATGATATTTCAAGGATAAATCTCAAGGGGGGGAGGCACTTGGAAGGGGTGTCGAGCCTGAATACAAGGGGGGTAGGACCCCCCTGACCTCTCTATGATTTACGCCACTGCCCTGGTTATGCAACTGGCCTTAACTACAAAGTGCCTATCCGGCATATTTGTGTCTTCTGTGGCTCATAAATTAAACTGTCTCTCCAATAACATCGGCCATTTTAAAATTTACTAATACAGATGAGCTCAATATGTTATCTGTACTATGAAAGTAAAGGTGAAAATGGTTGTTGCATGCAGTTCAACAAATTAAGTCTTGCGGGAAACATGTTCCTGTACTATATATGAATATGAAGACCCCATGAGGACTTTATGTGTGTATAGCAGCATATATTATATCACAAAGATATAAGGACAATACGGCAAAAGTGATATGCGCCTGCAGCTACTTTGGCTTGCACCAACATGCTCCTCATCCTTGCTTCTAGTTCTGCTTGACTCGATTAGAAGCTTCTGGAGTCACGCAGTACAGAATTGCATAGAGAGATGTGATAATCAAGTAAACAAGTTAATGAGCACAAAAATCCTTTTTGCTCATCTACACTGAGTCTGGAGGAAGGGAACTAGAAAGATAAGGATAGGATCGAAATATTGAGACACTGAAAGAGAGAAATTTAAACAGAGCACATGCCCAAATTCACTGCTGCTCACAGCACAGGCAACAATCTCCAGTGCTGTCAACAGTCACTTATGCCAGCTTGTTGGTTGCAGTAACTGCAACAAACATAGCTTTCGAGATTTAATCATAAACATATCCCTTTCAGTGCGGTGAACTGCAACAATCGTAGCTTTCGAGATTTAATCATAAACATTTCCCTTTCAGTGCGGTGGACAAGGCCTGGCACCATGCCAAGTGATTATCCCGATTTTTTGGGAGACTCGATCCCGCGAATTCTGACGAATATCCTTCAAATTGTATGGGTACATCCACAAATCTCCCGAAAAACAGCGAGCCTTCGCCCCACCACGAAACGAAAGAATAATAACAATGGATAGCAGCTAGGTCTAAAATAAAACTTTCCGCTCTTGATCGAGGCAACAGCTTTCCAGCTTTCCGTCGATTTAAAAGGAAAGGGGGGGGGGGGGCGTTACTGGCTCTGTCTTTAATCAAAGTGGTTTTGTTGCCGCATGCACGCGTTTTTTCCTTTTTTTTGTTATATTTACGGTTCGGCGTGTTATGTTCAATGTAAGAACACGTACGAACTCACGGAAGCGTTTTTTTTTTTTTTTTCGCATCGTGCTGCGCGGGCCGTGCCTACCGCGTAGGCTGCTGTTTTGGGCAGAGTAGGGTGTAAACAACCTATTCTAAGAAAAGAAAACACGAAAGAAAAGGTAGCAGGCCGAGATTCGAACTCGCTACGATGCGGCGCGTACACAAGGTGCTTGACGCCCACGCACTCCGCCACACCGCGCTACACGCATTTCAAGATGTTGAAGTTGACTTCTGTGGTCGTGGCGTCAACATACTATGTGGGCATACGTGTCAGATTACGGCAACCGCACGTATTATACGATTCAATCACAACAACGCTCTAACTCGATCAACTGCATAACCCTCACTTCGCACACGTCGAGCACCTACAAGTGGGAAGCCGTTAACCGGTACTGCGCTGTGAACAACGCGAGACAGCCTAATCGATCGCGGTGATAGCAAAGCAGGACACACGATACGATACAATTTGCGTCCGATCCGACGTCCAGCGCGCCGTTACGGTCGTACGGCAGCCGGATCCGCGGTTGCTTCGTACTGAAGCACCGGATCGGACGCCTGGCAGGTGATAAAATGGGTAAATTTTTCTCAGTTAATAGTCTTGCGCTAGCTCAACCAACGATCATGCATATCTACGAGCTGTGTATGATTTAATGACCAAAATATGTTTATGTTGTGTCCGGCACATTACGCTCTCGGACTTCAAAAATCGGCGTGTGAAGTGGGACCACCGAAGAGCACCAAACAGCAGTAGGCGCAGAAATTGGCTCATAACGGACCGATGTTATACCGACGAAGTTGACTGTTTAGCCGACGTCGGCAATATCGTTCGAACGACGGGCCAATAATTCCGGCTTAATTGCATGGCTCAGCCCATATTGGCTGCTGCTTGTATAACTCGGCCCAATGTGTCCGTTCCATTAGACTGGCACAGCCGATATCGGCGGCATGTTCTGAATGCTGGCCCAATGTGTCCGTTCTATTAGACTGGAACAGCCATTATTGGCGGCACGTTGTCAATGCTGGTCCAACATCGGCGTTCCATTAGAATGGCACAGCCAATATTGGCGGCACATTGTCAATTGTGGGCCGTTCTTGGGCCAGGAACTGCCAGTCTATCGCCGATATCGGCCCTTCGTTCTGTGCTGCCTGGGAAGTGTCGTTTTTAGAAGTGCCTAATTGAAAAAACTCCGCGCATTAGTAAGAACACCAACCACGCGTGCCCGAGGATAGAACGAGATGTTATCTTTAATGGGGTGTACTGTTTCAGCTTTTCTTCAATTTGTTGCTTTAAGCGTTATAATTTTACTTTTACATTTTAATGTTACTTTGGCCATATACACCACGTAAGTTAGATCACAGAGCCATTTTGTTCGCCAAGTTACGTCATAACATACATCTTTCAGCCTATACCTCTATGTGTACCTGTTTTCTTCGAGTAAAAATCAGTTGTCAGTAGACGTCTGTCCGTGTCACTTGTGTTTGTATCGTGGGCGCCTTATTCCTTTCATTAGTTAAGAAGATGCCTGGCCGGTACCTTAAAACGTCTCGACGACAGATCGACTTTGGGGATGATTACAGTATCCGGAGTTGAGGACACTCCTCTCCCCGCGAGTGCTGGCTCGGGAGCGCCGGCACCACAATCACTCGTTAACTCCACCGACCATGGCGGGCACCCCTAGAATTCGGAAATCCCGCGATCAAATTCGGCCACCCCCGTCCAAGCAACCAGTGGAGTTTTCGGCGCTTAAAGGCTCACACCAAGCGGGCCAACCTCCTGCTTTTCCTCACATTTGGAGACCTACCTGGTGTGGTAGCCCTCCTGGAGCCAGGGGGTGCTGCCACGCTCATACACGTTTCAGCAGGACCCCTTATGCTGCATCTGCGTGCGCAAAAACTATACAGCCAAGCTAGTTGACCTCGACCATAAGCCAGAAGTCTTGTATGTGAAGATGGCACTCCTTCCACTACGTAAACAGGACCCGCCACTACACGTACATGCTAAATATCTATTGCTCACTGAGACTAGCAAACATAACATTCGCAGACCTTCTTAGCCGCGCCTTCACGGCTGCACGCAGGGGCCCCCTGGTGATCATGGGCGATTTTATTGCCCTCAGTACACTTTGGGGGTATGCGCGTGAAGGGAAACGTGGACGTACGAGGGGTGATCAAGAAGTTTTGCAACTAGCGTATCAGAAATACTGTCAGACCTTGGGGAAAAGTTTATTTTTCAACATAATATCCCCGTACACTAATGCATTTCTCCCATTTCTCCCAAGCCACTCTTCTGCGGCACTTTGAAACAAGTTCAAGTGATCAAACCTCGTTCCCTTGAGATGTTTCTTCAAATTCGGAAATAAATAAACATCACTTGGGGCCAGGTCGGGTATGTAGCGTGGGTGGTCCAGCTGTTCGAAACAACACTCTCGAATGGCAGTCTGGGCAACATGAGACCTGTGAACCAAAGCGTTGTCGTGCAAGAGAAGCACACCTCTTGTCAATAATCCTCGGCGTTTTTCTATGATGGCTTTATGCAGTTTTCGAAGAACGATGGCTTAGTATTTACCTTTACCTGTCCTACTGTTTTCAAGATACCCAATGAGCAGGATCCCCTTTGCGTCCCAAAAACGTATCGCCATCGCTTTCCTCCCTGAGCGTTGGGTCTTGGATTTCTTCGGGGGAGGGGACACTGAATGCCTCCACTGCATAGACTGCTGTTTTGTTTATGGGTCCCATTGATGCAACCATGTCTCATCCCCAGTGACAAGGCGGGGGGAAAACTCTTTTGGGTCATTTGAATAGAGGTGTAAAAGTTTCCTTGATGAATGCTCGCGGTGGTGTCGATCTTGGGCTCAGAGGTTCCATGGCACCCATGGTGCCGAGACCTTCGACTTACAGAAAACGTCGTGGATGATAGCGAAAGCACTGCCACGAGAAATGTTCAATTCTCCGGCAACTTCGGACACCTTCATTCGGCGATTATTCCTGATGAGGCTCTCTGCTGAGGCTGAATGGTTCAAATCGGTTGAAATGGTCGGCCGCCCTGACTTTGGGTCGTCTTCCACGAGCACACAGCCATGCTTAAACTCATTAAACCACCGAGTCACTGTAGCATATAAAGGACATTCACTGCCATACACATTCACTACCCCACTGTGGATTTCTTTGGCGGAACTTCCTTCTTTGTGCAAATATTTGATAATGCTTCGGTGCACCAGCTTGAAATGGTGGGAGGTCGCCATGTCTGGCTGACTGATGCAGAACAAGTAACGAACCGGAAGGCTTGCATTCAGACTTTGCGCGGCTGAAGAGATGACCTAAACAAAAGGTAGAGAGAGATCACTGTCAGATATATGGTTATAGCCAAGTTGAAAACCTTTTTGATCTCCCCTCGTAAGTTGGTGGAACTTGTTTCCACTCTTCACAGCGACTGTGCCTACCGAATTCCCGTGTGTAACTCCGTGACCCGGGAGAGATTTCTGGATCTTACCCTCACCAAGAACATCCAGTATGCGCATTAAGTCAACACCGATGAGACCCTCGCCAGCGACCACTGCATGCTCAACACCGCCATTCGCATCCAATCCTTGGCAAGACCCCACGGAGAGGCAAAATTACCCAATCGGACTAATTTTCGACACATATACACCGATTCCACAACCATTAAGGAGAAAGGATACGAAGCTTGGTACAAGGAACTGGTTTCCACCCTTCGTGCCCCCGAACGCAGATCCAAGGCGCTCTGTGGTGTGTAGTCTTTACTTTGTCCTTGTTTTTACGCCGCCCGTTTCGAAGATGCATAACCAGTTCCAACTTGCCCAGACATCAATTCTTCCGCAGATTCAACTCTCGAACGCGACTTGGGCGGTGGATAACCACCTCCTTCACCTCTGGGCGGCCCAGCACAGCCTCGCCCGCCGATGCCGCCGGCAAAAAAGTTTGGAGGTTGCTTTAGCTTCGCCTTTAACAGTAGAACGCTATAGCGTAATCAGGCCCCGTGGGCATCGCCATCAACCGGCCGCATAGAAAATAACGTTACGCAAGGAACGCTGAAAAAGTCTAAGATCGTTTGTCTATTTGGTGTTCAGTGAAAAAGGCATGCTAAAGAAACGTTGGTCGGCAGCGATGTAGGCGCTTCAAAAAAAGTGTTGGAGCGCCCCTTTAAAAGAAAAACCTGAGTTCCAGAGGCGACCGCTACAGGCGCAGCTCGAGCAAAAGAGAAGTCTTCTTCCTCGTGTTCTTCGAGCGCCTTGATGATGATATTAACGCAGGCAAAACCACATTTAGCATAGCCAACTGTAGCATGCGCACGCTCGCGCGAAAGAGAACTCTTCTTCATCTTGTTCTCTGAGCACCTTGATGATGATATCAACGCAGGCAAAACCACATATAGCATAGCCAACTGTAGCATGCGCACGCTCGCGCAAAAGAGAAGTCTTCTTCCTCTTGTTCTTCGAGAGCCTTGATGATGATAATAGCGCAGGCAAAACCACATATAGCATAGCCAACTGTAGCATGCGGCGCTCGCTCTACTCCGGCAGTACGCTTCGATACTAATAACATGAACGAAGAAGACAAGGCGGCGGAACGGAGGGCTCGCAAGGCAGCAGCAGCGTGGGCTCGCCGCCAAGACCCTGCGGTGAGAGCTCGCGAGGCCACAGAGAGACGGCAGCGTCGCGTGGACCCCCAGATACAAGCCCGCGAAGCCGAAGCAGCACGGAAGCGGCGGCAAGAGAACCTCGAAGAGGTACGGTCGCGGGATGCAGCGGCCAAGCGCCGAAAGCGGTCGCTACCTGAAGTTGGTGGCGCCGACGCGCGCTTCAAGTGCAATTTCCTCGACCACAGGTTCGGCCCCAGCTGCAAGGTCTGCGACCGCTTGTGGTTCGACAACAACCTGACCACATTCGCTTCTATAGCAACGTGTTACGTCTTTATATGACAGTAGAGGAATTGTACAGAGCATTCACGGTTTACCCGATTATCTCCGAGCCAGCTCCTCAATCATCATTCACTTCGTGGATATGACGTGATTTTTTTATTATTTATTGATTTGCATCTACCTCAAATATTCGCTCATGGACAACGCCAATTTTTCATTCACAACCAACAACGCTGACGCCGACATCAGAATTTCTGCGAAACAAGCTCTCTAGCGCTATCGCGTTAAAACACAATCGGAAGCTCAAAATTCGCATCGCTGAGCTCACCCAGCGAGCGGCAGTGTACGCGGCCCAGCTTGTCGACTAAATGGCTGGACGGATGCGACAAGGGTGCACGGCGGCAAATGTCCAGCCGGTGCACCTGGCGCCTCTTCCGCGCCTTGATCGATCTGACCCAAACTTGAAGAGAGACACAAAAAGTCTCGAACGAGCTATTCGCAGCTTCGAAGGAGACACGGCAACATTGGTCTGTAAACTTCGAGACCAATACTTATGCACACAGTAGGTACCTTTAAGGGCCCGCGTACTCGTATGCAGATGCCGAGAACGCGAAGCCTGATCAACCGCTCCAGTGACACGACCCGAAGGCGGCCCTAGCAAAAATGAGGTGAGGAACGGCACTGGGACAGCATAAAATCACGGTGAAATTACTTGCCAATATTCCTCATGTTCCTTGCTTCGATTTGGCTCGGGGAAACACCCCTTCCAACTGGGTGGAAGACCACCCTGGTCACCTTCACCCCCAAAGCGAGCGAAGACATTAACAGCTCCGCCCCATCTCCTTTACTTCTTGCGTGGAAAAATAATGGAGACGACTGTGCACGACAGGTTGTCCGAGTTTCTGGAGAAGAAAAATGCATTTGTAGACGCCATGTTTGAGTTCCGCCCACACCGGTCCGCGCACAATGTCTTGCTTCAGCTCAATCACGAGATCCTTGATCCGATCGAGCACCCCATGAATAACAAAGTTGTGCTCTCTTTGGATTGAAGGAGGTCTTTGACAACGTGACGCACGAAATTATCCTAATACTTCTCTCATAGCTGGATTGCGGCCACACCAACTATATTAGGCAATTTCTCACTGAGCGACAGCCATACATTCGGATTCAGGACACTGAACACGGTCTTTATGCATGCGAGAGACCCCACATGTAGAGGTCCTCTCACCCCTCCCATTCAATCTGGCAGTTATAATCCCGCCCAGCTAGCGAAAGTCGCAGGCATGCAGCATGCGCTGTACGCTGGCGCCATCGCCATATAGGCGTCACACGACTAGGCATGAGACATGGATGCCAGCCTTCAGCAAGCAGCGGACATCGTGGACGACCACGCCCGCCGCTGCGGCCCCATCCTCCGTCCAAATCAGAATTCGCGCACATACACCCCCCGCCAAGTGCACCACCAAAATCGACCTCTTCCTTCACAGTGGACCCATACCTAATTGGGAGGAGATTAGAGTACTGGGGCGCATTATACACAAACATCGCTGAGCGGGCAGAGCTGTGGACAAATTGCATAAGGTGGGGGACCAGGTGTGCGGGATGGTCCACCGGGTTTCCAGCAAGCGCGAGGGGTTACGATGCAACGATGCCTTGCAGCTGGCGCATTAATTCGTAACCAGCTGAGTCCTGTACTCGGCTCCATATCTCCACCTACGCAAGTTCGACGAGAATGAACTCGAAGTCAATTCTCCGCAAACGGGCATTAGTCGAGCGGGTCCGGGCCGCGGCCGACGCGAATGGTCTCCTGTAAGAGGGAGCCCGCCTAATGTTTGTACAGGGCAGCCTCTTAAGGTCCGCTCCCCATCCTCCCTGTAAACTCCTGTAATTAATAAAACTTGAAAATGGGCTAGTGGGTTAGACATGATCAACGTTTCTTGCGCAAACTTTACTTTATTTGCGCTGATGTGTTTTCTACGTCCTTCATCGAGGTCTTCAGTTCTTTTTTTTGTAATGTTTGCGTAATAAACATTGATGCTTCTTTATATAAATCTTTCTTTATCCAGTCAGTCAGTCAGTTAGTCAGTCAGTCATTCAGCCAATCCAGCGTTCGTCAGCCTCTAGAACGGCGCAACGAAAGCACCATCACGCAATCGTAGAAACGCGGTTTAGAAATGCAATTTTCTCGAAGTAGGAATTTTCCTGAAATGTGTTATTCCTGAGATCGACCTTACGCGTTGTCCAGCAGATCGCTTATAGTCCACCAACACAAAATATTTCAATAAAACGCCCTTAGCAAGCGTACTGCCTCCCAGTTGTTTTTTGCATCGTCGGGAGAACGCATTCGTATGCTTCAGTTTAGTTCACATTGTGCAAGCATGGACGTACGGCCTAGTAGTGGTTAAGGCACTCGCTTTCGGACCGGGGGGACCAGGGTTTAAAGCGTTTCCATGGTACGAAAGTTTATTTAGTTTTATTTATTTCTTTGTTGCGCACCATCTGCGTGTAAGGAGCGTTTTGGGGCGAGCACGTCACGTGTTTTTTTTCTGCAGTAGCGGTTTTATTGGAACACCACCGTCACCAGTTTCACAGGTCAGTCAATAGAACCATTGCTTGCAAAATGACTCCGATGCCGCTCGCCGCGCAGGCTGCACGCTAGCATACACAGCGCAACTATTTCCGCTGTTTCGTTGTCACGTGTTATCTCGGGGGTGCTTGCAAAAACGGATCGGGAGAGAGTGAGATGGGCACAGGAAACCGTGGTAGGACGGGCAAAAACAACAAAGTTTATAATGAGCAAAGAGATCACAGGAAAACGCGTTACAGGACACTGAATAATCCAAACAAAAGCCTATTTACATTTTCCAATAATCTCAGTTCATATCTAGAACCGAAATTAACTAAACAAAGCGTTTTAGCTAGGCTTAGCTAAAGTTCCAACTCAGTCTGGCCATCCGAGTTCATCGTCGGTTGCCTTCGTCCAGCCCGCTGCTTGCTCTCGTCGCGAGCGTCCCCAGTAGTCTTCTCCGTCCTCGGTCCGTCGAGGTTAGGCCTAACTGGGCCTTGGTCCCTTGCATCGGGACTCCACAGGTGACGGGCGTCTCCTTGACTGAACTGTGGTCGGCAGCCGTCCTGCCGAGAAGAGAAGGGCAGCTGGCGATCCCGGAACTGCTGTAGTGAGGGGCGACGCGTCCGGGCAGCCTCGCTTGGAGCCTTCCAAGGTCGACGGCCACTCCCCGGGCCTTGCGTTCCGCCACCTCCAGAACCGAGTACCAGCCGCTTTCGCCGCGGGTGCGACGCTTGCTCCTTCCTCGATCTTCTCCGTCCGGCGTCCCACAGCACAGTGCCACGATCCTCTTCCGTCGTTCACCATCATGGCTCGGGTCGCCTGCCACGAGCCCCCATCTGGCCAATCCTCTGCGTCGACGTGGCTGGTGCGCGTGCCATCGGGTGACTTTGCTTCTCGCGCACCGTTGCCGCGCTTCCACGTTCGGCACGCGCCTCGTGCCCCTCCTTTACTCATCACATTGGGCCCCTCTTTCAAGAGTTTTTTCCCAAAAAACTGCTTCTGTCCCCCTCGGGGTTAAGGCCCTCTGCTCTTCAGATGTTGTCTTAAACTTATGACGTGCATCCTCTTCTCTTCTGTTGACATCTACTTTCACTGCACGCTTGTCCTCACCACGCACTTTCACTAACAGGTCACAACACTACACTGCACTGAACCCATTACGATGTCCAGCAGTTCATAGTGCGAAAAACTATATAGCTACACACACCGATATAACTACTCACAATACAACATACTCACTCATCGAAAATATTCATAAACTCACTTACAATCAAACTCTACTCTAAATAGTCCTCAGTCAATCTGTTCAAGGCCAACTCCACTGCTCAAAAATCTATTTTCTCCTAGCGCAGTCACCAATCCAATGCCACTTGCTTAATCTGCGTTTCTTCACCCTATAAGTCGGCACTTCCTCCTCATTCGCCTCAGCAATTGCCATGCACACCGTAGCACTCTCTTTGTTTTCTGCCTTCTCAGCCTCCTTCCTATCTTGCTTTTTAACCATTGTTCTTTGGCATACCTCGCATGACTTGACATATCTCCTCACATCGCTCCACACCCCTATCCAAAAGAATTCCTCTGTGATCTTGTCGAACATGTTTTTCATTCCCTGGTGACCAGCCCTTATACTATCATGCCCCAGTTTTAACACCGTACTCTTCAATTCCTCCGGCACCATCAGCTGCATGACTTCTTTGCCCGAGCTAAATACACACTTGCGATACACCAGCCCATTCTGTTTCACAAATTGTGCTACCGTTTTACTCTTCTTCCTTTTTTATAATCTCTCCTTATTTCCCCTCGCACGCTTGAATAGATGGATCCTTCTCCTGCAATTCCTTGAACTTCTCCACTGATACATCCAACCGGTTAATGGCTGTGACATGCAGGGGTTTCAGAGTCTTATCTCTCTTATTGGCTGCCCTGGTTTCTACCACTGCTGCTCTTGCGGCACCTTCTTGCGCCCCTTCTGCTAGCCCCAAATCTTTAATATTTTTACTCTGCTCCACGCCTTTCTTAGTCCTTCTCCACAATGGATCAGGGTCGTCCGCCCTTCTCACGCCAGCTACATTTCCCACTACCAAGTCGTATAGCGGATCCTCAACACACTTCGCTCTCACTAGCCCGGTATAAAAGGGTGTAGATATTCTTATCCTTGCTTCCGGCATATATTTAATCGTCCTATCTACAAACATCACCGGCTTCACCTGTCCTGTCATGTTCTCGGGTGTCACTAAACTACTTCTTACTAATATCGTATTAGCACCCGTATCCCTCAAAACCGTTGCCTTACGCCCTTGTACCTCTCCTTCAACTACTGGCATGTCTTTTTCGATCTGTCCTTCCCTGGCACTCATTACACAGGCAATCTTTTCCGCTGAATTCATTTTACAATCTTCTGGTCTGTGTCCTCTTTTTTGGCATATGGAGCACGTCACTGCCTTTTGATTGTGGCTAATCTCTGTACGACAATTGATGGCAATATGTCCCGGCCGATTGCACAAGAAACATCGCTGTTGTGCCCTGAATTTGCTCATTGGGACCTGTCCTTTAGCATCTCCCTCCGCTGCCATCGTACTTTCACCGACCCCCTTTCCAAGATTTCTGAGTCCTTGCGCCTCCATGAACTGGTCGGCCTGCCTTGCCATTTCCTCTACCGTGCCCACCTTTCTTTCTTTCAAGAATACGGCCAACTTGCCACTGCACCGGTTGAGGAATTGCTCTCCAACTACCTTGTCGCGGACGCCTTCGTAAGTTTTTGCTGTCTCTGACAATTCCATCCATCGATCAAAGTAGTTCGACAGTCGACAGACAAACTGCTTGCCAGTCTCGGAATTCTCCGGCTTGCACGACCGGAATTTTTCACGAAACCCTTCGGCAGTCAGCCGGAATCTTTCCAATAAAGTTTTCTTTACCAAGTCATAGTCTAATGACTCTGTTGCTGGCATGCGGCCATACACACTCAGTGCTTCTCCCGCGAGACAAAGGCTCAGGGCATTGGCCCACTCACCCCTCTCCCAGCCCTGCCCTATCGCGATCCTCTCAAAGCGATGCAAATACGCATCCAAGTCGTCCCTTCGCTCATCAAAGGGTGCCATTAGTTTACGAGGGCAGACAGGCTTTCGTCCGGGAGATGGTGAATTGGCCGACGCTGTCGATGGGCCACTACCTGCACTTGCATCGTCTCGCGATGCTTCGTTCGCGAGTGCCAAACGCACCTTAAGTTCTAAAATTTCCTTTTCCATCTTTTGCTCTGCGAGCGTCCGTTCATGCTGCTCGCGCGCTCTCTCCTGTTCGACTCGCTCCGCGTTCTCGAAAAACTTTAGCGTCTCCTCCTTGCACATGCCCAAGTCCTTGGCCACGGCCGCCAACTTCTCCCAATCCATCTTCGCCCCACTCGAGAGTCAGTGACTGCGCAGGATTGAATCCTGGCAGGCTCGCCAATTATTTGTCACGTGTTATCTCGGGGGTGCTTGCAAAAATGGATCGGGAGAGAGTGAGATGGGCACAGGAGACCGTGGTAGGACGGGCAAAAACAACAAAGTTTATAATGAGCAAAGAGATCACAGGAAAACGCGTTACAGGACACTGAATAATCCAAACAAAAGCCTATTTACATTTTCCAATAATCTCAGTTCATATCTAGAACCGAAATTAACTAAACAAAGCGTTTTAGCTAGGCTTAGCTAAAGTTCCAACTCATTCTGGCCATCCGAGTTCATCGTCGGTTGCCTTCGTCCAGCCCGCTGCTTGCTCTCGTCGCGAGCGTCCCCAGTAGTCTTCTCCGTCCTCGGTCCGTCGAGGTTAGGCCTAACTGGGCCTTGGTCCCTTGCTTCGGGACTCCACAGGTGACGGGCGTCTCCTTGACTGAACTGTGGTCGGCAGCCATCCTGCCGAGAAGAGAAGGGCAGCAGGCGATCCCGGAACTGCTGTAGTGAGGGGCGACGCGTCCGGGCAGCCTCGCTTGGAGCCTTCCAAGGTCGACGGCCACTCCCCGGGCCTTGCGTTCCGCCACCTCCAGAACCGAGTACCAGCCGCTTTCGCCGCGGGTGCGACGCTTGCTCCTTCCTCGATCTTCTCCGTCCGGCGTCCCACAGCACAGTGCCACGATCCTCTTCCGTCGTTCACCATCACGGTTTGGGTCGCCTGCCACGAGCCCCCATCTGGCCAATCCTCTGCGTCGACGTGGCTGGTGCGCGTGCCATCGGGTGACTTTGCTTCTCGCGCACCGTTGCCGCGCTTCCACGTTCGGCACGCGCCTCGTGCCCCTCCTTTACTCATCACATTCGCCCCTGAAGTCCTTTGCACTGACTGATATAAGATGATCGCCAGCAAGCACATTTTCCCTTTGGTGAAACAGTGCGATTAAACGCCATAATCCTGAGTTACGCACAGTGGTAAGTGAAAGTATAGCAAAAGTTCCGCCGTGTTTATTGATATCTTAGCCATCTGCATTGATTTTCAGCAGTGTTGCCAACACACGAAGCGTTTTAGGTAATTGCGATTTTCGAGTTCAGTGCTGCTGCTGGTAGTATTTGCCGCGCTCTGTATGAGCTTTGCTGCTGTTCGTCGGTGCAGAAAGCGTTATTCGTCTTGCAGCTAACCATGCGCACGCCAATAGAGAGCCTAGGGCTAGTCTGTTGTCACTCTGTACTTGTGTTGTGCGCTATATGCTAGAATGGAATACCAACATTAACACAATCATATTATTTCAGAAAACTGAGGACTAAGCAATGACAAATATCGTTAGTATGTACGTGCGCACTGTCGGCCGCAAAAGTTTGCGAGATCTGCAGCGCTTGGCAGAGCGACGGAAAACTGCAGTGCTGCGCCCCCTACCGTCGCACGGGTGGTGTTGAGACTATCGGCCGTGACCTCCGCGAGTAGCTCTGGCAAAGGCACGTTGGCAGAGCTAATGGCGGAGGGGACAGCCGAAAGCCTCAACCCAATACCGTGTGTCGGTAGGCGGCGCAGCACTGCAGTTTTCCGTCGCTACACCACGCGCCGCTGATCCCGCATACGATAGCGGCCGAAAGTACGTGCCTATGTATGTATGTATGTATGTTTTTGTTAGTGCGTTTGTCTGTGAGCGAAATGTTTGATATTCGAAGAATTGAGAGCACGTGACCAAGGACGACGGATGCGGTAGCGCCACACAACACGAGCGCTCACTGACATCTTTTTGATTACACGTTCGGAGAACGCATTTATACACAAAATGCGCACGTCAAAAGCATATCATATAAACAAGAATAGCATGCGAAGCGTTCAATCGAGGAACTTTCTAAGATTTATCAGTATAATTAACTTCCCAGTCATGTAGTGACAAGGACGGGCTGCTTACACATAGATCTGCGCTCTCAGAAAAGTGGTAAGCTTCCGACATTTCGCGTGCGGTTTGAGTAGGATGCCGGGACAAAACAGTTTTCTTTTCCAACAGCTGTTGGCAACGGCACATTTGATAATGCAACGCTATACATGAAACGGAAGTACTTCTCAAACAAATCCTGTGCTCTCTGAGGCGTATGTTCACACATCGCCCAGTATGGCCGACGCAAATACGTCCCCATACTACTCCTCAGGTGCATTTCACGAAATGTCTTACGTGCTTCTGGTCATCTTCTGCCTCTTCATACGCCTTGTGCCCGGCTGTGAACTATTTAACAAATACTGCTGAATTTATTGGCTGCGGAGAAGATAACGTGCACGCCAAATCGGTTGTCCACATTTTTTTTATTCCATGCCCCACTTCATGAACATAAGGCTTCACAGCCACTCACTTCTCTTTTCTGTGCCTTAAAGAAGAACATGTGTGTTTTTCATATTTTTACCATAAGCCTGTCACATACAGAATCATTTAAGTAGGAATAGTACCCAGCCGCTTTTAAGCCTTGTAACTGCGCTACCAAATCATTGTGCAACATATGCAAGCTGCTTTCTAAAAAGTAAGATTCTGCATTTGACGTGCTTGGAATTTGCGGACGAGAAACTAAGCAGGTTTTGCTAATCTTTTATTAGATTTCCAGCAAACGTGCTTGTCATCAACAAACAGGCATTGTTCCAGAAACTTCAATTTTTCATTTTTTGGAACCTCGGGAGCAAACCGCTGGCCCACGCCTACAGCCTCAAAGCACGCTACTAGTAACACCTTCACATTGCAGTGCTGAACATTTTTCAACAAAAATCAAGCAATCGACAATGTACCTGAAGATTATAGTACCTGCCTGAAGTTTAGTGCTTTAAGCTCGATTCACATTCCCTAAAAAAATGTTGTTTAATACACGGTTCCACACTTGAAGCTTCACTGACACCCATTTTGTGCATGTACAGATAACCAAGCCAGACGAAAGGGGACTGCAGGCTGGAGGTCAGAATTTCTAAAATTTACTCGGCGAATACTACTACGCTATTCCTAAGCGATAGCTCGTCGTTGTCTTCTACAATACAAGGTTCAACGCAGTTTAGCAATTTCAGCAATTTCAAGTTCAGCAATCAATCATGCTGCAAGGAATAACATAGGTCGACCACGTCAATGCTAAAGGCTGTGACATGAGAACCGTCATATATGTTTACGTACTCACTACATCACCCGAGTTTTTGGCAAGGGAAGGATCACTTAGGTGCAACGCAGAAAGATGTTTTTGCAGAGACTTCAATATTGGCAAATGCCTTGTATTCCTTTCTGAAACAAGAGCGTGTAACGGCATTTCCAATTTGTGCGTTTTAAAGGGGTACTGACACAAAATTTCGCGGCCGAGATAGCCTGCTGGATCGATTCCCGTGTACGTGAGTGTACCATCTGCAAAATATCGATAGCGAATAAAGCTTGGAAGGTATTTTATATGAATTTTGAAGTTCGCGAGCGCGATCCAGCATTATAGGCCGCATCTAGTGCATTGACACCCTCGGAGGTGACCCGAGGTGACCCCCCTACTTCCCCTACGTAACCGTTGCAGCCGGTACAAGTTATGATGACGTCGTAGCCGCCATTTCTGTTTTGACGCGCTTCCCGACGAATCGCTCCTCGCCAGCGGGTCAAACCTGAAGTGATTCGCCACGTCGAAAATTTCTTCCATCCCGCCGCAAGAAAATCGTCGCCATCAGACGACGATGAGCCCGACGACGACAGACCACGCGGAAATGCGTCACTGTTCCGTGTGCTCACGTGACCGAGCGTTTCACTCGCTAGGTGGTGATAGTTGCACCCGGCGGCTTGTCGTTTTTGGAGCTCTGTCAAACCGAAACTGAGGCTGTGTCGGTAATGAGGAGCTTGTAATTAATTATCTGTCGCGCCCTACAGCAAACGATGTGCCGTGTTATGACTAACAGGCCCCCAGCAACACATTGCAGCAAAAAAATGCGGGGCGAAAATTTTTGTGTCAAGACTCCTTTAAAGCTGAGTGAGTGAGTGAGTGAGTGAGTGAGTGAGTGAGTGAGTGAGTGAGTGAGTGAGTGAGTGAGTGAGTGAGTGAGTGAGTGAGTGAGTGAGTGAGTGAGTGAGTGAGTGAGTGAGTGAGTGAGTGAGTGAGTGTGAGTGAGTGACAACTTTATTTTTTAATGCTGAAGGAAATCTCTAGCACTGAATTTTTCTCCTTTCCTACACAGGAGCGGATCTTTTCTAGGCCAAGCCTACTTAACAGCCACATGGCTCTGATTTTTACATCCTTCCTTTTTACAGTAATTGGTTTTAAATTGTTTAATAACGCTTTTTTGGCCTTCTTAAAAAATAATCCCTCCCTGTCAGAAATGAGCACCCTTAGCTCTTTCATCAAGGAAAACGTTACTATAGATGCAAAACAGAATTTCCAGCTACGGTCACTAATATATCTAATATAATAATGTATCTAATATATATCACCAATATAATGGCGTAAACACATTATATTACACACCTATAGCGCTCTTCATCCTTGGCCAGCTTGGAGACAGCCCTAGGTGATGCCACTTTTGCACGACACATAGAGACAACTATCCACGACGGAAAAATCGCGGGCTCATGGAGAGGGTGACTAATACAGTTAAGTTGCCTGTGTAATAGAAATACATTGCGAAAGTATGGGTAGCTGGGCTAGCCGGTAATTCAGATTCGTTGAAAGAAACTTTCTCATCCGTCACCATTGGTCTCGTGCTTCCAGTCCTTTCAACGCATATGCATACGCATTACCAACTAGCCAACCTGTCCATCCTTTTCAAATGTGCCAAGTGCTTAGCGAAGAGAAGGGCTAATTAGGAGCGTGGCTTGTATTACCAGCGCAATCGATGACACTGTTAGCAGTGATAATGTAATATGTCCAGTTTATTTACAGTAACATTACTTGAATAATAATCAACACGCACGGTGAGACCGTTTACGTTGCACTATTTTCTTACGCTGTATATTAGGATCGATGACATCCGGTGGAAACGTCTGAACGCTGATCGCTTTAGTAGTGGCGTCTTCTCTTCTCCCTGTGCATAAGTGTATTGTATTAGAATAGCCTAGACGGTCACATACGTTAACGGGCAAGAAGGAATATGGTTGCCCGACGACAATGGTTTGCACGTAATGATAGGGTTATGTTTTTAGGATACGCACGGTGAAGGCATCCGCGAAAACATTGCCTGCTGCCATTCGCCTCACACACGGTCACACCTCAGGCCAAAATTTATTGATAACAGATATGATTTGCAGAACAAAATACTTACTGTTCGTCTTGTATTGCTCGACAATGAGGTACTTGCAAGCGAGGAGTCCGCAGCAGAAAAGAAAGAAGCAACAAAGCAGCTCCTTTCGCTGTTCTGTTCTGGAAAAATGCAGGCAGAGAAATTATATTCATACTGAAAGAAGTTTCTGCCTCCAGTCTATCGCGTTCTCGCAACGCGTGGTTGTTGTTAAGCGTGGACGATTCGCTGGCGACTCCCCGTGATAAAACTTTAGAACGCGAAACCTCAACAATTACAATTGTTGCTATCTTCGTGATTAATGAGTATATGAAGACAAGTGAGACCTACTTCATACAACTTCTTGAAGCGCTCCGATACATTTCCCTATGGTGCCCACAATTCAACTTAGCCATGGACCGCCCCTTTTCTCTTACTTTGGCAAGTTATAATTTCCGCTTGGTAGCTTGAATGACACGACCAATATTAAAAAGGGGTAGTTTCTGGACTATTGCTTCGAAAAAAAAAAAACATTGAGGAGGAATATCTTTTACGACTGAAGCATCACTTGGTTTGGCAGTCCATAAAATTCGCAAAACTATTTGCATGTACGATGGCTCAAAATAACCTCGCTTCCTCTTCCATGCGTTCATAAGGCCCACAACTCGCACATGCGCATTCCTGCAAGGAAAACTAAGGCTTTACAGCACACGCACTTTAAGTTTATGACTAATTTCTTTGCTTTTGATAATCTAGGAAAGTCCACTTTTGCTTTATTTGAGTTCATTAAGGATGCTAGGTCAATAGAGCGTTCCACGGCATCTATTACACGTTTGTTTACCTCAAAGCTGTGGTCTTCAAGTGTTGTCATAAATTTAGTAAATGCATATGTTAGGAGGAGAGCAGTCTTATCGTTATGGTGCAATCCCTAACAAAGAAAATACTTTTTAGTGTTCTGCGCTTCCCGTAATTAAGATAGTGCCATTGTGATAATGTAGATTGCTTTCATTTCACCCTATGACCCTATTTTTACTGTCTACTACCTGTGTACACCCCATCGTATTTTCTGAGTGCATGTTTTAACGCGGTAGCGTTAGAGAGCTCGTGTCGCAGAAATTCCGCTGTCGGCGTCGGCACCGTTGGTTGTGAGCGAAAAATCATCCGTGAGCGAAAAATCGAGAAAGTAGCAAATAAAATAAACGATAAAATCTTCGGTCCCAATGAGGATCGAACCCGGGCCGTTCGCGTGGCAAGCAGGTGTCTTACCACAAAGCCAGGATGTTGCTTGCAGCTGCTTCGGATAAAAACACTACATAAAAGTCATGTAGTGAAAGGAGTCTCGACGCATTTTGTTCGGCAGGTGTCACGACGAAAACGAGCCCATACGGTAGGCGCATTCGCGAGGCCATCAAACTACGTCGAAAAACGCCGGGATAGTGCAGCCATCGCCGCTAAATACACACACGAACTTTCAAACAGCTCTAAAAATGGACAACTATGTCCATCTAGAGAAAAATATATCAAGCCAACGCAGCAAACGCTAGATAATGTGCTGCCATCTGTGAGGCATTGTGAGAAATATGTCTCGACTTTGCATGGCATCCGAGAGGGCCGGCGCGCGGCGTATATCTTGGAGGCCATGCGACTCTTGCTTTAGATCGAAAGCCTGTAAAATTCGCGCGCGTGCGTGCGTGCGTGTGTGTGTGTAACAATACACATTAATAAGTATGCACTTAGTGGTTGAAGTGCGCACTAGGGGCCGGATTTCGCTATCGCGTTCAACTCTTAAAGGCGAAGCTTAAGGGTCCCCCAATTTTTGGGTATAAGTTTATTAAATACAAGCAAAGACGTGCCATACGTGTTCACTGCTACAACATATCGATATTTATTAAGACATTTGCGAGTGTATCGAAGTATCTTAAGATCGACTGGTAGTATTGTATCGCATACTGAAATTTCAGAGCTATCATGTATCTGCATCTCCAGTACTTGTTGCCCGTCTTTTATCGTATTATGATAAAACTGCGAAGTACCACTCATATATGCTACGGCATATCATTATTATTCAGTCAATTTTCTTTTTTATGAGCGAGCTCTCCTGTGAGTAAGTGACCTAGACATATATAGTCTTGCACAGAATTTATGATGTGGTCCACAAATCGCGAATTTTCCTCTTCCTGGGCTACTTAGCCTAGGAAGTTTTTAGCATATTTATCTTGAACCATATTTAACTACACATTGCACAAGCAAATGACTCACATTACTTTTTACAGAATCCAAGTATTTGCACAGTGCCTTCCCCAAATAATGGGCAAGGATAATTCCGTTGAAAAAATCAGGGGTGCTATGCAGGATGGCCCGAGCTTCTCGGGAACACGAGTTTGCTCCGAGCTCGCGGCAGACAGTGCGCTGCGCGCGATAGCAGCGTTGATAAAAACGGCTAAAAGAACGAGCATGGCGTCACATACGCAAGTGTGACACTTGCGGCGGTTTTCAAAGGAACACCACGTGCTAACGCGTCAGCGCCGCCACTCAGTCAACATCTCAACAGTGCAGCAACGCCAGTGTGATTGTCGCGCTATCTTTTTGCCAAATGAACATCGTGCCTCCCACAGGCGTCATCGGGCGCGTTTGTCCTTTTTCCGGCAAGTTCCTTCGTTCCAGCTGCAGCATGGAAATTTCCACTCTGGAAGGCTACAAGGGCGCACACGCAGAGCTCTCGTGGAGCTCGTTTCTCTTCTCTCTAGTATTACAGATAAATAAATGTACAGGTTACTGCTACTTGCATTACACATTTGAAGATTTTTCAGCAGTAACGAATCGGTAGAAACAATGTCTCCACAAACAAGTAAGTACAAACACTTGTCGCTGCAAATGCCGCTAGGGGCGCTTGCTTCGTGGCTGTGAGTGGTACGTCGTGAGCGCGGAGAAATTGAATGCGAGACATCGTAGCCACGTGATGATATAACCTTTAGTTCTTCGTGCGTGTACGATTACGCTCAAAGATTAATCGTGCCGCTCGCTGGCATTACGGCGTGAGCACTGCTCCTCGACCACAGCAAATGCGGTGGGTGGACCCGATCTTCGCCGCAGGCGTCTAAACTGATTGACGCGCGACCTCGGGTACAAACTCGTTGATTCTGAAAAGGCCCCAGTTCAACTCGTGACTGTCGTAGTGCCGGTGTGCCTTTAAAGTGTTTCATGCGGTTGACACTAAGCAGCAGCTTCTTTGCATATAAAATAACTTAGTCGGGTTGAACTACTAGTGCAAGGCTGGAGCCATCAGAGGTGCCTGTGATCACCTAGCTTCTTCCAGCTTTTAGATGCGAAGTATCTTATGGCGGAGTTCAATCTGGTGGTGGTGGTGGTGGTGTGCGCGGTGACCACCCTTACTGCGCATGGGCATACCCTCTCCACTCCCACTCACCATTCCTCCTGTCATGTTCCCCTCTACCCTTCCCCTCTCCACTTCCCCCTCTCCCATACCCCTCTCCCCTCCCCCTTTCCACTCTTCCTCTGAAACGCGGGCTAGACATGCCGAAATTCTGCGCAGCGCCGCGATGAGGGCCACCGCATGCGCGTCCCCTCCCCCACTCTCTCCTCTCCTACGCTGCCTCTCTCTCGCGCGCCTGTCGACCGCGTTCCCCGCTTGCCCTGTGAGAATTAACGGCCAGGCTAGCGGGAAGACGAGACGCGCGTAGCGTTCCTCTTCGCGTTCCACGATGCGAGGTCGGTAGCATGACCAACGAACGCCAACGGAACGTGATCGTGCAAGTGCTCCGGCTTCGCATCGCCTCATGGTCCCCTTTAGCGGGAAATGGTGTAATTTTTTAAGTGGCTCGTCCACTCAGTCTGTTTCCGAGTGAATACCACGTCAGTTTGGTCTCAATTTTTATGGCACTAATTAGCGAGGTCTTCATTTTAATTTTTTATTTTTATTTTATTGTACCCTCAGGGTACACAGTACATTATAGAGGGGAGGGGCTATCATACATGCATGAAACAGTCTAAGAATAGGCAAGAAATGCTAATATAGAACATAACAAGGGTTACACAACATACCAGTAGCATATAACCTAATAAGCACACAAGTACATTGATACACACAGTAAATGTAGAAGGCAACTTGCAGTAGTACAACAAAGAGAAAATTTCACAACGGCTAAGTCTAGGTAATTAATTATTTAACGAGGCATTTTTAAAATGTATGGGGTCATGGGTGCTTGTCACACACCCAGAAAGCTGGTTCCATTCTCTAGCATTCTTGGGCAAAAATGACAATGAATGGGTGATTGTGTTACTCTTGGGCACCTGGACCTTCTGGCGATGGTCGAGACGGGCTCATATGAAAGATGCGGCACGTATCAACAGTCAAGACAGATGGGGGTTATGATAATAAATCTTATGATAAAGACATAGGCGCGAACGTTTCCTGCGAACAGCAAGTAAAGGAAGTTGTAACGATGCTTTCAACGAAGTTACGCTAGATGTTCTGTGATAATTTGATAAGATGAAACGGGCAGCACGGTTTTGTATCGCCTCTACGTTTTGCGTTATTGTAATGACGTGGAGGTCCCACAGCACTGACGCATACTCAAGCTGTGGGAGAACGTACGCGGTGTATAAGAGTAGTTTAGCAGAGGATGGTAGTGTATGAAAGTTTCTACGAAGGTAACCGAGAGTTCGGTTGGCTTTAGTTGTGATATGTTCGATGTGTTTACGCCCCAATAAGTTGATGGTTATATGTACACCTAAGTACTTATACGATGTTACTGATTCTAATGGTTGGCTATTCATGGGATAGGCAGGGTGCGCCATGTTAGTACGAGAAATTCGCAGGACCTCGCACTTACTAATATTTAATTCCATATGCCAAGTGCGGCACCACTCATGTACAGTGTTCAGATCATTCTGAAGAATCGCGAATTCAGTGGTGCTAGTTATTTTACGGTAGATTACACAATCATCTGCAAACAAAGCAATATGTGAGAGAATGTTAGTAGGCAAGTCATTTATGTATATTAGAAATAGTAATGGTCCGAGCACGGAGCCTTGTGACACACCAGACCAGACATGTGTCGTAGCTGACGCTGTGTCGTTTGCAAAAATGAATTGAACGCGGTTAGTCAGGAAGGCCTCAATCCATTTAATTAAAGCTGGGTCGATGTTAAGTATTTGTAGTCTATGTAAAAGTAGGCAGTGATTTACTTTGTCAAAACCCTTAGCAAAATCAAGGTACACACAGTCAGTAAGAAAACCAGAATCAACATTCTTGTGCAAATAATTAGTGAACAGTAGCAGTTGAGTATCACACAACGATTTTTCACGAAATCCGTGTTGAAACGGAGTAAAGTAATCGTTATTCTCAAGGAGACGTGCAAGGTGTGAATATATTACATGTTCCGTTATTTTGCATGATATTGATGTAAGTGATATTGGTTTGTAATTGCACGGGTTAGACGTGTCACCGGATTTATAAATGGGAATGACTTTTCCTATTTTCCAATCCATTGGTAATGTAATGTGTTCCATTGGAGTGTGTTTATATTGACGAAGGAGTGGATAATCATGAATCAATGATCGCGAAAAGGAATTTACGAATGTATCATTTAACATAGCTGCGCAGTCATTATCAGGCACTGAGGCACCAGATGGTGTAGGAAGCGATATTTTGTTTCTATATTTTTCCTTAACAATATTCCAAAAACGTTACGGGTATGTTTCAAGTATGATGGAAGCGTAGTGCTATAAAATGTTCGTTCGGTTGTTCTTTGTATGGACAGGTATTGTGCAGCAGCTTCTTTGTACGAGAGCCAGCTAACTGTTCTAGCGTTACGGCATGGTCGCTTTTTCTTGTTGCTTAGTCGATTAAGCTGAATATTCAACCAAGGAGCTGATGTGCTACTGCGCACACGTCGTCGGGGAAGATAACGTTTGATAGCTTCCTGAATTTTTTTCGTAAACATGCACCAGTTCACTTCAACGGTGCGTTCGAGATAGCAAGATGAGAAATCTTCCATGAAAATAAGTAGTTCGGCGTTTATGACTGTGTAGTTGGCTTTCTTAGAATCTCTGATGATTTTCGAGCTGTTACGTTGGGAAGGTCGTGTTATTAGCGTGAAATGCAGTGTCGTGATCACTTAAACCTGGTAGGTGTGTTGTCGGCGGGGTGATGTCAACTGATGATGTTGGTACTAAGTCGAGAAGCGATGAAGTGTTACGAGTGACACGTGCTGGTAAAGCAACTGCCTGGAAAAGACCAAAATCCGAACATAAGCTGATAAAGTGTTCAGACTGTGTGCAAGAGGGCTGTGAAAATGAGGATGCGCATGTCCATTTAATGTGCGGGAACTTGAAATCACCGATTAGTATGATTTCTGCTGCGGGAAAAGGCACTTTAATTTGGTTCAAACAATTCGTTTATTAGTAGCTCAAGGGTCCCGAGGGACATTACATGAGGGGTAATCATGTAGGCTGTCGCAGAACAAATTTAGGCAAGTAGGAGGAAGGTAACAAACACCGATAATCAGTTTCTTGTGGTTGACAGTAATACAACACAAGAATAATTCTGAGTCTGTAATTAGAGGCACACAAAAAGAATTTATATTTCCGTCTATTGCCAACAACGCACCACCACCAGTTCTGTTTGTTCGGTCGTTGCGGTAAATAATATATTTACGATTAGAATACATAAGCTCTTTACCTTTGTTGTCTCGTCCCTTCCTTTTATTCTTGCGCTGTTAACATTTTGAAATGAATCCACACCAACTTGCCCAAGCGTCAATCCGAGTTAGTTATTTTATTTGTTAACCACGTTTTGGTTAACGCTATTATGTTTGCATTTGTATCGCTAACTACACTGCTCAATGCATCTCTCTTTGCCACTATGCTACGTACGTTGGCGTACAGTATCGAGACGGTTGATGTGTGGCCACCACCCCTCTCGTTTACCTATTTCTTTGCCATGGGACGAAGGCGACCTGAGCGAAGTGAACGAGGCGATAAGCTTCTTTCTCTAATTGCGCTCGTTGACTGAAGAACTTCATAAACGTTATCTTAAACCTCGTTATACTGGTAGCATTTCCCATCGACCAGTAGCTTCTTATACCTGAGTTTAAATGGCTTCTTGAGGTTCTTCCCAAAATCGTTCAATTTCTTCCGTAAGTTGCGGGTTTTAGGGCAGAAATCCTCGCTAACTGATACATTACTGCCCTTGAGCATGTGAGCTTTCGAAACAATTTGCTTTTTTATTTCACTATTGGTAAACTTTACTATCAGTGGCCGAGATTTAGATCGGTCGTAGCCTCCGATTCGGTGTGCGCGGGATATGTTTTCACCAGGTAAAACGACTTTTAGAAGCCTGTGTATCGTTTCTAATACCTTTTGTTCGGATTGCTGAGCGCTTTCTGCTGCCATATCAGATATGCCGTAGAATACGAGGTTGTCACATCGAGCGCGGTCTTCCGCGTCATCTAGTCTCGAATGAAGCATGGCAGTTTCTTTTTCAGTACATTTCAGTGACTGTTCTAGCGCACGAAAATCTGTCTGTCATTGATCAAGAACAGCGGTTCTGCCTTCCATCATCTCTAGTCTTCCTTTGATGTTGGTTACAGCATCACTGACGGTGCGCTGCTCAGTCTTTAATTCCGAGATAGTTGAGGACATTGCTTGTTGCATGGATTCAATACGACTTGACCGTTCAATAAGGTCCTTGACTGTCTTTAGCAAGTCTTTTAGTACATATTCAGTAGAAGGTCCGGGATTCGTCTGGACGTCACCACACAGCATTAACAACGAACAAGAAAATGGTTCAAGGAGTGCTCCGGGACTTGCAAGCACAATACAGCGGTTACTTGATTTAAAACATTCGTAAGGCAATTCAGCAAAACTATTTACCTGCATTACGAAGAAGAGGGTGCGTGAGTGTCTCATCCTGTTACTGCGTCCAAGCCCACTGAAGAAATTCTGTGTAGCGTTTGGTTTTATCAGTGATGTTGATTCAGTCGAGGTTGCGCCTGCGCAGTTGCTTGGAAGTAGATCGGCTGGCCAGAGCGGCTTGGATGAAATTCATCCACTAACATGATATGGAATAGTTATGTGGGATTATCCTACTAATACAACATTAATCACCCAGTTTTAATTAGCAAGGTAATAACTAGTACGAAGCTAATTAGCATACTCATATTTAGCGTGACCGTAATTAACAAGCCCTTAGTGAGTAAAGTCCGAATTAGCTTGCTTTTAATTATCGTGCTCCTGATCAGCAATACTACTGATCAGCAATCATACAATACTAGCTGAGTATGTCAATATGCTGTACAACGAGGAAATAAAGAAAAAAAAATAAAATTAAAACAATAAAATGAGCGTTATTTGCTTATTATACAATATTACCTGGGCATGTAAAATACAGCGTTCAAAGCAAGACTGTAGATACTTCTTTTTTATTCAAGGCATGATGAGACTGACAGGTGTAGCATTAATAACACACCACATAAATGGGCAGGTAGCATCAGTTGATACAAGTGATTGTTACTATAAAATGTTAGCTAATGCTTTACGAAACTTCTCGTTGTTAACAATAGGTACAATATCAGCGGGAAGGTCATTCAATTCACGTGACGTACGAGGGATGAACGATTCTGAACACATGTAACACATGTTGTGTTACAAGCACAATTTCAAACATTGCGCTGATGATTAATGCGGTAAGATAAGTAATATGGTCGTGACATGAATTCCGGGTGTGCAGTAGGATGGTGATAAAGTTTATGAAAAAATGATAAACGAGAAATTTTACGGCGTGCAGCTAGTGACTCAAGACCCAGACGTGATTTCATTGAGGATGCACTTGCCATTTGGTTGTAATTCCAAAGAATAAAACGACAAGAGTTATTGGGATTAGTTCGATGGAATGAGTTAGGTTGTCGTAATAGGGTTCCCATATAGCTGATGCATACTCTAGTTCTGGCCTTAGCAATGTTTTATAAAGTAGTACATTTAATGGCGATGGGACGCGAGAAAAGTTACGGAGCAAATAACCAAAGAAACGGTTGCCTTAATTAGTTATGTACTCAGTATGTTTGTTTCGGGTTAGGTTAGATGTTATATGTACGCCCAAGTATTTATATGAATTTGTATTTCCCAAAAAAATGTTATTAAGATGATATATGGGCAGACAGCTATTCGATCTAGATATTCTCATAAATTTACCTTTGTTAATGTTAAGCTCCATTCGCCACTTTTGACACCAGTTGCATATGTTGTTAGGATCGGCCTGGAGAGTAGTGATATCTTGTGGGGTGGTTATTTCTTTGAAAATTACACAGTCGTCGGCAAACAAGTGTATATCAGAAGTTACTGCCGAAGTCAAGTCAATAATATAAATAGGGAATAAAAGCGGTCCCAGAACAGAGCCTTGTGGCACTCCGCAATGAACGATACTAAGTGGTGAGTTATCACTAGCTGTTACGAACTGGGAACAAATAACAGGGAACGACTCAATCCATTTTAGAAGGTTACGGTCAAGTTTTAGTATGTTCAGTTTATGAAGTAAAGTTCTATAGCTTTATAAAGACGTTTATTAGCGGGCACTCGGCGACGATAAACGACTGCGACAGTCAAGGCGGGGTGCCGACTCTGAGCGCGAGGAGCGTGCTGTCCCAGAAGAGCGGAAGAGGACGACCCACTAGTAAGCGCTCGAGAGGGCGACCCATTAGAGGCTTCCAACGCTTCGCTACAATTACCCCGGGTACGAAAAGGGAGCCGCCTGGCGACCTAACTGCTTGTCACTATGAGCGGGTCATGGTAGGGTTTCAGGCGCTCCACGTTGACAATGTCGCGCCCTCGACGGCGCATGTCCGAAGATGGTTCAAGGGGTTCGATCACGTAGTTGACCGGGGACGTGCGTTCGACGACACGGTAGGGGCCGTCGTATTTTGGCAGTAGTTTTGAAGAGAGGCCAGGTGCAGTGGTAGGGACCGAGAGCCATACGAGTGCTCCAGGGAGGAACGTGGGCGCAGAAGTGGTGGTGTCACCGCGAATGCTCTTCTGCCGCTCTTGGTCATTCGTAGTAAATGTCTTGGCAAGCTCCCGACACTCCTCAGCGAGTCTTGCTGTGGCAGAAATAGGCGCACACTCAGACGGGTCCGGCTTGTAGGGAAGGATTGTGTCGATCGTGTGCGACGGGTGCCTGCCGTACAATAAGAAAAAGGGCGAGAAACCAGTAGTGCTCTGCGGGGCGGTATTATAGGCGTAGGTGACAAAAGGCAGAATGGCATCCCAATTTGTGTGATCGGCGGCGACGTACATCGAGAGCATGTCGCCGAGCGTGCGGTTAAAGCGTTCGGTGAGGCCATTCGTCTGCGGGTGGTAAGCAGTAGTTTTCCGGTGAACAACGTTGCACTCTTTGAGAATGGCTTCGACGACTTCGGACAAGAAGACACGACCTCGATCGCTGAGCAGCTCCTGGGGTGGACCGTGGCGCAGCATGAATCGGTGCAGCAGGAAGGAGGCAACATCGCGCGCTGTAGCCGCTGGGAGGGCGGCAGTTTCGGCGTATCGCGTAAGGTGGTCAACAGCGACGATGGCCCAGCGGTTACCAGCCGACGTTAGAGGAAGTGGTCCATACAAATCGATGCCAACGCGCCCAAACGGCCGGTCAGGGCAAGGTAGAGGTTGCAGACCTGCCGGCGACAGGTGCGTTGAAGTTTTGCGGCGCTGACAATCGATGCAGGAGCGAACGAACTTCTGCACGTAGCGGTACATCCCTCGCCAAAAGTACCGTTGGCGAATGCGGTGGTAGGTTTTCGATACCCCAGAGTGTGCACACTGCGGGTCAGAGTGGAACGACTCGCATATGTCAGAACGCAGACTGCGGGGTATTACGAGTAGCCACTGGCGGCCGTCGCCGTAATTGCGTCGGTGGAGGAGGTCGTCGCGAACGGCGAAATGGTGCGCTTGACGACGCAATGCGCGAGTGGATGGTGTCGCCGATGGTGCGCAATGAATTACGGCGTCGTGGCGGGAGAGAAAATCCCATCCGAGGATGACGTCGTGAGAGCATGCAGGAATTATGATCAATTCGACGGCGTACATAGCGTCCTTAATCATGACGCGGGCTGTGCATACCGCTGTAGGGTGAATGCTTTGGGCGCTGGCTGTACGGAGGGAGAGCCCGGAAAGTGGCGTCGTCACTTTTCGCAGTAGTCGGCTAAGCTTTGCGTCCATAACGGATACGGCGGCTCCAGTGTCGATAAGGGCAGATGCACGAACACCGTCCACAAACACGTCTATCACGTTCGATGGGCTTCGCTGAGGGCTTTCGCAGTTCGACAGCATCGCAGCCCTTGCCTCGTGGACTGCGACGACTAGTTTTCCTGGTCTCGTGGGACCAGACGTGGCCGCATCGGTGACAGCGAGCGGCGTCGTGGTGACGGGGAACGGCGGGTAGATGGAGCGGGGCGAGACGTCGGCGACAGTGGCGTAGGTGGGTCGTAATATGGGCGGTTCGCCGGGCTGGTGGCAGGCGACGCGACTCTAGGCGGCTGCACGCGATTGCAATACCGCGCCACGTGGCCGGCGTAACCGCATGCGAAGCATATGGGGCGGTTGTCAGGTGTGCGCCATCGGTTCGCTGGGGCAGGGCCCGCCCATGGTGCAGGACGGGATTGACGGGGCGGCAACTGATAGGACTGGACGGTGGGCTGCAGTCGTGGCCTGTGCGTGACGTCGGCGCAGGTTACCGGCACATCCGCTTCGAAAGAATGAGGTCGAGCGGAGGCTTCGGCGTAAATGTGTGGGGCAGCCGTAGGGATTGCTGGGGGCGTTCTTGCGACCACTTGGGCGTAACTCAAGGGTGCAGGAGCCGTATGGTGCTGGTGGTACTCGGGCATGACCTCTGCGATTTCTTGCTCAATTGCTCGACGGAGCGGAGGCAGAAGGGTGGTCGACGGCTGTTGGACGTACTGCGGGCGAGCAAAGTCCAGCAGAGAGAATTGGCGCGCGATTTCCTCGCGCACGAATGTCTTCATCTCTGCGAGCAACGCGGAGTGGTCGGATATGGTCGACAAGCCAGCGAGCTCGGCGTCGCGTGATGGAGAGCGACGGGTCATCGATCGCTGCCGGCGCAGCTCCTCATAGCTTTGGCAGAGCGTTATGACCTCAGCCACTGTGCTGGGGTTCTTGGCGAGCAGCATGGTGAAGGCGTCGTCGTCGATGCCTTTCATGATGTGCCGGATCTTGTCTGATTCGGACATGGTGGTGTCGGCTTTCTTACAGAAATCGAGGACGTCTTCAATGTAACTGGTGAATGATTCACCGGCCTGCTGAGCGCGTTCACGTAAGCGCTGTTCGGCCTGCAGCTTACGAACGGCAGGGCGGCCAAACACATTGATAATGGCGGTCTTGAAGTCGGACCACGTTGTAAAATCTGATGCGTGGTTGTTGTACCACAAGCCCGCCACACCCGCGACGTAGAAAACGAGGTTAGTCAGCTTTCCTGCCTCGTCCCATTTATTGGGGACACTCACGCGCTCGTAAATCGCGAGCCAGTCCTCCACGTCGGTGTCATCTGCGCCAGTGAAGACCGGAGGGTCGCGGATACGAGGCACACCTGGGCAGGAGGTCGGTGTAGGCGGGGCCGTTTGCTGGGAGGCGTCTTGAGGCATCGTAGGCGGCAGGGTACGGGATCGAAGAGCCAGGGGCATCGAATGAGGGCCGAAGTTGTTGTGAAAGCCCAGCACCTCCACCAAATTATAAAGACGTTTATTAGCGGGCACTCGGCGACGATAAACGACTGCGACAGTCAAGGCGGGGTGCCGACTCTGAGCGCGAGGAGCGTGCTGTCCCAGAAGAGCGGAAGAGGACGACCCACTAGTAAGCGCTCGAGAGGGCGACCCATTAGAGGCTTCCAACGCTTCGCTACAGCTTACTTTATCAAATGCTTTTGAAAAGTCTTAAAAAATGCAATCAGCGAGGGAAGAACGGTCAAGTATCTGGCGTAGTTTATGAGTAAAGGACAACAACTGAGATTCACAAGATGGGGTTTTGCGAAATTCGTGTTGTGAAGGTGTAAAAAAGGAGTTAGATTCAAGAAAATTCATCAGGTTAGTAAGATTGATATGTTCTAGTAAATTACAGCAAGTTCTAGTCAATGATATTGGACGATAATTTCTAGGTAAGGTTTTGCTTCCAGATTTATGTAAAGGAATAACTGTTCCTGTTTTCCATGCGAGTGGGAGTGATTGCTGGAAAATTTTAGTTAATACAATAGAGCTATATGAAGAAGTGTTTTTAAGAAATTTGGCACTGATGTTGTCAAATCCAGGTGACGAATGCATCTTCATTGAATCTATTAGTCGAATTACACCAATAACCTCGATAATTATTGGAGGCATCGGTGCATAGTTATAGCTGTTTAGTACAGGCAGAGTAATATCAGTAGTTCGCGAGAAGTCGTTTACGAAAACATCGTTCAAGAGGGCTGCGCAATGGCTTTCTGGAACACGGTTACCAGAACTACCATTAAGGGTGCTGGAATTACCGGAAAGGGGATGTATGACTCGCCAGAATTTTCTGACATTGGTTATTAGCATTGATGGCAATGTGGTTGATAAAAAATGCTTCGTTAGCGTGTTTGAGAGCAGATAGATGGACGTTAGATGCAAGTGTGTAAACATTCCAACGAGAGTCAGTGGGCGTTTGCTTTGCCGAATGATAGAGACGCTTTTTTCTGTTAGACAGGCGTTTTAAAGTATTATTGTACCAAGGCGCGCGTGTATTACAGGTTATGGCACGGGTTGGAATGTGTTTGTTAGACGTTCTACGTCAGCCGCGAACATATTCCAGTTTGACTGCAGAGTACGGTTATCAAAGTCCTTCAGAAATTCCTCCACAAATTCGCACAGTACGTTGTTGATTGCTTCATAGTTGGCTTTTTTATAGTCTCTAATAATTTTCTTGGTTTTGGAAGTTTTTGAAACGGAACATTAAGGTGAAAAGTAATGATCAAGTGATCACTAATACCAGGCAAATAATGAGTGTCCAATGCATACTCAGGACAATTGGTTAAGATTAAATCAAAAGTGTTAGAAGTGTTTAGTGTAATTCTTGTGGCTTGAGTTACCAACTGACATAGGGAAAAAGTAGAACAAAAAGCCAAAAATTCTTGTGAATGAGAAGAGGATGATAAGATAAGTTGGCCTTCATTCCACGTTATGTTAGGAAAATTGAAGTCGCCAAGAAGGAAAAGGGCGCAGATTGGAAATTTGTTGTAATGGTAGAAACTACGTCATGTAAATCATTAATAAATGAGGATGAAAAATAAGGTGACCGATAGCAAACACTTAAAATTATTTTTTGGTTGTTGAGAGTTACTGTGGCCCAAACTGTTTCTAAGTTGGAACTGATGTGAATGCATGATGATGGGATATCTTTCGAGATAGCAAGAAGTACACCACCACCACGACGCTCTTTTCGATCGCAGCGATATAGCAAATACCGCTCGCTACTATCAAAAAGTTCTGAGTCAAGCACGTCATCCGAGAGCCACGTTTAAGTTAAAGCTATTATATCAGCTGAGCATGTATCCATTGTGGAAACTAATGAGTCACGATTTTTAAGAATACTTCTGATGTTAGTATAAAAAAACGCTCGCTTGACTGCTTTGTTTAACGCCACTGCCCCTTGCGCATCCCTGCGTAGGAACATTTTGTGAAGCAGTCAAAACGCGGTTAATACCGCTGCTACGTTCATGAACTTCCTCAACACTGTCAGAGTTAGCTTGGTATATAAAACACTTGTTATTTATTAGCCGTTTCTTGTAGTTAATTTTGAACTGTTGTTTGTCTGGCTGACAATTTGCGAAGTCAAAAAGCTTTTTACGATCTAAGCGGGTTGCAAGTTAAAAGTCTTCGCTAACGTTGGTATGGTTGCGCTTTAACTGTGCGCGTGATGCAAGTATTTTCAGATGCGAAGCATCTTATGGCGGAGTTCAAACCGGTGGTGGTTGTAGTGGTGGTTTGCGGCGAGACCACCCTTACTGCGCATGCGCGAACCCTCCCCCCACACAACCTCTCCCACTTTCCGCATCTCCCAGTTTCCCCTTCCCCTCTCCCACTTTCTCCCTCGCCACTTCCCCTCTCCACTTCACCTCTGAAACGCGGGCTCGACATGCCGAAACGCTGCTTCGCATCGCCTCATGGTCAGCGGAGATGGTGTGTTTTTTTTTTTTTTTTTTGTAGTTACCGAACTTGGCAATTACAGGGCGTTGTTTATCAGCTCTGTAAGGGCCGAGCCGGTGGGCTCGCTGAATGCAATCACTGTTAATAGAACCAAGCGTGGCATTTAGTGCAGTGATTAGTTTTGTTTCTGTCTGCTGCCATATGTTTCCTTCGAGTCGGGCAGACCAAAAGATATCAAGTTATCACGGTGGGACCTGGCTTCCAAGTCATCGAGACGCGATAATAATGAGCTATTGTGAGCGTTAAGGTGGTCTACAGTGCCCCGTATGCGTGTTAGATCAGTATTGAAGCGGTCCAGGGTTTTGGATTTTCCTCAAGATCACCCAGTCTTTTTCGGATACTTGTCTGTGTGCTTTTTTGTCCGGTTTTGATAGCTTTCACGTCAGCTGCAAGTTTAGCTTGACATTTAGAGGATTGAAGAGAACAGGTGTGAACATCTTTAAGAAGCGTAAACATAGCTTTCATTTGATCAGCAGGATTATCGGGTAAATTTTCGAGCCCTTGTAGAGCAACAGCGCGAGTGTTTGGTCCGGGGTTAGGTTCAATATCTCCGGCACAAAGTAGTAACATGGCCATTGAGTAACACTGACAAGATTCACACAACACCCGAGGGCACGGGACAACAATGAGTCAAAAGATCGTCAGATTTTTTAGAATATTGCGAGAACATGGTACGCATCTGGAGAGGGTGTCGGCGCGCTGGCAGTTTAAGTCCGCGTATCTGCGTATCTCCCCAGAAGAGGATAGGCCGCGTACACGGCTCGCCTTCACCGGAACACGCCGGGTGAACACTTGACCCAGGACTACGAGCCTTGGGTAGCCGCACAGCTGGCTCAACCGGGAACGCGGGTCTCGCTCAGGCAGTTCAGGCTGGCGACATGGCCAACCATCCAACGCCTGAATCGCTCATCGACGTCGTCTTCATTGTCGCACCCTAATATACGCGCACAACCGGCCGCGCACATCAAATAGGATAAATTCTTCTCACATCTGCCAACACGAATTATTTAAATGAAGCTCCCATATCAAGTGTAGCGTATCCCAATAGTTTTTGCATTGTCGGTAAAACACATTCATATGCTTCGGTTCACACTGAACAAGTATGGGCGCGTGGCCTAATGTCTAAGGCCATCGCATTCGGACCAGGAGTACTCGGGTTCGCACCCAATCCCCTGAAAGAAAACTTATTGTGGTTTATTTACTATTTCATTCGTGCGCGCCAGCTGCTGCCAGGAGCGTTTTTTGGGACAAAGCCATCACCAGCTAGACAGGTCAGAGAAACAAGCTTCGCATGAATAAAAGTGGAAGCCGCTTTCTTGAAGAAAGGTGGTTGAACACAAATCTTTCTCCCACGCAAACTGAATAAAAAGCAAAGTCCAAAGCCAACGACCACGCAACGAACCGATGAAATGCTTAGCGACCTGATTCAATGTGTATGTAATTTGATTGCTTCTTGAAGATTGTCTTTTTTGAGCGTTGATGCTTAATGAACACACATTTCGTTAAGCTGCATAACCTCTATTTTAGATCATGATACCATTGATTACACATACATGATCAGACTTTCACGGACCGCTATAAACTTGCACAGTGTCGCCTTGTGATCGCTGTGGTAGACGGTGGAACGCTCTATCATTGTAACGTGGCCAACTACTAACTAGGTGAACGGCAACCTAACTACCTTCAGCAGCGCGAACAGTTACTTGTACCAGCCGATGTCCGAACGTCTACCCAAGCAGAACTGGTTGCGAGTGGTTGCCCCTCGACTGTCTTCCATGTCATCCGGCGCCTGAACCACAGTCGCGGTCAATACGGCATCAAGGAACAGATCGTCCATCATTCACACACACACATGAACACACATGAACGGCAGTCGAGGCGCAACCAGTCACTCCCCCATTGCGTTCATCTTGAGTAGACCTTCGGGCATTAGATGGTACAAGTAACCGTTCGCAGAGCAGAATGTAGGTAGCTTGTACCACACCAAGGTATAGACCCAGGTAGTAGTCACAAATCCCGCCGAACGCCTCGCCACGCCAATTGTCCGAGCGAATGTCCGACAGCGAGGACACCTGATTGTCGAACGAGCGTCGATCGTAAACGTCGTGCGTAATGCAATGCGATGCAGTGCAGTGCGATCAATATACGCTTCGTCTAGGTAACGTGGTGTTGCACTCCCAATTGTTCTTATCGGTACAACTGCGAATGTAAACTCTATTGTTCTAGGACACGTATATTGCGCGCCATTGTTGTATTGTGGGCGCAGGTATGCAGATAATTCCATTGTCTGATTTCGCTTTCCTGCAGCGCGTTTTCGGAGCCCAAGGACGAATCAGTGAGACATCGAAAGCTTCGCTTTAATAAAATTCCGGGATTGCAAAGGAAACGGTCTTTTAGTACTTTTGTATTGCTACCGAGTGTGCATGAAAAGTAGAAAGGTGAGCGAGTTGGAACTGATGCATTCTTGCAAACTTTTCAGCACGAACTGGACACAGGACAAAGAAGAGGACACAAGACCAGCGCTCGTTTTGTGTCCTTTCTTTGTGCTCCGTCCAGTTCGCGCTGAAAAGTTTTCAAGAGTGCATGAAAAGTACTTCACACTTTCTGAAACAAGAATATTGGCTTGGGTGGAAGGTCGATTTGTGATTAGAAACAGCAGGCTCTCATAGATTAGCTAGTAGGTCGCAGGTTTTCTTGTACTTACATGGTGCCTGCAAGCACGGAAAAAAATCAAGCACTTCACACACTAACATCGTTCTGTTAGTAAAAACTAAACAAAATTCATTATCGTACAACGGTAACCAGCTTGGATCTTACAAAGTATTCTGCGATAGGCACATAGCACAGTTGGCTTTCAGCATTTGGCCTTCCAAGTGTATTTGGGCTATTGTACGCTCGTGAAACGCGGCATTTCGCTACGAAACTGTTACCTTAGTGTGCTTTATAAAATGACGGCTCCAGTCCACGCTGTGAAGGTGATTGGAAAGCGAAGCTGCAAGCGACACCCGGAACGATTACCCGTTGCGACGTCGCTTGAATGTTCTTCCGCATTAGAATCGTACAAGAGTGAGATTGGCGTCTGACCTTCACCGGCAGCGAAGGCCAGGAAGTGTGTCTGATTTTGCAGATCGGCCATGAATGTTTCATCATACACAACCGTCTGACTCGACGCGTTCGTACTCATAACGCATTGCTTTGGGTCATCCAAATTGTCGACGTCCATCAGACTCTCGAACTCATCTTCGTCTATCTTCCCTTCGTCCAGGAGACGTTCGAAAGTCTGTAGGTTGAAGCTGTTGAACTTGCAGAGCGGGCTCTGGAGAAGAAAATCCATTAAATTTAGAGTCTGCACATGTGAAACGAATTATCCGAACACGACGTCGTTTTTTTCCCACGGAGATGAAACCGTTGGCGGGTAGATGTATGCAGCTTCGCTGTAAAAACGATATTTCATGTCGGCGAAAGGTGGTGAGCCTCAAAAAAAGTATTGTTGTGAAGAGAGTAGAACGACCTTGCGTACAAGCAAGTAGGCCTCAGTGTCAATGGTCGCTCTTCCGCGCATTTTGACGCCCGCCGCTCTTTGACGCTCTACCCTTGACGTTCCTCGACGTTTCGTGAAGTCCACGCGTCGATAAATCACGTCACATTTGGTGGAGGTGCTGGATATCGATTCCAGTACCTCTCGCTGCATGTAGTTTACGTTACAGAACTGAGGACGTATGATTCAGCAGTAGTCTTGAGCCACGCGTGCTTATTCATTTCTTTTTTTATGCGATGGGGTTTCCCTGGCAGGAACTGTTAACACTGTTTGGCGAACGCCCTCGCCGTAGTGTATATGGGAAACTTTTCGATTGTCTTACACTATTCTGGTAGATTGCACGCGAGACATGACTAGACGAGTTTATTCTAGAGCTAACGCGAGCCCCAGTGGTAACGTTGAAATTTTCGATCATTCGTGTATAAAAGTGATGCATTCTACCGGCGATCAGATTATCGACGATGGACGTCCGTGCTCACCATAATCATTGTAAAGCGAGCGTTGCTTGTACTTTTTAGGTTGCAGTACGTTGCTTGTACGCGAACTCGTGCACAAGTTCGGCACAAGTTCGTCCACAAGTGATGCTCACCTATTTCAACCACGAATACAAGCACATCAACAAAGGCACGACGGTCACCTACATAGAAGAATCTGTCAAAGCCAGCAACGCTTTCTCCCTTACCGATTTTACCGACCTACTCTTACGATGCAAGCTCCTCAACCAGATTCCGACGTCAATGCGAGTCTTCCTAGGCATAAGAGAAAACAGCTCAAAGAAGTTATTCTGCCATACAAGGACTGCTTCTCGCCGTCGCCAAGAATTCTACACAGCCCTATTGCTAAGTCCTGTTGCTGAGCACCGTATCATAACCAAAGAATATGCCCGTGCACTCTGCAAGAGCCCTTACCAGGTTTCTGGACGCGGACGCGAAGCTAAGAAACTACAAGTTGAAAAAACACTGAGTTATGAGATAATAGTCACCTAAGGGTAGTAGGCGTCACCCGTGGTATCAGTTAAGAACAAGGATGATCTCTGTGGTTCTGCGCCGATTGCCGCCGTTTGAACAAGATCAAGGACGTATACCCCCTCCCACGGATAAACGATACGTTGTAATGGCTGTGCAACGCAAGGCATTTCACATCGATGTACACGAAGACGGAATAGTTTCAAACTGAAGTCGACGAGAGGGATCGAGAGAAAACCGCCTTCACCCCGTCAGACGGCCTGCCATGGTAGTGCCGTTCGTGCTTTTGTCGGCCCCTGCGACGTTCCAACGCGTAAAGGACACAGCATTAACAGGCAAAATGGAGCAGTCCTCTCTCTTCTTCTCGGATGATGTCTTTTACTGAGAACTTCGGCAATCACTCTAGTCTCTTGAAACAGGGTCACAGGCCATTACGTCATCTCCGCTTACCCTCAAACCGGAAAAGTGTCATTTGGCGTACGAAGGGCTACTCTTCCTGGAACGAATCACCACCCAACCTTGAGTTCACCCAGACCCTTAGACGACTGCAACCATCGCCAACTCCCTCAGCCCCTCGACAAGAACGCACTGCGCTGGTTTCTCGGTCTGTGCGCCTACTATCGACGCTTCAAAAAAAAACCCGCATTTCCCCGAAGGGGAGTATGAGGAAGTGCGAAGCACGGGCTGATGCTATGAGGCGGCGCGCACGACTAAACTGCAGAGCCGAGCGAAGGAGACGGCAGCGAGAGAGCACGCGCCAGCCGACCCACGGAGGTCTGGCCGTTTTTAAGTGCAAAGCACTTTCACTGATGATGATGATCTGTCTTCCGAACTCGTTCCAAAGAACCCGCAACGCGTTCAACTTGTTGGCGGCGTTGCGCACGCCCGAGATGGGGCTCAGGTTGTTGTCGAACCACAGTCGATCGCACACCGCGCAGCTATATCCGAAGCTGCGGTCCAGGAAGTCTCGCTTGAAGCGCGCGTCCGGCCAATCGAATTCGAGGGCCCGTGCTCGCTCGCGCATCGCGCGTCCCCGCGCCAGATCGGCTTCGGGGTGCTCGGCTCGCTTCGCACGCTTTCGTTCGGCGTCTCGCCGCCGGCCTGCATCACCACAGGCAATGCGCGGGGCGCGCGCAGCCACGGAGCGGAGGGCGGAGCGCGCGCAGTCACGTGGGGCGTGACGTCGCTGCGCCGTTGCTACAGACGCTCCTCTCCTCTGCTCGCGCCGTTGCTATGGGACGGCGGACACAGGGTCGCTTATAAAGTGCATTCGCACTTAAAAAAAAACTTCTCTCGCATCGCCTAACCACTGACAGTCTTCACAAAATGTGACGCCGATTTGAAGTGGGAAGTGCCAGAGATCGAGGCATTTGAAAAGCTGAAACGACGCCTGGAGTAGCCGCGAGTTCTTTCGCATTTTGACGAGCAAGCAGAAACCGAAATTAGCACCGACGCAAGCAGTGCATATCTCGGCTCCGTGCTTCTACGGAGGACATACGGTCGTGCAAGCGTCGTTGCTTATGCTAGCTGGTCACTGTGAAAAGCCGAAGCCAGCTGTTCCACGAAAGAAAAGGAATGCTTTGCGATTATTGGGCCACGTCAAAGTTTTTCCCCTACGTATACGACAGGCCTATCAAAGTGAGTGACCATCACGCATTATGTTGGCTGGCTAACCTAAGGACACTCGACCTCGCCTCACACGGCGAATTCCTGGACTACAAGAATTCGACGTCACCGTGTCTCGGCTCCGTGCTCACATGCCGACTGCTTGTCCTGCACCCCTGTCACCCCGCCGTCTCAATACCATCATGCAGACAACTTCCTAGGAACGTTAAGCGCCGACGACTCCGCTGAGCCGAAGCGGAGCGATGCAGAACTGCGCAGTCTTGTGGAATACTTAGAAGGCAAGACCACTGTTGCCCCGAGGGTATTCAGGAGCGGATTCTCTTGTTTTCATTTACGAGACGGCGTGCTTGTAAACAACTTCTCGTGAGTTCGCGTCAACTACCTTCTCATTTTGCCCTCTCCATTGCGTCTAGAGGTCTTTCAGGCCCAGCTGCTAGACACCTTGGCTTCTCGCGTATGCTCGAAGGAATTCAGGTAAAATATTATTGACCCCGCCTAAACTGTCGTCCATTACGTCAAAACATGCCGAGATTGAAAGCGATGCACGACCTAGCCTACAAGGCCAGCGTGATTTTTTCACTCGATCAAGCCACCTCGTCGACCGTTCCAGCTGACGTAATAGTGTCTGAATATGAGGTAGTTGTTACGCATCCATAGGTAGAACGCACAAAAGGAACATGGACACGTAGACACAGCGCTTGTCCTGTGTCTACTTGTCCTTGTTTCCTTTTCGCTATTTTGCCCATGACCGTTCCAGCAGATCGGTTTAGACTTGCTGGGGTCACTTCTGACGTCAACATCAGCCAATAAGTGGATCGTCGTAGCTACAGACTACCTCACCACCCGCTACGCCGAAACCAAGGCCCTGTCAAAGGTAGGGCCGCCGAAGTAGTGAAATTCGTTGTCCAGAACGTATTGCTACGCCACAGTGCTCCTGCATTCCTAATCACCGACCGGGGTACAGCTTTTCCGGCAGACATAACGCAAGCGTTCTTATAGACAAGTCACCGATGGACGACTACCTACTACCTGCACACGAATGGCTTCACCGAAAGCCTGAATAAAACTTTCGCCGACATCCTGGCACTGTACTTCGCCGTCAAACACAAGAGCTGGGATGCCATCTTTTCGTACATTACTTTCGCGTACAACACAGCAGTACAAGAAACAGCTCACATGATGCCGTTCAAGCTGGTGCACAGAAGGAGCGCGGCAACGACACTTTACTCTATGCTGCCGACTGTCACCGACGACGAAGACCTGAGCGTTGCAGTGTAACTTCAACGTGCCAAAGAATCCAGACAATTCTTCCATCTTCGCACTAAGAACGAACAGCCTTCGTTGCAACTTTCAACGGCGACGGTGGCGACGTCGCCACGACGGTGTGTGGGCCTCGACACCAATATGGCGACGCGGCCTTACCGAGGAGCTTCTTCGGCGATACTTCAGCCACACAACGCGCTTAAACTGAACTTCGACGTCTCGGCGCAGTGGACTGCGATGTTGTCCCCGACGACATTACCAACTCTTAGGGGCGCCGCTCGCAACCCGAAGTCGGCCACGTAGTGCGTCTTAAACCTTGCTGTGCGCGCTGATGAACTGCGGAACTTCATTTCGAGCATACTTTGTTAATTTCCGTTTCATGAATTTTCACCTGCATGCTTTGTTTTCAGCATAGAGGCCAATGGCCACGCGCGCTAATTTCATTGTTCTTTGTGTGATCAGGTTTCACTTACATTAACTTGCGCTCGGCGCAGGCGCAATGTACGAAAAACTTGATTGGTTAAGCCATGCTCATAATATTGGACGTACGGCACAAGTAGCCGAGTTTATTCTAGAGCTAACGCGAGCCCGAGCGATAACGCTGGAATTTTCATTCACTCATACATAAAAGGTGACGTGCTACGCCGGCGATCGGATTACCCGCGACAGACATCCTCGCTAATCATTATCATTATACAGGGATTGCTGCCTATACTTTGAGTCTTTCTTTTGCTGCTGATGAGTTCACCCAATAAAGTGTTTCATCTTTAGCGGCGCATTAGCTTTCTTCACCACCACAACCACGTGACACTATGTTATCGGTTGCATTGGCTCGATCTTATTTATTCCTTGCTGTCCGCCAGTGACAGTATTTGGCGGATAAGCGATCGGCATATTGCTGCTAGTGTAGCGAAGTGCCAGCTTGCACAGCGAAAGAAGTGCGAAAAACAACGATATTAAGCTAGAATCGCTATATCGTTATCGGTCGGGCTGCTGTGAATATATAGAGAGCTCGGTATAGCGGAGACGAAAAACGTGCATGTTCACGGCCTCACTCAATAAAGATCCCAGCGCTACACCAACCACTCCTTCCTTTATTCGACAATTCAAGCTGTTCCTCCTCCTAGTCTCCTCCTTCCAGGCGCCGCCCGTGAGCAATTATCATCACCAGATCCCGAAGGGGCCAGCGTGACCACTCGGCAGCTGGTTCTTGGTGATTTGCTTCCAAAATGTGCACTTTCTGAAGTGGTTGTTTTATTACATGTCCACACGCTACTCGAAGTGCACAGACGCGCGAAATGTCCTTTCCTTAATGCACTGACGTAATTCTGTCCAGCTTCTACATAGCAGACGTTTGCTGTCATGCACAAGCGACACGTCACCGTCGCTTACCCGATGTATTTCACGAGCAGTTTCGTTGTGTGGAGTCCCAAACCAAAGCACGTACGACCACTCCCATCACATTCATAGCTCCGCTGTGAGACGCTCACGATAGCCTGCGAAGCGTGGCAGCTCCTCTCTTGTCATGACGTGATATTAGAAATGCTAATTATTGTTGCTCCGTGAAGGTATCCGTGGAGATTGTATAACCGGCGCTTGCTAGCGCCCGTCGAACTTTATGATGCTTTCCTAAATGTTTCCATTTCTGGCGAAGCCTTGCCCTTTCCGTTGTAGATGGGTTGATTCCTATGACGTCGAGACGCTACATCGCAGATGGATCTCGGGCGGGCATGGTAGTCGTGTTGCAAGTGGGGAATAGGAGCTGTTGAACTTCCTGCAAGCCGTACGGTTCTCTCAACGGTGAATCTGAACTTGATTTCCACCGCTGCCAGATCGCTGCTCATGTGAGCAATCTTTCCAGTCGCTACTTTCGTGTACATGTCGAAACAAAGCAACACGCTTACTTCATGTGGCTGCCTTATGCCAGGGTAAACTTGTCCGCATCGTTACGTTTCTTCTCGCACAGAAGCTCCAAGAGCGAGCGCTACACCTGTTGAGAGGCAGGCTTGTGACCGTACACACTTCAGTTACCTAGCGAGCCTGCATGGTTATCGCAATCTTCCTGTGCTCGCCTCGCAGAGTTACCGCTACCCGACAACTGCGCAATACATGGTGGAGCTTCGATAGAGCAATGTTAACGAAAAAGAGTTTCTCGTATTTAATAACAATAATATCTGGGGTTTAACGTCCCAAAACCACGACATGATTATGAGAGACGCCGTAATGGAGGGCGCCGGCAATTCCGACCACCGGGGGTTCTTTAACGTGCACCTAAATCAAAGTACACTGGCCTCAAACATTTTCGCCTCCATGGAAAATGCAGCCGCCGCGTCCGGGATTCGAACCCGCGACCTTCAGGTCAGCAGTCGAGCGCCACAACCACTAGACCACCGTGGCGGGGCAGCTTCTTATATTTGAATACATGACACCTGATATCCTTGGAGAGATACACTCGAATAAAGGTACGTTTGCAGCAGCTGCCGAGAAGAATGCGCGAGAGACGCTATCATGGTGCACACTCAGTCCACACCTCTCCTGTATGGGGCAGGACTGCACTGTCTCCGCTCAAGGCGCTTGAGACAGATGTCACTGCAGAAGCACGGGTGCAATGCGCAGCGAGGCGCCTCACCTTGATCTATTGTCGGCGCGTTTGTCTGGCTTGGTGCAGATGGTTTAAATAGCTCGCATGGGCTAGTCAAATGGCAACGATGGCACTTCCTACACATCATGCTCCACGTACGTCGGCAGATACGTGCCTCGAGATTGCTCCTACCGCAGCTGTAGCAACATAGACCTCTCCCGAGTCCCTTTTGTGGCGTTAGCTGCACTTGCCTAGCCGGAGGCGATTTCACGTGGATCCTCATGAGCTATGCTGCGCATGCGCAAGGTTCAGTGATGTCACACAGCTGGCTCACCGCTCTCTCCGCCACCGCGATCTCACGCGCTCTCCGCCACCGCCGCGCGCGACTCGCCGCTGCTGGTCTGCGCATTCGAGAGGAGTGACGTCGTAGCCATGGTAGACACTGGCGCCAGCGCGCGCGCAGCTATTTGCCTTCGCTGTGCAGTCACCGTCTGACACTCCGCTGGAGCCGCGTGATAGCGCCTCTAACTGGCGTTTGCAGGTGGGTAACGCCATGAAGGAGAGCGCAAATGCTGCTCAACGGCGCAGAAGAGGTGAGAAGCTTATCTCATCAGATCCCGAAGTAGTTGCCTGGCAATTAGCGGTTCAGCGTACGAAGAATGAACAGAAGAAGGCTAATAATCCTAGACAATCTAGAAAGCTAAGAATAATCAGCTGAATCTTTGCTAACGCTACGTATATCCTGGCATAGCCGAGCTAAGCCACTGCAAAATTTTTTCACTCACTGAAAAGCTGGACGTTCCATTTCACGATGGTGTGACAACTGTCGCACCAGAGGCACGCTTCCTCCATAACTGCAACACACTCGGCAGCAGGTGCAGATGTCATTGGGAGGTGTTTCCCCGGTGTTGTAGCAGAGAGGACGTCTTCTTCATATAGGAAACGTTAGGATCCAGACGCCGCGCGCCCTAGCTTGGCTTCCTCCCTGATCTCAACCGGGACGCACTGAAAGCATTTCCGCAGCCTGGCGAGCTCTTTGTTCAGAGGTCGTGGTACCGGCCGTATCCTACAGCACTTCCCTTGACTTCTAATGAAAGAGTGTCGCGAGGTCTTCAACCAGGTACTTAATCAGCAAGCAGCTGATCACTACAATGTGTGATGAAGAAGAAGTGCGGTCCATCGGGTCGCCAATCCTTGGCGCACAGCCGACAATCGGCCAATCTGCTTTTCATGCGGTCTACCCGGACACGTTGCACGCCTGTGCCGCCGCCGACCAGTACATTCACGTGACGACCCCCGCGCACCTGATTACAGCCACACGTTCTCCTACGCTTCAGACCGCGAGTTGCCCCTTCCACGACCAAGCCTTCGACCAGCTTCTGACCGTCGTTCTCCTTCTCCTCGTCGTCGCTCGCTCTCCCCGATGCGTCGACGTCCATCTGCAACCGACACGGAAAACTAAATGGCGCAGTTCCCGAGGCAAGAACTGCGTCATCGTCGCAAAGTAAAAGCCCTCTTCTTCCGCCGCCGAATGTTATTAATGCCGTTCTCGAAGGTGTATCTGTTCTTGCTCTCATCGATACGGGTGCCGCAATATCTGTCATAACCGAAAAATTGTGCCGCTCAATCCGAAAAGTGACGACCCCCTTCTACGGTCCGTCTCTTCGCACTGCCACAGCACAGCCCGTCCAGCCTGTTGCGGCGTGTACTGCCAGACTCATCATTGAAGAAGTACCCTACACAGTCGAGTTCGTCGTACTTCCGCACTGTTCTCACGATATTATTTTAGGTTGGGATTTTCTGTCCCGTCACCAAGCCGTCATCGATTGCGCCCGTGCAGAAGTCGCCTTCTCATCTCTCGCCGATGCTTTACCTGCTGGCGATCACCTTTCCTGCGCGAAGTTGGTCATCACCGACGACACCCAGATCCCTCCGCACGCTACTGTCTTGGCACCTGTGTCATGTTCCGCTGCCTCCGAAGGTATCGCGCTCTTCACGCCTTCCGCTGCTTTCGTTCATCGCCACCTCTCACCGCTCCCAACCGCTCTGCTTACCCTTCAAGGTGGTACGACCGACGTCCCTGTGGGCAATCCATTCTATTTCCCGATTACATTGCTTCGAGGTGAATGTATGGGCACAATGGAGCCTTGCGAAACCATCACGTGCGTTCCTGATGGTTCATCAGAGGTCAACGCCCTCTTCTGTAGTCCCTTAACTGGCGCATCGGCCGGTGACGTTTTCAGCCATGTCATCGACGACGATCTAAACCCGCAGCAACGCCGTGACCTTCTATGCCTCCTTGACAAATTTCGCCCAGCTTTCGACAGCCACAGCACTTGTCTAGGCCGAACATCAACTGTATGCCACCGGATCGACACAGGTTCTCACCCACCACTACGGCAGCGACCGTACCGTGTGTCGTCGACTGAACGCCGCGTCATTGATGAACAAGTAGGTGACATGCTAAAGCGCGGCGTCGTTCAACCGTCAGACAGTCCGTCGGCATCACCAGTTGTTTTAGTTAAAAAGAAGGATGGCACGATACGCTTTTGCGTAGATTATCGTCGTCTAAACAAGATAACGCGAAAGGATGTTTATCCTTTGCCCCGGATAGACGACGCCCTAGACTGTTTACAAGGTGCAGAGTTCTTTTCCTCCCTCGATCTCCGCTCTGGTTATTGGCAAGTACCTATGGATACAGATGATCGGCCAAAAACCGCATTTATCACACCGGATGGCTTATACGAATTTAATGTGATGCCATTCGGCCTTTGCAATGCGCCTGCGACATTTGAGCGCATGATGGACACTATTCTACGAGGCCTCAAATGGAACACATGCTTGTGCTACTTGGATGATGTGGTGGTATTTGCGCCTGACTTCCCAACGCACCTTCGTCGCTTGGAGCAGGTTTTACGATGTCTCGCTGAAGCTGGCCTTCAACTAAACTTAAAGAAATGTCACTTTGGGGCACGCAAGCTGACCATTCTCGGACATGTCGTATCGAAAGATGGCGTACTCCCTGATCCCGCTAAGCTACGTGCCGTTAAAGAGTTCCCGAGGCCTGCGTCTTTAAAAGAGTTGCGCAGTTTCATCGGCCTTTGTTCATACTTTCGCCGATTCATTCGCAATTTCGCCTCGATTATGGCACCTTTGACAGACCTGCTTCAAGGAGACCCCAATCTGTCCGCGTGGTCCCCGGCTTGCGATCATGCGTTTGCGACGCTACGTCAGCTACTGACCACACCACCCATACTGCGTCATTTCGATCCAAGTGCTGCCACAGAAATCCACACGGATGCTAGCGGTGTCGGTCTTGGAGCAGTCCTCGCCCAACGAAAGCCTGGCTACCAAGACTATGTTGTTGCGTACGCGAGTCGCACACTAACAAGAGCTGAAGCAAATTATTCAGTAACTGAAAAAGAATGCCTAGCGATCATCTGGGCCATTACAAAATTTCGGCCTTACCTGTACGGTCGACCCTTCGATGTCGTTACCGATCATCACGCACTTTGCTGGTTGTCCTCCCTCAAAGATCCCTCCGGCCGCTTGGCAAGATGGGCTTTGCGGCTCCAAGAGTACGACATCAGGGTTATCTACCGCTCAGGCCAGAAGCATGCCGATGCCGACGCTCTTTCGCGTTCGCCTGTTTCCACCGACATTGCGAGTGTCTCCATTCTGGACAACTTATGTTCGCCATTAGGATCCATCGACATGGCTTTGGAGCAACGCAAAGATTCGTGGATTGCGTCTTTGATGGATTACCTATCTGACGCGCTCGCACGCCCGCCATCTCGAGCACTACGCCGACAAGCCTCTCACTTCGCCATCCGTGATGGCATCCTTTATCGCCGCAACTACCAATCTGACGGCCGCAAATGGCTACTTGTCATACCCAGGCAACTCCGCGCCAGCATATGTTCTGCTTTTCATGCCGATCCACAGTGCGCACACGCTGGTCTGTTTAAGACCTATGCCAGACTACGTCTTCGGTTTTACTGGCGCGGCATGTACACATTCGTACAAAAGTACATTCGATCTTGCGCAGAGTGTCAACGCCGCAAGCCCGATCCTTGCCGCTCTTCTGGACCAATGCAGCCGTTGCCGTGCCCAATGCGACCATTTGACAGGGTTGGAATAGACCTTTACGGTCCTCTACCATACACATCCGCCGGAAATCGCTGGGTTATTGTGGCGATAGACCACCTCACGAGATATGCAGAAACAGCCGCTCTGCCAGCCGCAACGGCACGTGACGTTGCGTCTTTCCTGCTTCAACGCTTTGTTCTACGTCATGGCGCTCCTCGTGAACTCCTGAGCGACCGAGGGCGCGTCTTTCTCGCGGATGTTATTCAAGAACTTCTCGCTGAATGTCATGTGATTCACCGCTGTACTACCGCATATCACCCTCAAACAAACGGCTTGACCGAGCGTTTCAACCGAACTCTTGGAGACATGATTTCTATGTATGTCGCCTCTAACCACACCAACTGGGACCTTATTCTTCCCTACGTCACGTACGCCTACAATACGGCACCCCAGGCGACGACCGGCTTTTCTCCCTTCTTTTTACTCTATGGCCGAGAACCATCGTCTCCGATCGACACCATTCTTCCCTACCGACCCGACTCCTCAGAGGGCACACCAGTTTCCCAAGCTGCTCGATATGCAGAAGAATGTCGGCAACTAGCCCGCTCCCTTACAACTCAGGAACAGGGGTTACAGAAATTTCGACACGACGACGGACGGCCCCACAATCAATTTTCGCCCAACTCTCTTGTTTGGCTCTGGGTGCCTCCCACTCCTGCGCCAGGTAACTCCTCGAAGTTTGTTAGCCGGTACCATGGACCCTACCGCGTGCTACAGCAAACTTCTCCCGTTAGCTACATCATCGAACCCCTCACGGCCAGTACGGACCTGCGTCGCCGAGGCCGCGAAACTGTTCACGTCGATCGCCTCAAGCCATATCACGAACCCCTTGTTCTTACGACACCTTAGAACGCCTACTGGGCTCCGTCTTCAGCGAGGGGGAAAATGTGATGAAGAAGAAGTGCACCCTGAAGAGCTAGCTACACAGTCGTATCGTCAGCGCTACACAGGAGCGGCTCGTGCTGAACGTTGTTGCTGTTTGCGCTGGCTAGGCTTACGGTTCTACACTGTCATATTACAGTTTCTCTTGTGCACGCCGTGTCTCAGCTCTTTATTATAAATGTATCGATCAGATGGCACGCCCAAAACGGTCAACGCGGAGGCTCAAAAGTGGAGCTTGTCGCAGGCCAGCCGAAGTATTGCCGATGTCAAATGTATGTCGAAGACTTGATAGGTGACAAGGCGAGGAGGTGGTCGGTGCTACAACCAAACGTAGAGGTGGTCGACGTACTCGTCGATGACGAAATCTCATTGACTAAATGACTCCTTCAGCAGAACATTACCTTCCAGTAGTAGTCTGCTGCTGCCGCCTCGAGTGTTTCTTCGCAATCCTCGTAGTCAATAGCATCGAAGACTTGCTTGTTGAGGTTGGCAAGCTCCGCGTTCTTCGGAACAAGGTAGGCAACGTGAGAGTTAACATGAGCGGCACGGGGGGATGGAGGCCAGCAGTTCGTCGGTCAGGAGCGTAATCGTTTCAGTCACGCTGGCCCTGATAATACCATAATTTTTGCATAGCCGCTCTGTTGATCTTATAGAAACTGGAAGACTTGGAAGGGCGATGACCAGGGGATTTAGGAACCAAAAAATTGCTAGCCCTACAGCAAGAAATCAAAGTTTTTATTCCTGTTCTTGTTCGCCTAACTTTCTTTATTCTACAACTTGTGCCCTTCTTTTTTTCTAGCTACAGTCCCCGCCCGTCCGCAATCAACAGCCCTCTAGAAAGCAGAAGTTGACTGTCGTTTGTACGTAAGTAAAAACAAATTCACCACGTGGCCTTAGTACGTGGCCTTAGTACGTCGTTGCCTTAGTACGAAAGGACAGCGTCGGGAGTTATGCTACAATGACCTTGACAGCGGGAGAACTAGTCTACCGAACAGAGTGCGCAATCTTCCCTTATTGTGCTAAAATAGCGCATGTTCTTCATTTTTATGATTTAGGACACTTGATTCTCAAAAGAGAGAGAAAAGAAAGTGAGGCTGCGTCAAGCGACATCGATATATTCTATGCATGTGTTGATGTTTCTTGCGGGAAGCTTGCGCAGTGAAGTCTCAACTGGCTGAAGCATGTAGCATAGAATGCGTCCTTTGGAAGATTGCGCCTAATATTTGTATTAAAAAGCACAGCGACAAACACATGGAAGGCCGATCGAAGAAAGAAAACGCATGCGCTAGAAAAAACGAGTGTGTTTCCAGACTTACAGGCGTGAGCATAAGTATACGGACCACGGGATAGCGTGGCAGAACGGATCAACATGCCATCTGCCGACGCGGCGCATGCTGTCGAGAGCACCACTGAAGTTGCAGTGCGCATGCGCGTCCTGTCATATCAGGTGGCCTCTCATGTCGCTTTGTCTGACGTGGTTATGGCGCTCGCAGACAAAACGTCAACTGGGTGTCGCTTTCCTTGCTCCATCGTATCTTTGCCGTTGTTTTACGTAGCGGCTCCGGCGGGGCCGGCTCGAGCGCCTGGCGCGCATCGCTTTTTACGCCGGCTAATTAGCCTAAGCATAGCTAGCATCCTGTAGTCTAATAAAGCCAAGCATATCTAAATAGGTTTTCTGATGACGCCGTGTGGCGTCACCAGAAAACACAGCCCTGCTTCCCTTTGCCGCGTTAAGCGAAGTTAAGCATAGATGAGCAAGGTAAGCCAAGTATAGCCGACCCTAATTAAGCCTAGTTAAGCATGGTATCACCTAATAAAGCCAAGCATAAGTAAGTGTAATTAAGCTAATCCTAATCAAGCCTAGCCCAGCTTGCCGTTGCTATGTTAAGCTGGGATGAGTTGAGTGAAGGTAAGTATAGCCAAATGAAATTAAGAATAGTTGAGCAGGATATCTCCTAATTAGTCCAAGCATAACTAGGTCTAAATAAACCAGATCTGATGGTGGCTAATGATACCAAGTTGAATTCTTCATCAACCTAGCGAAGCCAAGCCTACATAGACGCTAATTACCACTGAACGAGTCGATCATAATTAAGCTCTATTAAACATAATTGGTGATAATTAAGACAAAGTCTAATAAGGACTGATTAAGTTATGTAATATCGAAGGAATTGCACTCGAGATTGACGAGTTTCACGCGGCATAGTTATGCTTAGAGACCGTAACTTCAGGCAAAATGCTTATTTTTTCCTGGAGTGTGTTTTGAGCCCATTTAACATATAAGGGGTAATTAAGGCAAGGGAAACGTTTTAATCAAACATTTATTGTGCCTATAAGTGCCTATGTCGAGGTTCGTGTCTGTGTCAAGTTTTCCGCGCCTAAAAATGCCTTTTTCGTTCGTCGAGTACACGTTTTGCTAAAATGAGCTGTTCCTACGGAGGAAAACAAGGAGCACTTCGTGTGGAGATATAACTACAGCACCTGTATAGCGCGCTGGTTATGTTTTTTTCGTTCACATTTCTAGCTCCTGTTAAGGCGCGATTATATTGCGACGTAGGGTAGACGCGCGCATGCGCTGCCTCACGTCGGCGAAAACAGACCATGGTGCGACGACTGCCACAGCCAACGTGTAACTGGACTCGGCCGATGCGCTCCGACGCATGTGACGCTCGCCAACGCGCCGATAACGTCGGATTATGAACGCGCCTTTACTAAAGTGTATTCCAGCGAGGCAGAGCGAGGCTAGCCTAGCGCTAGTGGGCCCCCTTAAAAGATCTTCGTCGCTTGGTTCGAGAGTAGTGCAGCACGGCGGTTGCGTGAGCGAGGCTAGAGTGTACTCTAGCGAGGAGAAGCTAGGCTAGGCTAGCGCTGCAGCCTACAGCCTACACGTTCGTTTCGGTGGCATTTATGACACGTTAGCAAAAATCAGACGAGAACTCGATGAATCATATAGATTTCAGTGGACGAGACAATAGATGCGACCGGACGATCACTCGGACATTATGTTGTTGGAAAGCTGGATGCAACAGAGAAAACAACACCGTTCTTGGTGTGCTCGAAACAACTAGAAAAAACCAGCGGTGATACCATCGCCTACTACGCGTCCTTGAGGGTACTGTACCCCTCCGGATCCCACGACGACCGAGTACTGCTGCTCTACACCGATGCAGCAGCTTATATGCACAAGGCTGCTGCACTTTTCAAGGTCTTTTATCCAGAACTATTGCATGTCACTTGTCTTGCCCATGGGATTCATGGGGTCTGTGAAGAGCTGAGAAAGTCGTTCAGTTCTGAACAACTTTCTCATAGCTGCAGGCAAGGCAGTGTTCCTTAAAGCACCTTCGCGCATTCATGCCTTTAAAAAGCAGTTGCCGGATGTGCCTCTTCCACCAGAGCCCGTTGTTACCCACTGGGGAACTTGGCCGAAGGCAGTGCACTGCTACAAGAAACACTTCGCTGGCGTTAAGGCTGTTATTAACAGCTTTGCAACAGACGAGAGCATCTCCATGACAAGAGCCCATACTGTTCTACACCACGATACACTTGAATCTGACATGGCACATTTGTGTGCTCATTTTACTTTCCTTGCAGAAAGCATACAGAAACTTGAAAGTTCGGGCACCACTCTGACTCGGAGAGTTCAGCTAATTTTGGACGTGCAGAGAAGCTTCGCCACTGTCCCCAATGGACCTGTCGCTGACAGGGTTACCTCGAAGCTTAAATCTGTCTTGGCCAGGAATCCCAGATTTTATGTGCTAAAACAAATGTCTAAAGTTCTGAGAGGTGCAGATTCGAAGATTCCAGATGTAATTAGAGCATCGAAAGTGCCGGACTACAAGTACGCTCCATTAACTTCAGCGGACGTCGAGCGTTCTTTTTCCGCATGCAAATACCGACTGAAAACAGGCACAGCTTCAAGCCCGAAAACCTTGAGATCTGGTTTGCTACTGCTTTCATAGCCTTTCTCACACTGTCCAATCAACCTAGCTTTCACCTAAATCTGTTCAAGTGATTATCTTTCTACTAATTCTTTTCATGAAAAAAAAAATAAAATGAACTTTCCCAGAGCACAGGATTTGCCTGCTGCGTTTGTTAGAAGTCGAAGATTTGTCCCGAAACACGTTACTGAAGTAATTATGAACTGTGCCTATATATGCCTAAGCGATATTTTTTAACGCCTATGATAGGCGCCTGGAACTTTTTTTCGTGCCTGAACTTCCGGTCTCTAGAACTTACGCTAATTACGCCTAATTAAGCCAATTAGGTAGAGCCATGCTTAGTATAGATAAATCTCAATAAGCACTGTTGAGTATGGTATTATATAATAATTCGAATATATTGATAGCTAATTAAACCAAACCTAACTAATCCCAATTAATCCAAGCAATCCAAGTCGAGCTCTCAATGAAGCTAGTTAAGCCATGCTCACAAAGATACTGATTATCACTTGACCAAGCTGAACCTAACTAACCTCGAATAAGTCTAATTAGTGCTACTAAGCCTTATTCCGGCGCTAATTTATTAGGGTTGGTTTTATTTGATTTAGATATGCTCGAATTAATTGGGCGATACGATTGTCAACTATTTTTATTAGATTTTTCTGTAATAACCATGGCTCCGTCTAATTAGCTTCATTAGGTGTAATTAGCCTAAGTCTGTCACATAAAACAGGTGTCTTTAACATGTTTCGTTTGATCTCGGACAACTTAATCACACCTAAGTAGAATTTGCCTTAATTGGCGCTAATTAGATTTTATTGAGCTTTATTAGGCTCGACTCGGTCAGTGGTAATTAGTATCTTCGTGTGCTTGGCTTCAGTAGCTGCACTGAACGTTCGACTGGCTTATTTTGGTGCAATGGAGATTAATTAGATAGAGTCTAATTAGTTATAAATATGCTCGGGATAATAAGGTGATATCATTCTCAACGGTGCCTAATGAGATTTAGCTATTTGTACTTTGGACGCGTTTAATCAGATTAATTACGCTAATTTGAATAATTATAACTCACGGTACTCAAGTATCTCGGGTGGGTCTCGTTCGATCTCACGCTACTTATTAATTTCTTACTTGGTTTATTCTTAATTAGCAATAATTAGCTTAATTGGGTTGCCACCGTTGCCGGGAATCGAACCCGTGTCCTCGAGCTTAGCAACGCAACCACCTACTAACCACGGTGGATGAAATTGCGCTTTGAAAACTGCGTATGAGTGACCTACATTTACATGTCTTTAACAGAATACTGAACAAAATTCTCGCACACTGCAGCGCAAAGGACGACGACGTGCGCTGAACTTACAACAACCTTTATTGGAAAAAATTGCAGCAACCTCTATTGGAGAAATCTATGCTGTCCGACACAGATGTCATCCACTGCACTTGCGTAGGTGCACCATATCTATCTGTATGGATGGCACGCTTAAACACCCCACCCTCAGACAGGAAATGGGTTCTGCTTTTAAGATTTCTCAGGTGATACGTGTTTTGCTCTTCTTAATGACGGACGTGTTGTTTAGGTCAGGCGAGCAATCCAGACAGACTATACAATGGCTAGCCAGGAAAGCTTCGAAATCCTTTCCGTCGCGAGCATTTTTCCCATTGTTCGTATGCTGCCTTAGTCTACCGTTGACGCATCTCCCAGCTTGACCAACGTGCACATTTCCGCACTTTAAAGGAATTTCGTACACCACCCCTCCTGCGCAATCAACAAAAGGCCACCTGTGCTTTGTGCCACAGGCCTGCTGCAGCCTTGCCTCCGGGTCGGTCATTCTGCGGACCTTAGACAGCCTGTATGGTGCAGTGAATACGACTTTCACGTCGTGCCGCTGGGCCACCTTTTTCAAGTCGTGTTAAAGCTTGTGCACATAAGGTATCACAGCTACCTTCTGCTGCACGGTGCGCTGGCTTCACAACTTTGCGGGCGATGGCTCATTTTCTTCAACGGGCTCTCCGCGACCGACACGAGCAAGGGCTGGAGATACCCAGCTCTTAGCAGTCTTTCAGCTCGACGCTCGAACTCTTCTGAAGTACAGTGTGGGCAAGATATGTCGAGAGTGTTCTTGAGGCACGATGTGCCAATAGCTCGTTTAACGAGCTTAGAGTGGGCGGACTTGAAAGGCATAAGTGGTTTGTTAGTGCGCGGTTCATAGCACGTACGAGCAAACGCCAATACCTTTGAAACGAAACCGGATGTCTATATGTCTAATTTGGCCATTTACTGGGAGTTCATGCGTTACGCTAAGTGGGCTAAGAACAAATCAAGCAGCACTTTGCTTGCTACAACTAGTTCAATGTCCTGCGGGTCACAATTCATAACCGCGGCGGCCGCTTTTTCTATGGAGGCAAAAATGCTTCAGGCCCGTGCGCGGTACAAAACCCCAAATGGTCGAAATTTCCGGAGCCCTCAACTACGGCGTCTCTCATATTCATATCTTGGTTTTGGGACGTTAAACCCCAGCAATTATTTAATTATCACAATTTAAAACAACTAAATAATTGTCGTGCCGGAGCACGCTAGGAATATTTTTATCGGTGAGCGAAGCGTCGATATCAGGATCGAAATAAAGTCCCTAAGCATCGGGGCGGTGCAAGAACCATCGCCTTGCTTTTGCAGCTGTCGGATCGCTTAAATTGTTATGTATGTATACCTCAAATAAAAGCTTAAAAGTTCTAAGAAACTACAAGCAGGAATCCCCGCAAAGTTTTGGAAAGCCACGCAACCGCATTTGTCAATAGAATGCTCAACGCATGCAAGGATTAGGTTATGGGGCCCAGGGAATAAGATATATCTTTAATGTCAATCGAGAATGCCTGACAGCACTTGTCGGTGATAGCGCAGAAAAATTCGAAAACCTCGTTAGACTCGGTCACGATGAAGGAGTCGTCTGTCGATAAAACCTTAAGATTGTACTGCAAGAAAAGGCCAGTATAGAGGTGCCATGTTCCAGATTCAGAGTTCGAAAAGGTACGCTAACCTTGTGCGTTTTCGCACTAAAAAGACGTTCAAAAAATTGTTCTTTGACCGTCCTAACTAATTGTTCGGACGGTCGGACGGTGTCACATTGCTAATCAACCGTCCTAACCAGCACACTCGTCTAACGCCATACTCGCTACTCGTGTTACGGCTGGACCGGGTTTTAAGTTCTCACAACTGTTAAGGAACTTGATACCTTCCGAGAAACAACGTGCGCTCCCATCGGCTGAAGCGTGATGCGAAACCTGACGTACAAGAGAAAGCTCTTCTCGCCTTGACTACCGGGGAGCCACGGCAAATTTCCGTCCAAGTGAAAGAACGCGGATTACGTAGGCTGGCGAAGTTAGGTCACCTACGATGTGTGCGTTGCATTGTAACCCCTGCGTGCCTGGGGTAGACCTGATCCTCAGCCTTCTCAGGACTTGTTGCCACAGGAACTGTGAACTGTAAGGAACTGTGTTGCCAAAGGAATTTACCGGAGGAAATGTGAAAAATATGCGCCACGGAAAGGATTTTGAAGCTTTCCTGGCTAGCCATTGCATAGCCTGTCACCGACCTAAACAACACGCCAGTCATTAAGAAGAGCAAAACACTAATCGCCCGAGAAATCGTAGAAGCAAAACGCATTTGCTTTCTGAGGGAGGGGTGCGTAAGCGTGCCATTCATACAACTTACACATAAAGATGGCGTACCCTCCGCATGTGTAGTGGATGATGCCTGTGTCAGACAGCATAGATATATGTGCAGTTTTTTTTTTTTTCAATAAAGGTTGTTGCAAGTGCAGCGCTCGTCGTCGTCGTTTGTGTTCTATCCGTTGGGTGTTTTTTTTTTTTTTTTTGCGCTGCAGTGTGCCAGAATTATGTACCAACAAGCCCAACTCGCCACTTTACTCAACCAAAGAAGTAAAACATGCTTACTGTCAGCACCAAGGGCTTGCTCGCTGGATCCAGCAGCTACAAAAAAAAAAAGATTATATAAGTAACTTCTATTTCAGTCACAAAACTAACCAATTTACTCTTGCACTCGTTTTGTGTGGATACGCCTCTATGTCAATTGGAATTACGGAATATTCTTGAGTGGCACGAGCGACGAGTGACACTCATGTTTTCTTTCCAAGCACTTCGAGAACTTCCGGTTTGCCAAATGTTCAGAAAATGCGTATTAAAAAAAGAAAACTGGTACGAAATCGATGGTCATGCTTCAATTTATGAGCGGCTTCGAATTGCTGTGAGCAGCTGAGATGCTTGCAGCGCTCGTCACGGCGTTCTAGTGGTTATGGCGCTCGACTGCTGACCCGCAGGTCGCGGGATCGAATCCCGGCCGCGGCAGCCGCATTTTCCATGGAGGCTAAAATGCTGGAGGCTCGTGTGCTTAGATTTAGGTGCACGTTAAAGAACCCCAGGTCGTCGAAATTTTCGGAGCCCTCCACTTCGGTGTCGCCATAATCATATTGCGGTTTTGGGACGTTAAACCGCAATTATTATTACATTGCCATCCGCGCAGCACCTGGCGAAGCAGATCGCAACCAGTCGTTTTCTTCTACGTTGTTTCTGATATCCACTTCGGCAGCGCGACGAAACATGAGGTTAACCGAAGGATTGTACCACAGAAAACGAACACGAATGTGCGAGAGCCCCTACCAGACGCCTAGGTGCAGGATCGGGGTCCCTTCCAGTTCTATTATGAAAGTTTCAAACGGCGTTCAAAGAAAGTGATAAAGCTAGGATTTTCTGTTTGTGAAATTGTCATGCGAGCCAACCTTTTTTTTGTGATAGGGCTTCACCACCAAAAAGAAAGTGTTATTACCGCTCGGCGCCGCCCACACCAGAATGTGTGTGAACAATTCATTTAGGGTCTGCTATTAATATTGCACGCACTACTCCAGCAGTTTAGTTTATTCTGTAAGTAACGCAATTACAGCTTCAATCATTTTTTCTTGCGCAACCAGTCGGTCGTTACAGCCACCATATTTTCGCAAAATTATCCAGAGACCGACGTCGTAATGATACGAAACCTAGTCATACTGCATGCTAGGTCCTTGCACAAGCATGAAAGGAAGCTCGTAGCTAACTTGAGGTAGCAGCTGCGGACTGCGCCAGCGTCCCCAGCCACACGCTCGACCGCTCTAGACAAGTGCGATTCAGCGTGTCGCAGCACTGGCGCTGGAATGTTCGGTCGCGCGCGTACAAAGCCGACGTGTTTCGCCGACGATGAAATTATCGACGAGCTCCGACCTTGGTGGCCGCTATCATCGTATGTAACTTCTATTCGCTTTTACAGTGAGCGATACTTTATTTTCTGCGCAAAAGTCCGCCCAATAAAGAGTTTAGTCTTTCACCGCCACAACCATGCACGTAACAATATTGCCACGCGTGCTTTATTTTGATGCATTCGTGTTTCACTTGCAATGACTAAGCAACGCTCGGCGCAGGCCGCGCAGCAGTGTTCGAGAAGCTTCGCGATAACTTGAGATCGGTCTGTTTAGATTGCGCATAGGACACGAATAGTCTAGAGCTTACGCGGCCACGAGCGGTAACGCTGGAATCTTCGATAGGACATAAAAGCCCAGGCGCTGTACCGCTTGTCGGATTACTCGACGGCCTATCCTGTTCACACCGCTACCAGTTCAGTGTGAATTGCTCTCACGTTGTCTTTTCATTTTTCGGGCACAGGCTCGCCCAAATAAAAAGTTAAGCTTGAACAAGCCGACTGCTTCCTTCGTCAACGTCACGACCACGTGACGATATTTAGTTATTGCTATAGTATAGATCAAACGCGGATAAAATTTGTTAACGTTTGGTAAGTGTTGTTGCTTGGCTATTCAATCAGTAATACTGACGCAAGACAGGCAGCATGTTCAAACTACGCAATAGGTTCGTGCGCCCTCCAAAAGAACAACGGTCCGATGTTAAAACTAGAAAAAGGCCGTGAAGGCGCGCGCCTTCTCAGTGCGTGATGCGATGAAGAAGTGACGCGCCACTCGAGGACTTCTCAGATATTGATACTTTTTTTTTGGTCTCTTGCGAGGAACATTACAAGCATTCTTCGTTTACTATTCGGGCACAAGTTAGCTCCATAATAAATAGTTATTCACATACTGCCTGAATGGTGTGTTACAATTCTGGTGGAGCTGCTGGGTAATGACCTCAAGCCCTGTTAAAGGTAGAGGAAGAAGCCCGGAGCCACGACGACTCGAACCCACCGAGCTCACGCCTGTCCACCAGCTCACGCCTGTCCACGGCATAGAAAGTCGAGAGAACATCGATCGCCAAACACCGCATCATAGTCGAAGAATCTGTGAGGCCTATTTGCCAGCATCCCTACCGAGTATCACCAAGAGAGAGGGAGGCAATGAAAAACCAGGTTGAAGAAATGCTTAGAGACGACGTAATTCAACCGTCGGCCAGTCCATGGGCTTCGCCTGCGGCGCTAGTAAAGAAGGACCACACTTTACGCTTTTGCGTAGACTACCGGAAGTTGAACGCCGTCACAAAGGGGGTCGTCTATCTGCTTCCAAGGATCGATGACACCCTTGACAGGGTACGAGATGTGAAGTTCTTCTCCTCTCTGGATCTCAAGAGTGGATACTTGCAGATAGAGGTGGGCGAAAGAGATCGGGAGAAAATGGCATTCGTCCCCCCAGATGGACTCTACGATTTCAAGGTACTTCCGTTCGGCCTCTGTTCCGCACCTGCCAGCCGATGATGGACACTCTGCTATCCCGGTTAAAATTGCAGTCTTGTCTTGTTTATTCCGATGATGTCGTGATTTTTCGACCACCTTCGATCAGTATGTGGAACGGCTACGGACTGTGCTCAAAGCTATTAGTTCAGCAGGGCTGACGATAAAACCACAAAAGTGTAATTTCGGCTTTCATGAACTGCTTTTCCTCGGCCATGTAGTTACCTCTGAAGGCCTCCGCCCTGACCCTGAGAAAAGTGCAGCTGTAGCACAATTTCCTACACCAACGGATAAAAAGGCCGTCAGACGAGTTTTAGGACTTTGCGCCTATTACAGACGCTTTGTCAAAAATTTTTCGAAGATTGCCGAGCCGCTGACGCAACTGACAAAGGAAGACGTACCGTTCGTCTGGGCAAGCGAACAAGAATATGCATTCAGCGAGCTACGACGAAGACTTCAAAACCACCCGGTTCTTGCACACTTCGATGACGAAGCGGAAACAGACATTCACACGGACGCAAGCAGTTTGGGACTCGGTGCCGTCCTCATTCAGTGGCGAAACGGAGAGGAACGGGCAATCGTATGCGCCAGCCGCACTCTTTCGAGGACTGAAACCAACTACTCGGTCACGGAAAAGGAATGCCTCGCATATGGGTCATAGGAAAATTCCGACCATACTTATATGGAAGACCATTCCGAGCAGTGAGCGACCACCGCTCGTTGTGCTGGCTGGCAAGCCTCAAGGATCCTTCTGGGCGAATTGCTAGGCGGAGTCTGAGGCTACAAGAGTACGACGTAACGGTCGTATGCAAGCCTGGCCGCAAGCACAGTGATGCGGATTGCCTATCGTGCGAACCGGTCGAATCTGCACCTGCGGAAGATGGAGACAACTTTCCGTTTCTTGGAGCCATCACCACGTCGGACATGACTAGATATGAATAATCTGATGACGAGCTGCTTCCGCTCATCATCTAGAAGGACAATCCGTCCGTGTACCACGAGTTTTCGCCCGGGGATTGTCATCGTATGTGATGAGAAAAAACGTGCTATAAAAGAGGAACTTCGAGCACAGCACAGAGAAGTTCCTCCTCGTCGTCCTTTCGGCCTTGCGATCTGAAATCTTGGAAACCTGTCACGATGACCCATCAGCAGGACACCTCGGAGTGAGTAGAACACTCGCTCGAATTAGTGCCAACTACTACTAGCGAAAGTTGTTGGATACTGTACAGCACTATGTGAGAACATGTCGAGATTGCAAAGACGCAAAACGCCCCCATTAAAACCAGCAGGCTTCCTTCAAACAATAGAGCCCCCAGAAGCATCGTTCGAACAAGTAGGAATGGACTTGCTTGGCCCTTTTCTGACAACGTCCTTCAGCAAGCGATGGATTGTTGTAGCAACATATTATCTGACCCGATATGCCGAGACAGCCGCTCTGGCCAGGAGAACAGCTATTGAAGTGGCTGAATTCTTTGTGACAAACATAGTCTTACAACACGGTGCCCCTAGGATTGTTATTACGGGCCGAGGAACTGCATTCACAGCCGATTTTACGCAGACTATTATGAGACTTACTCGTACTTGCCACAGGAAAACAACTGCCTATCACCCTCAAACAAATGTGTTAACCGAGCGACTCAACAGAACTCTGACCGATATGTTGTCCATTTACGTCGACTTGGAGCCCCGTACTTTGAGCACCGTGGGACAAGATACTGCCGTATGCCCCATTCGCTTACAATACTGCATTGCAGGAGACTACTGAGGTGACGCCATTCCAGCTTGTGTGTGGTCGAATAGTTACCACGCCCATAGATGCAATGCTGCCTGTAAGTGACAATGCAGAGCACACCCCTGATATCAGCGACTTCACTCAGAAAGCCGAAGAAGCACGGCAGTTGGCACGGCATCGCATTAAACAACAACAACGCATTGATGCAAACCGATATAACCTGCGGCGGAGAGAAGTCGACTACGCAACAGGTGACAGAGTTTGGATATGGACTCCCGTACGGACGCCTGGCCTCTCCGAAAAGCTTCTGCATCGTTATTTCGGCCCTTATCGAGTACTACGCCGACTGGGCCCCTTAAACTACGAGGTCACACCGGAAGGACAAGTGAGCTCATCAAGAGGCCGATGTCGAACAGAAACTGTGCATGTGGTCAGGATGAAAGTATACTATGACAGGCAATGAGCATTGTACTATACACCTCCAGTCAGTACCAACACCACTTTCCCCAACGGAGATCACGCATCAGACTTTGCTAACAACACTGTCACCGTAGGCATCGGGACGATGCGTTCTTGGAAGAGGGACAATGACGCAAGACAGACAGCATGCTCAAACTACGCGCCCTGGTTCGTGCGTCCTCCAAGAGAACAACGGCCCGATGTTAAAACAAGAAAAAGGCCGCGATGGCGCGCGCCTTCTCAGTGCGTGATGCGATGAAGAAGCGATGCGCCGCTCGAGGACTTCTCAGGCATTGATTTTTTTTTGGACTCCTGCGAGGAACGTTACAAGCATTTTTCGTTTACTTTTCGGGCACAAGTTAACCCCATAATGAATAGTTATCCACATACTCCCTCAACTGTGCGTTACAATACTTACAGAAAGACAATGCCGCAAACGCAAAAGGAAAGTGGAATATCTCAAGCACGGCACGAACATTCCTGTTAGTTTCTTTCAGAAAGAAGTAGGCGCGTAAAAGAAGGTTTTACCATATCTCAACTACCCGCCATTGCGTGCCGCTATTACTGGGTAAAATAATACTATTTTATCATTGTTGGACCCAAAACCACGATATGATTATGAAAGACGCCGTCGTAGTGGAGCACTCAGGAAATTTCAGCCACCTGGGGTTCTTTAACGTGCACCAAAATCCAAGCACAGAGGCCTCAAGCATTTTCACCTCCATCGAAAATGCGGTTGCCGCGGCCGGGATTCGATACCGCGGTTACTGGGTAAAAGTAACTGGCTTATATATTACTTGACGTTTATTCTTGTCTACTAAACTCCCTGTTCATATTCTGCTGCATTGTGGTGTATTATTCTGTCACGTATCTCGGGAGCGCTTGCAATGCTGAATGGAATTGGGAGAGAGAGAGGCCGGAGACCGTGGCGCCACGGCAAACAAACTTTATCCCACACAACACGGTAACCAAAATTCATACACACTCAAAATTTTACAAAAAGAAGTAACAGAGTTACTTTATGAAATACTAAGCTGTACAAGAATGTAACACTTCTGGCTATGCTTAGCTTTCCCTGACTCAAAAGTCTGGCTACTATGGCGTCTCAGTCTCGCTATCCCAATCGAACGTCTTATGGTTCCTGGTGCTCGCTTACACGGTTCGCTGTCAAAGTCGACGCCGTTTCCCGTCGTCGAAGCTCCTGTCGACGTCTAGGAGTCGTCGTCGTTGGTCAGCCTCCTCGCTGGTCGACTTCATTGCCGATACTTCCGACTTTCGTCGACATCGTCGGTCTCGCCCGGTTAGGCCTAACTCGGCCTCTCCTCAGTGCCACCGTGTCAAACTTCCGACGTGGCTCTACTGGGATTGTCGGTGGGTTGCCGTCTTGACGAGCTGGGGTAGTGCCGCAGATGCCACGAGAACTGCTGCGATGAGGCTGCCGCAAGTCCGGGAAGCCTCGCTCGGTAGACACATGGTGTACGACGGCCACCCTCCCGAGCCTCTCGTGCCGCTGCCTTCAGAACTGGGCTCTGCTGTTCCGTCGCGCGTGCGACGCTGGCTTGCACCACCTTGCTCTTCTCCAACTACACCGAACAATGACTACTTCTTCTTCTGGGTTTCTAACCTCAGCTCGGGTCGCGTGGCATGCGCCTTTCTCCGGCCAATGGCGTGCGTGGACGAGGACGAGTACCATCGAGTACTTTTAGATGCGAAGTATCTATACCGCTAATGCGAGTACTATTTATACAAGTCGTGGGTCTCGCACCTGCAATCATCCATCGTTCAGCGGTGACGCATAAAAGGACTGGCCACCTTGAGGTCGGTTTATGATGCTTGAATCGCTGAGCAGATCAATAATCATTATCTACACTTGGCGCCCGCAAAACTGATCACCGAGGAAAATATAGTATCCCAAGTGGTTCTTCTTGTCTACACTTTCATATATGTCGCCTCTCGACACAGTGTCCTTACGGTGAGCGTAGAAACAGAATGCTCATTTCTATATTACTGCGACCTGCGTCCTAACAGCCAGGGAATGCACCATGAGGAAGTAATGACTGAGCACAATAAGAAGGAACTGCTGCATATGTAAACTTCCAAGTGAACACTGGCTGGTCTATTTTATAACTAGTGGACTGGGTTGGCACCCCGCCCCCTGCGACAGACACCTCGGTACCCGCTCACAACCTGCAAGAATGGAAAGATACTTCTCTCCTTGGGCATATTGTTCGAAGTCATACCATGGTTTAGCAAGCCTCCTGGCCGGAGACGCTATCTTACCTCGTCAGATAATAATGTGGAGGTTATGGTGAGCACTCAACTTCTCAGTGAAGAACCGAGAATGTTCAATCAATTAATAGTGATTTCTAGGTTTCGACGTGCCAAAGCACACACACCATAGTCGAGTGTTCTTGATAATATTGTTCTGTAACGCGCACTTGTACGTCATAGTACACGGGCCTTTAGCACTTCATATGAGCCATAAGCACTTTGAAAAAGGATGCCTGGCATTGAGACGCGGCATAACTACGCCGCTCGCTCCGACGACCGGCCACGGTGTACCGCGGCGAGCGCATGCGCGTGCGCCGCTGTCTTGCTTGTCTTAGGTATGAACAGCTCGAGCAACCATGGCTCCACTCATGCTGCGCTATGAAAAATAGAACTTTGTCGCAAGGCTGCTTTCACAGAAAAGCTCACAAAAAGGTAGAGAAATTCTGCAAAGCGGACTACGTCTACGCATACAGCATCGAAGAGACGGTGCCGTGCCATGATGGCGACTCCCTCGTCATCATTTTCTCGCTGCCTGCTAGAATTTGTTTCAAGCTGTGCAGACTGACAGGCCTCCATTGATAACTCCACGCTGCATCGATGCCGCGCTGCGCACTTTTGCAGTAGAAAGAAATGTAAGGAGGAATTGTGTCGATTTTTTTCTGAGGATTTGGCCGTCCGTGGTACGCATGCACATGGACGTTGAACATGGAAACCGGCGTGGTAGCACACATAGCACGTGTGGTATCGCGCAGCTAAGCTCGAGGGCGAGAGGTCAATTCCCGGCCACGGCGGCCGCATTTCGACTGGGGAAGTTCGAAAAGAACAGATGTGCACAGTAAAGAACCCCAGGTAGCCGAAATTATTACAGAGTCCTTCACTAAGAAGTCCCTCATTATTATATTTTCTATGGCACGTTAAATCCCAGCACATATTGAGGTTAACCAAACGCTTTAACTCTAAACAGACAAAGGCAAGCGAAAAAAGCTAAAGCATTGAATTAGCCAAATTAAACGACCAGTAAAAATCGAAAACCTTTCATAGTTCTCTAGCCAGGTACAAATTCTGGTCTCATGTCACCTGGGCAGCCAATGCAGAAGGATGATCTGCCACATCGATTGACTCTGGAGTCCGCCGATGAGCGACGCTTACTCATCATCGGTGCAAGCAACGGTTACTCACCATCGGCGGCGACTGCTGCTTGCAAGAAGATGCTGGCGGTACTGCTGCGGCGGTGCCCCTTGACGCCGCAGCGGCTACGACGCTGATGAAGCGTACTCATCTCACGCACCTGAGCTAAGGCGCGCAAACCTATGTTTCGAGGGCGACGGCCAGGCAGATCGTCTATCCCGTCCATGCCTCCTCTGCCATCAACCACGTCACCTCCGGCTGTATTCGCGGGCCAGGACGGGCTGGCGGTAGATAATGGCACAGAATCTGGAAGGCGTCAATTAGGTAAGGCATATTAGGTAAAGCGTATTATACCCGATAACATCCGAGGTTTAGCATTTGTATGTTGAGAATGCATCAAAGGATTATTCCGAAACGCTCATTGCCAATCGTCATTTCTTTCAACAAACAATTGCTCGCGACTAGCAGTCACAAACAGTAAAACTTAAGTGCAGCACCATTTCGGAATCCCTAAAACTCATGCTATGAGATACATCTGTATATTGTGGAGATAGGTTTGCACTAGGCTTACCTGCGAGCGCGACCGTGTAGGAACGCGACGTTCTCCACTGCCGCTGCGTGCGACGACGCTGCGGCCGGGTTCGTCGTTTTCTCCGACACGGCGCAGAAACCACGCACGAGGCAGGGTAACAACGACAACGGGTTTATTAACCCAAGATGCAGCACAGCGCGACACTCACGGGCTTGCAGGCCGTATAGGGAACTCCGCAAGACCGAGCAAGTACGCTTGCCTACGGCGCGACGACTTACGCACGAGGGCCGAAGTCGAACGCACGAACGAGAAGCCGCCTGCTCAGCAGCGCGTCAACCTCTCATCAAGGCCTGAGAGCATCTGACGCGGGCAAGCCCGCGCCAGACAGAAGCAAGCTCAAGGGGGAAGGGGGTTGTCACTGGCGGCCAATGAGGACAGGCGCTGCGCAGTGACGTAAGCTAGCTTGGTGGCGTGAGCATGTGAGCATGTCGAGGCATGCCCGGACGCGTGCCCGCGCGCCGGGAAGCCGACGCATGGCTCGCACCAGACAAAGAGGCCTGGCGCTGCCGCCGTGGCCGCCATACTGCCGATTAACGGCGGTTCTCGGCGCTCGAGACGCGCGGGGCCAGCACACGCGCTAGCTGGGGGAACGAGGCGCCAGAGGGGAGGGCGCGCTCGATTCCCACATTCCCCCCTCCTAAAGACCGAGGCCAGCCTGTGAAAGAGGCTGTCCGAGGCCAAGTGGCAAGGTCAGCTCAGCCGCAAGGGGGCTGGCCAACGGGGCAAAGTCCAACAAGGGGGTGTCGTCTTCCCAAAGGTACCAGTCCAAAGGTCAGCCATGGTCACACGAAATGTTCCACCAAAAGTTCCACCACAAGTTCCACCACCGGGGAGAGGCCACCGCCGGGAAGAAGGTCTAGAGCCCAGGAGGAACGGGGGGCAACGCTGCACAAGGGCAGGCAGCCAGCCCGCTTGAAGTTCGGCGGACTGTAGAGGTTGGCAGCCGGGAACATACGAGGCGTGGCTGCCAGTTGCGTGCGGCAGCCAACCGCCGAAAGTCGCTGGGGCGGGGCGCCATACAGGAACAGCAGGCAGCCAGGAAACGGGAGCCGGAGCGACCACGCTCGGGACTGGGCCGAAGCTTCGGTGGGCGGACTAGCCGCCGAGGGCGGCTGCCGAAGCTGCCAGGTGGGCTAGGCAGGGTGGTGGTGTCTGCAGGCCACCGCAGGACCAGGCCACCGCAGGAGGGACCAGGGAACAGCAGGCCAGCTGGTCGGGAACAGGGTGGCACGGTAGAGCCAGGCGCAGGGAGACGACTGGGCGACGCAGGAGTGGACAGTAGTGCCCCCGGCATAGCCGGCTTGCCAAAAGGGGTGCCTGCCTGACAGTGCTGCCCAACAAAGGGGGCGCTTGCCAGGTTATGGCTTGGACAACACGTCAGAGGGTTTGTTCGGCCAAGAGGGCCTTCTACCACTTCCAGACGTGTGCCGCCGCACCTTAGCGGTTATTCTCCATTCACTGTCAAGGTATGGAATAAAGTCCAGCTACCTGTCAGTGGGAGAAAGGTTGCTTAGGTGCGTTTCCGCATGTTGTACCGGTGGCGTGGCTTGGAGCCAGCCTTCTCACGGCTTTCCTGCGGTTCGGTGACCGCCTCCCCCCCTCCCAAGTCGTTGCTGCGGGCAACGAAAGGTTTGAGGTCGGAGACGTTAACTGGACCGCCGACTTGCGTCCCTTGGGAGTCAGCCAGCTTGTACACCAGAGGCGACACTTTGGTCTGCACTCGGTATGGGCCCAACCACTTGGCCGACAGGGAGGCCGAGATGCCTTTGGCGGCGTCACTCAAGACGTGATTGCGCCTGAGGACAAGATCGCCGACATCGTAGTGCACTTCCCGATGCGACCGGTCGTATTGGGCCTTCTGTCCAGCTCGCGCTTTTGCCAGGTTGGAACGCGCCAGGTCGAGAGCTGCGTCCATCCTTGAGCGCAGTTCCGCCGCGTAGCCAGACGGGCCGGCGTTCGTGGCGGACGCCCCGCTACCGCCCCGCAGAACACGGTCCATGGGGTTAGGCAGCTCTCTCCCGAAGTTGAGGAAAGCGGGCGTGTACCCGGTTGAACGGTTCATCGTGGACCGCAAGGAGAAGCCTATCTCGTTAAGACAGGCATCCCAATCCCTGTGTTGCTGCGCAAAGGCGGTCAGCAAGGGCTTGAGGTTTCGGTTTATCCGCTCAGTCGGGTTGGCCTGTGGGTGATACGTGGTTGTCTTGCGGTGCTTAATGCCAAAGGCAGCACACGCATCCACAAACACCTTGGCCGTGAAGTAGGACGCATTGTCCGTGAACAACTCCGCCGGAAAGCCAAAGCGGGTAAAGACCTCGGTCAACTTGTCCCAGATTGCGCGTGCCGTTAGCTTCCGAAGGGGAAACAGTTCGACCCACTTCGTGAAGTGATCTGTGACCAGCCAGGAGAAAGACATGGCCTCTCTGGCTTCTTGGGAAGGGTCCCATAATGTCACAGGCCGCGACTTGCCAGGGTTGTTGGCTGTCGATCGGCTGCATGAGCCCGGGAGGCTTGCCCCCACGAGGCTTCACGCATTCGCACACGCGGCATGAGCGGGCGTAGTGAAGGGCTTCACGCTTCATGCCAGGCCAGGTAGCAGAGCGGCACAACTTTTGAAAAGTCTTAAGGCCACTCGCATGTCCGGCCAACCGCGAGTCGTGGAAATAGCCGAGGGTGGCTTTCCTTAGACTGCGGGGTATCACCACCTTGAAAGACTCCTGGGGAGCTTCTTCAGGTGGGACATAGCGCAGGAGAACGCCATCAGCATCAAGCAGATACGAATACGACGTGCCCGCAGCAATACCAGTCTGCGTCCGGCACTCGGCGCCGACAGCAATACCAGCTGCCCGCTTGCGCCCGGCAGCTTGACCGCCACGCTCCTCTTGGGAGCTCAGCTCTTTGAGCCCGTCAACAATTTGCTGACAAAACGGATCGTCCTGCTGTGCCTTAAGTAGGTCCTCTCTGCTGAAGACGATACCGGCGGACGTGACAGGGTCTACCAGGTATGCGTCCTCACCCGAGGCGGTCGACTCGAAAGCCACTCCGCCGTCGGGGTTCGCGCCTTTCGACCCGTTGGAGCCAGGGGCCCCTGAGTCTACTTGGTGCGACTGCTCTTGGGAGTGGCGGACACAAGTGTCAGACGCCAGAACGGGGGCACGCGGCAAGGCGTCGGCCACGACGTTCGAACTCCCTTTCCGGTAGCGCACAACAAAGTTGTACCGCTGCAAGATCAACGCCCAGCGCGCGAGGCGGCCCGAGGGCTCGCGCAAGCGCTTAAGCCAGGTGAGTGCCATGTGGTCCGTCTCCACCACGAATGGCACACCGTCGACGTAGCAGTCGAACTTCCTGAGAGCAAAGACTATAGCGAGACATTCCCTTTCAGTCACGCTGTAGTTGCGCTCGGCGGCGTTAAGTGACCGGCTCGCAAAGGCCACTGGCCGGAGGACGCCGTCGTGCTCCTGAAGCAGTACCGCTCCGAGACCCAGGTCGCTCGCGTCCGCTTGGACAACGAACTCCCTGTTGAGGTCGGGCAGCTTCAGATCGGCTGTGGCCACTGAAGCTTGAGATAGAGCCTTGAAGGCTCGCTCTTACTCTGGCCCCCAGCTCCATCGTGCCGACTTTTTCAACAGTGCGGTCAAGGGCGCTTGGAGGTCCGCGCAGTTTGGGATGAACTGTCGGTAGTAGTTCACCATACCCAAAAAGCGCCTCAGGCCCTGAATGTTCGCCGGCGTCGGGTACTCCACAATGGCACGTACCTTCTCCTCGCACGGCATAACGCGACCGCTCTCGATGGTAAGGCCCAATAGTGAAATGCGAGTCTCAGCTATTTGAGCTTTCTTCGGGTTCAAGGTCAACCCGGCGGCACGCAAGCTCTCGAGGACGTCCTCCAAGTGGCGGAGGTGCTCCTCGAACGTTCTAGAGAAGATGACGATGTCATCCAGGTATGCCATGGCGAATTGCCATTTATCGTCCCCAAGGATGCGGTCAATCAGTCTCTGGAATGTAGCTGCAGCTCCAGAACAGCCAAACGGCATACGGGTAAACTCGTACAGACCTCTGTGAGAGGTGAACGCAGTTTTCTCCGCGTCAGCCGGCTCCATCTGAACCTGCAGGTAACCGCGGCTAGCGTCCAAGGTGCTGAAGTAGCAGGCACCGCCTACAGCCGCCACGATCGAGTCAACTTTAGGCATAGGATAAGAATCCTTCCTTGTGACCTCGTTCAGCCGGCGGTAGTCCACACAGAGCCGATAGGAGCCGTCTCTTTTGGGGACCATTACCACCGGTGAACCCCAGGGACTGTTTGAGCGTTGGACAACTCCGGTCTCAATCAACTCCTCCAATGCCTGGTCAATTGCTTTCCTCTTGGCCACACTGACGGGGCGAGGATTGCATTTACACGGTTGTGCGTCGCCTGTGTCAATCCGGTGCCTCACAAGAGAGGTGCAAACCGGGCGTTCAGTGAACATGTCACTGAAACAAGTCAGCAGCGACGACAGGCGTGCCTTCTCATGTGTCGACAAGCTGTCCGGCAAAGGCGGCAGCGAGCGATCCGAGCTGCTGCTTACCGGGGTTGTCACCGGCGCCGCCGAGACCTCGTCAACCACGGTAGCGCTATGCTCGAGAGAAAGCGGTAGGCACGGACCGTTTTCCGCCGCGCCGGCCAAGGGGCCAGTCTTGGCGTCGGAGTGAGAGACGCGGGCCGAAGGGGCCACGCTTTGTCGCCTCTCCTCCTGCTCTCTCGTGGCATCCGGCGACTTACGGGCAGCCGAGACCGCGGGAGGTGTAGCGAATGGCCGTGGGGCGCCGGAAGGGCCGTCCCTGTAGCCTCCGCTCGCAACGTCTATCACGATACCCGTGCACGCGAGAAAGTCGCGACCGAGAATCACGGGCACGGAAAGACCCGGGAGATGCACGAAGCGCTGTCGGCGCGCGCAATTCTCCCAGCGCACAACCAACCGCGCAGCGCCGCACGAGGTGGCGGTACCGCTGGCGAGATGGAAGGCCGTGTCGCAAGCTCGAATGCGGACAGAGCGGTCGCGCAAATGAGCCATAACCTCTTCGCCGAACAGCGAGATCGAAGCCCCGCTATCCAGCAACGCCGCAAACTCTCGACCAGCGATCGTAAGGGCGATGAACGGCGCCGGCGTGGCTGGAAAGTCATGTCCAGCGCGACACGCCATCGTGCCAGAGGTTGGCTTACACCCCCATGCTCTCATACTGCTGTAGCCACCGGCGAGGGGGAGCTCACCGACGGCTCACCCCGTTTCCCGACGGGCGAGCAGGCCCTTGCGTCGGTTGGGGCGCGTTGCATGATCGCGCGGTGTGGCCACGCTCATGACAACGGTAGCAGACGACGCCTTTTCCCCCATCAGTGAGGGATTTTGGCGACCCTTGAGAGCTAGGAGGCCTCCGTTCGCTAGCCGCAGGGGGGGCTCCGCGATCGGATCTCTTCTCGTGCATTGGGGCACGGGGGTTCCGTTCTCGTTCGCCCTGCAGTGCAAAGGGGCACGCCCGGGCGTACGAGTACGGGTCGAGAGCGCGGTCCGAAACGACCGGCGCGTCTCGTTGCTCTCTCACGGCCGAAGCCACCTCGTGATTAGGGGGATTACGGGGTGACGAGTCACCACCAGCCCACGCACAACGAGGCTCGAGAGAAGCGGACGGCGGTGGCGGCGGGCGGTAGGCTCTCGCCGCCAGTATGTCGCCCTGAATGCGCTTCGCATCGGAGGCCAGCTCGTTTAGATTACGATAACGGGCGCTCCGAAGGAAAGCGGCGAAGGTTGGATGAGCCTGGCGAATGGCTCGCTCTACCTTCTCAGCGTCTGATGCCGTAGGGTCGGCAAGGAGGTAGAGCTCCTGCAAAGCCCGGACGTACTCGAGAAGAGATTCGTCGGGATGCTGTGTTCGAAGCTCTAGCTCACGACGCATGCGGCGCTCGTAGTCGGGAGGAAGGAATTCACTACGGAAGAGCACCCTCAACTCCTCCATCGAACGAGCCTGGTGGCCGACAAGTCGGTACCACCGCGCCGCTTGGGCTGTCAGCGATACAGGCAATACGCTACCGAGCATAACGCTGTCGCTCAGCCCCGTCGCCCGCTGATAGCGGTGCAGCGCCTCGAGGTACTCTGTGGCGCTCATGCGGTCCGAATAACCGCTGTACTCAGGCAGAGATACCCGTAGGCTACTCGGTGCGCTTGGCTGAGGGGACTCGAGGTCTCCCTTTAAAGCACAAGGCTGCGAGCGCGCCGCTTCCAACAGGACGTTTAGGAGCTGCGCCGCAGTTGCATGCAGCGGCGATTGCTCCGACGCAGGCGCGGCCGTAACAGGGTCGCGCGCCTGTTCTCCGGCATGCACGTCAGACCGAAAAGGGCCAGTAAACGGCATGGAGGTGAGTAGGGTGGTTTCCGCTCCGACGGGCGCCTGAGGCCTCACACGATAGGCAAGCGGATCGACCGCGGAGCACGGTGGCTCACGTCTGTCGAAAGCGCCGCCTACGTGAGTCTGAGGCGTGCAAGCGTCGGGAAACGCGGCGATGTTGTCGGCCAAGCGGGCTGGCTCGAGCACGACATTGTCAACCCTTTGCGCTCCTGACCAAGGTGGGTCAGTGAGAGCGTGCGTGCCGACACCTGAGTGGCCTGGGAAGGAAGGCGCGGGTGCGGCGGTTTGGGCCGTCAACTGCGCTGCTGACAAGGAAAGGCCAGCGAGCGGAGACTGCGCCGGGGACGGGCCCGTAAGCGCGTGAGTCTCGAACAGCTGATACAGCCCGTTACTGGCTTGGCTAGGACTGTGGTCCTCGTTCAAGCGGCTCGCATCACTGTAGGGGGCCCCGAAAAAGGGATCTCTCCCGGTGAACGAAAGCAGAGGGTCGCCGAGAGGGCCGTACCCCGTGCTGTCGCAGCCGTCCGCCTCGAACGAGATCAAGTCCGTCGCCACAGGATCGAACAGGAACGAGCGCCTCGAGGGGGTCTGCTCTGAAGCCATGCCGAAACCAAGTTGGGCGCCAGTTATATGGAGATAGGTTTGCACTAGGCTTACCTACGAGCGCGACCCTGTAGGGACGCGACGTTCTCCACTGCCGCTGCGTGCGACGACGCTGCGGCCGGGTTCGTCGTTTTCTCCGACACGGCGCAGAAACCACGCACGAGGCAGGGTAACAACAACAACGGGTTTATTAACCCAAGATGCAGCACAGTGCGACACTCACGGGCTTGCAGGCCGTATAGGGAACTCCGCAAGGCCGAGCAAGTACGCTTGCCTACGGCGCGACGACTCACGCACGAGGGCCGAAGTAGAACGCACGAACGAGAAGCCGCCTGCTCAGCAGCGCGTCAACCTCTCATCAAGGCCTGAGAGCATCTGACGCGGGCAAGCCCGCGCCAGACAGAAGCAAGCTCAAGGGGGAAGGGGGTTGTCACTGGCGGCCAATGAGGACAGGCGCTGCGCAGTGACGTAAGCTAGATTGGTGGCGTGAGCATGTGAGCATGTCGAGGCATGCCCGGACGCGTGCCCGCGCGCCGGGAAGCCGACGCATGGCTCGCACCAGACAAAGAGGCCTGGCGCTGCCGCCGTGGCCGCCCTACTGCCGATTAACGGCGGTTCTCGGCGCTCGAGACGCGCGGGGCCAGCACACGCGCTAGCTGGGGGAACGAGGCGCCAGAGGGGAGGGCGCGCTCGATTCCCACAATATATGGAGGACATATGGTGCTGCGCTTGACGTTCGAAGGAAGAGTAGGCCAGTGTAAAAAGATGGTTGATCCCTCCTTCATAGGAATCGGAATAACACGAAATTAAAGCGTGCCCTTACAGAAGTAACTGGATGTTTACAGAAGTAACTGTATTGATATAAGAGAGTTTCCTCAATGTATATTGATGTGTGGCAGCTATAGCACCGTTTACCGTGTACTTAGCTTTAGGTGCACGTTAATGAACTACAGATGGTCGAAATTTCCGGAGCCCTCCACTACGGCGTCCCTCATAATCACATCGTGGATTTGGGACGTTAAATTCCAGATATTATTATTATTATAGCACCGTTTACCGTGGATGCACCCACTTCGATTATTGGTGGTACATCTCCATCCCGACGACTAACGTCCATGTTAAATGATTAAACAAACCCTTGTGGTAGCTGTAGTAGTTAACGGCGAAAGCGTAATCGGAGAACAAGGTGTGATAGCCAGAAGAGCGTCGCATATTGGACGCTGAACTTGGTCACCATCCCGCGGCATTTTAAAATGTGAACACCACGGCCGAACTAGAGGGAAACACAAAGCGCATCTCGCCGCCCCGGCAGCCCGGCCGCGATTTTTCTCGGGGTGAGCGGGGAACGCGATGTTACAGCCAGGTGAGGCAGGCGCGCGTCGCAGAGCTATTTTTGGTTTGGATTAGCGTAATGCAATGAGCGAGGCCGACGCTTTTCCGACGCTTGGCCTAAGATCGCCAACTCGCGGTGCGTTAAGGCATTGACAAAATTGAACTTCTATTGAAAACGCTCCGAATGGGACGGGCGTGTAACGCGTTGCAGGTGCTAATCGCGAAGGTCACAGTAATGACGAATTACTTTACGGCTCCCAGAGGGCAACCCCACCCCGCCGACCGGTAGAGTGGTAGATATAAAAGGCGCGTTTCTAAAGTCTCTACAGTCTGTGGCCGTGGCGCAGTGGATAGCGTGCCCGGCATCTGTTGTTGCGGACCGAGCGGTCGTGGGTTCGATGCCCGTTGACGGAACTTTTTTTCTTTTCGACATCTGATCGTGTAAATTTTTTCTACGTCATTTCCGTCACGGAAATACGTCACTGAAGTCTTGGTGGACCCCGGCATAAACACTTTCGTGTTAAAAACTTCGCGAGAAATAACAGAGCTTTGCGTGCGGAGCACTGTAGGGGCGCGGGCTGTCATGCGCAGTCGTCTCCTCGCCTGTCGTCTCGTGACCCGCTGTCATGGCCCAAGACACGCTGCCTGGACCGTCCGCCAACCCCGTCCAAACACCCGCCCCCGCATGGACCGTCACCGCCCGGCAGCGGGACCCACCCCTCTTCTCCGGTCTCCCACGCGACGATGTAGAAGTATGGCTCAAAGAATATGACATGACCCGTGTGTACAGCCAATGGGACGCACCTCAAAAACTTCGTCACGTCGCCTTCTATCTGTCCGACATAGCAAAAACGTGGGTTTTTAACCACGAGGGCAGCTTCGCTGACTGGCCTACCTTCGCCCAACAAATTTGGAGGATTTTCAGGACCCCAACATCCATTCTGAAGTCTAGAAGAGGAAGCTCGACGGCCGCGTACATCCAGGAGAGACGTACATCGAGGACGTCCTTGCCCTTTGCCGTCACGTGGACTCGGCTATGCCAGAGGCTGACCGGGTTCGACACGTCCTTAAAGGGATAGGCCACGTCGCGTTCAACACTCTGGCCATCAAAAACCCCAGCACCGTCGAGGATGTCATCACGACTTGCCAACATCTCGCTGAACTACAGGCCATCCGATTGCAACCCGACCCCTGTGACATCCGGCCTTCCTCGGATGCGGATTTGCGTACGTTGATTCGCACTCTGATTCGCGAGGAGCTTCAAGCGCAAGGACTGTCATGTCCGCCAGCCCCACAGCCTCGCTCTTTGTCTACTGGTCTGTGCGACATCATCAAAGAGGAGCTGTCCTCCATGGCTCGCGCTCTCACGTCTGACATTATGACGCCACCAACACCGCCCCCGACATATGCGCAAATCTCTGTCATGCAACCTTCCTTGGCTCAGAGCGTGCATCCTGTTCCTGCTCAGACCAACTTAGCAGCATTTGCGGCACGTCCACCTGTCCCACCTACTCCTGCCTTCTACGCCCCCTGGTGCTCGTCTCGCCCGATATGGTATTATTGTGGCATTCGAGGTCATATTTCACGATTTTGTCGCAAACGCCAGCAGAACGAGCGCCGCGGCTACGACGTCTACGAAAGAGATTCGACGTTTCCTCCTAACCAGTACCAGCGCCGCCCTTCAACACGTTCCCTCTCCCCGTCTTCTCCAGCCGACGCACCTCGAAACTACCACTCAGGACGTCGCCGGTCCCCGTCCCCTCTGCGACGCTCAACATCACCTCTACGACCGGTCGTCCCTACCTTTCAATACCGCTCGGAAAACTAGCTCGTGCAGTTTTTGGAGGGAAAGCTGCATCGCTCGGACAAACACCAACACCTCCAGAGGGCCCGGCCAATTTGTTATTAGTGTAAGCTGAAGGGGTGCCTATTCAAGCATTGGTGGACACGGGGGCCGCTATTTCTGTAATTCATGCTGATTTGTGTTGTCGTCTCCATAAGGTTACTACACCTCATAATGGCACTCCCTTACGTAGCGCAAATGACTTTACGAGACGGCCATCAACACAGTGCACCGTTCGAGTTTTCATTGAAGGGATCAGGCACCATATTCAGTTCACCGTGTTGAAGTCCTGCGCTTATATGTTTATTTTGGGATGGGACTCTCTTTCTGATGCTGCCGCTTCCATCTCTTGTCCACAACGCCTCGTACATATGCAAGAGACTGATGCTACCGACGCGGAATATAGGTCACGCCATCGCCTACGAACCGTCAAAGACTCCGTGGTGCCACCTGGCCACGAGCATGTTCTTACGGTTGCTTCAGACTTCATTGACCGCGGTGATGTTCTAGTCGCTCCATCAGCCCGTTATATATCCAAAGGAATTGCACTAGCGTCGAGTCTTGTTCGCTTCACCAATGGCACCGCCTTCCTCGCTGTAGTCAATGTCACAAATGAGCCGATTCTGCTTCCTGAAGGCGCTGTTGTAGTTTGCGGCGTGGACACACAACCTGTCTTTGTAGTGGCTGCGAATACTAGTGGGCGGAACCACGCTCACCTACGGATGCTACTCCTGCTACGACTCTCGCCAATTCAATAAGCACGGATTTGACTCCGCCGCAAGCAGACGAACTACTGGCGTTGTTGTCGAAGCATAAATCTTCCTTCGACGTACATTCCCCTATTCTAGGGCAGACATCGGCGGCAGCCCATCGCATACACACCGAACTTCTATTGTCCGCCGCCGACCATATCGTGTCTCTTCTAGCGAACGCGAGATCATCGACAAGCACGTTGCCGATATGCTCAAGCAAAATATCATCCGCCCTTCCGCAAGCCCTTGGTCGTCACCTGTCGTTCTCGTACGCAAGAAAGACGGCTCGGTGCGATTCTGCGTTGACTACCGTGCCTTGAACAAAATAACCAGAAAAGATGTATACCACCTGCCTCGCACTGATGATGCCTTAGATTCCTTGCAAGGAGCGTAATATTTTTCCAGCCTTGACCTACGCTCGGGTTACTGGCAAATTCCCATGCACGAGGACGACAAGGAAAAAACTGCCTTTGCCACACCCGACGGACTTTACGAATTCAGCGTCATGCCTTTCGGCCTCTGCAATGCGCCAGCAACTTTTGAACGAATTATGGACACTGTACTGCGGGGCCTTAAGTGGAAGACGTGCTTACGTTACCTTGACGACATAGTCATATTTTCTTAAACATTCGAACAACACCTGCAGCGCCTAGACGAAGCCTGGCGTGCCTCGCAGCTGCTGGTCTCCAGATGAATACCAAAAAGTGTCACTTTGCAAGCAAAAGTATTAAGGTATTGGGACACCTCGTCCGAAAAGACGGCATCCGGCCTGATCCCGACAAGATTGCCGCCGTTCTTCGCTTCCCGACGCCTCATCGCTCCAAAGAGCTCCGCAGCTTTCTTGGCCTCGCCTCTTACTTCCGCCGCTTTATACGCGACTTCGCCACCATTGCCGCAGCGCTTCACCAACTCCTTTCTTCGGGAACGTCATACGTATGGTCGGACGAGTGCCAAATGGCTTTTGACACCTTGAAAGGTGCCCTCACGTCAGAGCCAGTGCTTTGTCATTTCGATGACACCGCACCCACTCTCCTCCATACTGACGCCAGCGGTCATGGACTCGGCGCTGTTCTGTTGCAACGACATGAGCGTCCTGGCGAACGCGTGATCGCATACGCAAGTCGTACCCTCAAATCAGCCGAGAAAAACTGCACCATCACTGAGCAGGAGTGTCTAGCCGCTGTCTGGGCAATTCAGAAATTTCGACCTTACCTCCACGGCCGCCACTTTACCGTCGTGACTGACCACCATGCTTTGTGCTGGTTGTCGACGTTAAAGAATTTGTCTGGACGTCTCGGTCGCTGGAAACTTCGTCTTCAAGAATACTACTTCGACGTTACGTACAAATCTGGCGAGAAACACAATGATGCACATGCCCTTAGCCGTTGTCCATTACCTCCGTCGTCAAAGATACCCGGTCTATCGTCATCCGTGAGCGACCCAGTCAACGCGTCTTCGTCAGTCCATTCGCTCGCCGCTCTGAACGTGCTTCCTTCTTTCCGCAACGAGACGTTTGCGTCTCATCAACGCAGCGACGCTTACTGCCACTCCATTATGTAACGCCTTCACGGCTCGCCTCGTCCTCCCAACGCCCGCGCCCGTCGCCAGTTGCAGAACTTCAATATGGAAAACTCTATCCTCTACCGCTTTGTACTCCACCTTGAAGGACAGCGTTGGGTTCCCGTCTCTCCTCGTCCACTCAGAGCACAAATATTAGAAGCATTTCACGACGACCCTAAGGCTGGCCATCTCGGCTTTCACAAAACATATGAACGAATCCGCAGTCGTTTCGCCTGGCCTAGACTCTCCACCTGCGTAGCACGATATATTGCTTCATGCTCGCTCTGCCAGCGCCGCAAACGACCCACTTCATCTCCGGCCGGACTCCTACAACCTTTTCCATGTCCTGACGCTCTATTTGAAGTCATTGTCATCGACTTCTACGGACCACTGCCAATATCAACCACCGGCAAGCGATGGATTGTCACTGCAGTCGACCACTTGACAAGGTACGCCGAAACAGCTGCACTCCCTTCAGGATCAGCGGAGGACATCGCCACTTTCTTCCTGGAAGCTATCTTTTTGCGACATGGCGCGCCGCGCGTCCTTTTGAGTGACCGCGGCAAGGCGTTTCTCTCGAAACTACTCGAAGACGTTCTCGACGCATGTAACACCATCCATAAGACGACTTCCAGCTACCATCCCCAGACTAATGGCCTCACAGAGCGCTTTCATCGAACTCTGTCGGATATGATCTCCATGTATATTGTCGCGGGTTATAAAACACGGGGGCTTTATTTAGAAAGGCGTACGGCGTGTCGTACTCCAAGATAGCGCTGAAGGCGTGCAGCCGCCAAGAACGTCTTCTTTTTCAGTCTTTTCCGCTGCGCCTCTCGAGCGCACCGGTTGTCTTCCTTGTCGTCGCCAGCGTATAGACAGACACAAATATGGACGCGGCATTACCCTCCCTCCAGAGCGAGCATCGTCTCGATGCTCACGAAGTAGCAGTCAATGCGCAGTTAGCGAGTGAGCGGTCACATCACTCAGAAAAGTACGGCTTCATGCGTACCACGTGCACTGTCTCAGGCAGATGCTGGCGACGCTTTGAACAAGAAGAGCCGTCAGCGACGACTTCGTACGTGACGTCGCTAAGGCGGCGCAGAACCTTGTAGGGTCCGATGTATCGGCGCAGAAGTTTCTCCGAGAGGCCTCGCCGTCGTACAGGGAACCAAACCCAGACTCTTTCCCCGGGCTTAAAGGTGACGAATCGATGGCGGAGGTTGTACCGTTGAGCGTCAAGTTCTTGCTGGCTAGTTATTCTGACGCGGGCAAGCTGTCTTGCTTCCTCGGCGCGCTCAGTGAAATCTACGGTGTCCGTCTCTGAATCACAGTCATGAGGCAGCATAGCATCAAGCATCGTAGTTACGTCTCTGCCGTGAATCAGTGCAAACGGTGTCATTTTCGTTGTTTGTTGGCGTGCCGTATTATACGCGAATGTGACGTACGGCAAAATCCTGCCCCAATTCTTGTGTTCCACGTCAACGTACATGCAAAGCATGTCGGCGATAGTCTTGTTCAGTCGTTCCGTAAGTCCATTTGTTTGTGGGTGATAAGCTGTCGTCTTCCTATGCGCTGTACCACTGAGCGTAAGCACAGTGCGCAACAGCTCGGTTGTAAATGCGGTACCTTTGTCTGTTATCACGACCGCGGGAGCACCATGTCTCAGCACGATGTTCTCAATGAAGAACCGGGCCGCTTCAGCTGCAGTGCCGCTCGGAATCGCCTTGGTCTCGGCCTATCGGGTGAGGTAGTCCGTCGCCACTATAACTCATTTGTTACCGCTGTCCGATGTTGGAAATGGGCCCAAAAGGTCCATGCCAATTTGAGCGAACGGAGTTTCCGGTACTGGAACGGGATGTAATAGCCCAGCGGGTTTAACCGGTGGTACCTTGCGCCGCTGACAGTCAATGCATGTTCGCACGTAATGCTTCACCTCCACTGCTATTCTTGGCCAGTAGTATTTTTCTTTGATACGTGTCAATGTTCTTGTGAAACCGAGGTGGCCCGACGTGGCTTCGTCATGACAGGCTTGCAAAATTTCTTTGCGGAGGATTTCCGGAACTACCAGCAGATAGCTTTTGCCTGTTGATGAGAAATTCTTCTTATAGAGAATTCCGTTACGCAAGCAGAATGCTGATAAATTTCTCGAAAACACTCTCGGCGCATTCGTGGCTCGTCCATTCAAGAAGTCGATTAGTGAGTTGAGCTCCTGATCGTCTTGCTGTTGCCGGGAGATGACAGCCGCATCGACAACTCCTAAAAAGCCTGCGAATTCATCATCCTCTGGGCTCGGTGGTTTAATCGGTGATCTTGACAGGCAATCGGCATCTAAGTGCTGCCTTCCCGACTTGTAGACTACGGTCATGTCGTACTCTTGAAGCCGTAAGCTCCAGCGTGCCAAACGTCCAGACGGGTCTTTCATGTTGGTCAACCAACACAGGGAGTGGTGGTCGCTTACCACTTGGAAAGCGCGGCCATATAAATACGGGCGAAACTTTGCAACTGCCCCCTGCGGACCGTATGGCTTGAAGGACAGACATCAGCCGTTTTAGGTGTTCTTCAAACGTGGCCGAAAAAACAATCACGTCGTCAAGGTACACAAGACACGTTTTCCATTTCAGACCGGACAGAACGGTATCCATGAGCCTTTGAAACGTGGCTGGGGCCGAGCATAAACCGAAAGGGAGGACTTTGAAATCATAAAGCCCGTCAGGCGTCACGAATGCGGTCTTTTCTCGGTCACGCTCATCTATTTCTATTTGCCAGTATCCACTTTTCAGGTCCATTGACGAGAAGTAGCGCGCATGCCGTAGCCTGTCCAAAGAGTCGTCGATCCGTGGCAGCGGATAAACATCTTTCTTCGTAACGTTGTTGAGCTTACGATAGTCAATGCAGAAACGCAAGCTGCCATCTTTCTTTTTCACGAGTACCACCGGTGATGCCCAGGGGCTTTTTGATGGTTGGATCACATCATCCTCTAGCATCTTCTTGACCTGCTGCTGTATGACCTCACGTTCTTTCTGAGCGACGCGATATGGGTTCTGTCGGATGGGCCTTGCTGTCTCTTCCGTGATTATACGGTGTTTAGTCAGCGGCGTTTGACCCACTCGTGACGTCGATGAAAAGCAGTCCTTGAAACGGCCAAGAAGTTCCATAAGACGACATCTTTCAGTGGGCGTTAACCTTGGGCCGATGTCGACATCTGGTGCTTGCGGTGCTGTACGAGCCTTTGCTTCCCCTTGCATAGCAAGGCAGTCGTAAGAGTAGTCGAGTTCCTCGAGGTATGCCACAGCAGTGCCTTTACCAATGTGCCGGCGCTCGTTCGTAAAATTGGTAAGTAGCACCTCCGTACGGCCATCAACTAAGCTGACGATGCCGCGAGCGATGGCAACGCCTTGACGGAAGAGAAGGGCAGTTACACGTTCGGCTATGGCGTCTTCATTACACTGCACGCTGCAACTGACGGAAACAAGGCTACATGACAGCGGCGGCACGCAGACGTCTTCGTCTGCCACACGTAACGCCCTGGGGTCTTGGCCTGCGTCCGAGGTCACGGGATTGTCACAGGCAAATGTTATAACGCCTTCACGTATGTTGACAACGGCGCCGTACTCCCTTAAGAAGTCCATTCCTAGTATTAGAGGCTTGCAGCACTCCGGTAGGATCACGAATGAGGCTACAAAAGCTCTATTCCCGATCGTGAGTCTTGCTGTACATTTGCCTGAAGGCGTCATTACCTGGCCTCCAGCATTTCGAATATAAGGGCCCGTCCATTCCGTTCTGACTTTCTTGAGTTCGCCTGCCAGTCGCTCACTTTTAATAGAAAAGTCTGCGCCAGTAACGACTAAGGCCGTCACTTCAAGCCCATCAATTGTCACGGTGAGGTCGGCAGTCACAGTTTTCTCGGCGTAATCTTCTTGTTCGTCGTTCTCTTGTTTCGGCAACAATGGGAGATTTTCGGCAATTCGAGGACTTGCAACCTTCCCCCCAGAGGTCGCTGCTTTCAGTTTCCCCGCCGTGGGCTGGGAGACCGACCTCTAACGGCGTCAGCAAAACTACGGCGGCTCGGTGAAGCAAAACGAGCCGGGGATGGCGAGCGTGTCCGGAAGGTAGCGGAGCTCTCCTGCCGGCCAGCCAGGTCGTCGTCGATGGGGGCGCGGCTTTCACAAAACTGTCGGCGCGTAGCAGCAGGTGCACTTCCGCGGTACCCAGCTGGACGATGGGGGCAAAAACGGTAAATGTGCCCTGGCTCTCCACAATTGTAGCACAGTGGCCGACGATCCGCAGTGCGCCATATATCCGTCTTACGCAGTTGAGGTCGCCTTATGGGATCCTGCTGGACCCAGGCTGCAACAGGTGGCAGTTGGCGGTACTGCGGCGCGGGCATGGGCAACGGTCGACGAACAGCGTCTGCATAGCTGTATGCGTCCGGCTGGTACGATAGTTCTGGAGCCAATGGACGACGTACAGCGTCGCCGTAGGTATATGCGTTGGGCTGGTACGACGCATCAGGGTATTGCTCGGGAGAGGCAAACGCTTGCTGAAGTTCCTGGCGGACGACTTCAGCGACGGATGCAACCGTGAACTCCTGCTGCTGCGGCGATTGCGACGGCTATGTGCACCTTGCGTTCTCCTTTGCAATCTCCTCGCGCATGATCTGTCGAATGAGTAAGCGTAGAGAACACTCATCGGTTGCAGTGAGTGCTGCGGCACCTGCAGGTGCACCGGTGGCTCGGCGATCGCATTGATGGTACCGTTGCTGCAGCGCCCGCTCTATTGCGGTGGCTTCCCTGATAAACTCGTCGACTGTTGTCGGCGGATTGCGCACGAGACCAACAAACAGCTGTTCCCTGACGCCTCTCATGAGATGGCTTAGCTTCTTAGCCTCGGACATGTTGGGGTCAGCGCGGTGGAACAAACGCACCATATCCTCGGCAAACATGGCGACGCCTTCATGTAGCTGTTGGATGCGTGACTCAAGAAGGCGTTGTGCGTTTTCACGTCGGTCTGTGTTGCCGAAGGTATCGCGTAACCGACGGCAAAACTCGTCCCATGTTGTCAGAGTTGCCTCGCGGTTTATGAACCACGTCTTCGCACCGTCTTCAAGGGCAAAGTATACGTGGAAGAGCTTCTCGTCGGGGCTCCAGTGGTTCGACTTCGCTACCCGTTCAAACTCCTCAAGCCAGTCTTCCGCATCTTCGTTCGGGCGGCCGTGAAATGGTTCGGGAATCCGAAGATTCTGGACCGTTACCTGCGTAGGGCTCCTTGAAAACGCCATTTCTTGAGCAGGGGTGGCTGTCGGCAGCGGGGGTCCTTGTAAAAGGCCAAATTCTGGTCTCAGACCTTGCAGGCGACGGCTTGAGCGGTGTACAGGCGTCTCCACGCGTGGCGGTCGTGGGGCTGGATGCAGGGCTGCTCACAGGAGTACCGATCATGAGGCGATGGTACCCAGCATCTCCACCAGTGTCGCGGGTTATAAAACACGGGGGCTTTATTTAGAAAGGCGTACGGCGTGTCGTACTCCAAGATAGCGCTGAAGGCGTGCAGCCGCCAAGAACGTCTTCTTTTTCAGTCTTTTCCGCTGCGCCTCTCGAGCGCACCGGTTGTCTTCCTTGTCGTCGCCAGCGTATAGACAGACACAAATATGGACGCGGCAATATTAAAGGGACCCTGAAACGGTTTTGACGATTTTGTACGAACAGATTGAGCCGGTACAGCAAGTCCTAAGGATCATTTACAGACCGATTTAAGCTCTGTGCGTAAACTGTGTAATTTATTACAAGGCTTTGAAGCTGCGAATCGCTACCGATCACAGCGGCTCAGCCAAACGTGTTTTCAAACCGCCACTTCCAGTGCGCGTCGTATTGGAAGCGCGACGTCACGCAGGCGGCTGATCTGATTGGATGTGTCCAGTACACGTCACTGAACCTCCTGTGGGCAGCGAGCGTCGTCTGCCTGTGTTACAACGTACTCCGTGTTGACGTGAGCTGAGCGACGTGTTTATCTCGAGGTTTCTTTTCTTGGACATAATTAATTTCCCTAGCCCTGTTGTGTACCACCAGCGCCTCCTCTATTTTTCAGTGCCTGGGCGAACGCTCTCCTCGGGCCGTCGAGCGCGCGCTCCGCGTCCGCTCGCCGCTGCCGCGTGGTGGCGCTGTGCAAGTAGACTACGGGAAGCTGTCGCTGAATGGCCGCGCGTATCACAAAGCTCACGAATTCGTGTTTGCATCCGAGTTAAATTGCATTTATGCTTCTTGCAAGCTTTCACAGGTACAGGGGGATGGAAAGAAACGCGAACATAGCGGCGCGCTGTTTTCATCACGCTCTAAGCGTGGTGGCAATAAAAAGATGCCAAATGGTCTTTTAGTGTGTCGTGGATAACGTCGTCTTTTCATCAATCATCCAGGCTATAACCACTTGAAAATAAATGCGAAACAGCAAAGGATGCAGATACCGCATGTTCGCGTGTCTTTCCATCCCCGCTGTACGTATTCCGCAGGCAGTCTGTCAGTCCGTGCTGCCGGTTCGATACTTGCACTCGAGTTTGATAGTATTCGGGTTTTATTTTCTATTTCAGGCTATTGCAACCACCCCAATGCCCTAGTATGTCATACTCGTTTGTTCCTCTCTTCAAATGGAACTGAAAGAAATCACGATTACCTTTTTTTATTTCCCTTTATTGTTAAAGAAAAACATCTCACAGGGTCCCTTATACATTCATCTAAGACGACTGAAAGGCAAAAGCCATCTTCTTCTTTTTCTTTAAGTCAATGTATTCAACATTCCCTGCCTCCCTCCGAGATACCTGAGAAGCCAGATGCTGAGGCTACAACAATCCGTCGACAAATACAAAGACGAGATCAAGCAGCTGACAACAGCCCGCGCCATTTTTCACGCCTTTCACATTGGCTCAAGTTGAGAGTCGGCACTACGATTTTATACTTGAACGACAACGTCTGTTCACACACATCGGTCAGTGTTACAGGAAGCGCGCGGCATATGTAGCTGTTTTTGTTTGTTTTTCGCACCACCACGATCTAACTGGTTTAAGCTCAGAAATGGTGGAATCACTTGGCATAGTTCCTCTTTTTCTGGCACCAGCTGTTGCTTTCTCCCGGTGGCAACAAATGCAATTCTCAAAAGCTTTACGAAGGGAACGGGCGATCACGTATATCCCCGGAAGCAGTCTAGTGACATTCCATGCTATTTAGTGCATGAACTCCAGGCTTGCGCATAGTGTGCTACACCAGTAGAAGGTAGCACGCATCGGGGAACTTTAAGCGCCCAAGCTTTCAGTATTAGCTCTTAGCAAATGCTGCTCTCGAAAATCTACTTTCAGACAGTCAAAAACCGACTCTCAGTCAAGCGAGCGTAACGGGGACAAAACAATTTTCCGCGCATCACCGGCATGCGCTCTTTGGTATCGGGCTAGCAGACGACGCGCGAGCGTTTCGATCAAATAGCCGAGAAAGACACATGCCTTCGAAATGAGCTGCTTGCCCAGAACGACTAGTGCTTCATGATTCCAGTTTACAAGTTTTAATTATACTTTAAACAACGCGAATACAGCCGAAAATTGAACCATATAGCAGCTTCGAATGCAGCCGCGGCATTCGTTTCCGCGAGCGACGACGCGTCGGTGGGTCTACTACGGTGGCGGCGCCCGGCGGCTAAAAGCTGCACTAACGCCGACGGTCGGTTCCCATTGCGCTCTGCTCCTTCGCCCAGGCACAGAAAAATAGAGGAGGCGCTGGTACCACATATCTAGCAATTTCTAGCAATTGGTGACTTGTAAAGCTGCGACTTCGTGCAATGTTCGTGAGGCATCTGGCGAGCGGAATCCCTTCAGCTCGTCGCTGCACTGAGCGTCGCGCTCTCGCTATCCGTTCAATGCCACGATCCACGTTTTTGTGGCTGTAACTTCCCCCCTGAAGACACAACCACATTGCCCGAGTTTACGCTTATCGGCGATCGTTCTCGAATTACTTTTGTTTGTCCGCATGCTTTTGCAGATTGTCGCCGTACAGGAGAATAAAATAAGATCTGCTGGTAGTGTGGCGGCACCTGTCGGAGCAGATATCAACCACTTCGCGAGCTTCGTCTTTGTTGGGCCTCCGAGATTGCGCGCAACACGTCGGCGCACAATATCTGAGGCCATGACTGGGCGAAGCTCAAACCGTCGAGTGCGCTCATGAGAGCGCTGCGATCGCCGGCGATGTCAGGGTGTCTGTGAGTTGAGGGCGCAAGGCAGTGGTGAGGAGGAGGGTATAGATATAAATTCCGTAGCGGCCTTAGTAGACAGTGCGTCGATTAATTTCTGGTGCGAATGATTTGGGGATGCCCCTGCCTAAACACTGACAAAACATCAAAAAACCGTTTCAGGGTCCCTTTAATGCCGACCACACCAACTGGGACACCATCCTGCCGTTCGTGACCTTTGCGTACAATACCGCTACGCAGCGCACCACGGGCTATTCACCCTTCTTTCTTGTCTACGGCCGTCAACCGACATCTCCCCTCGACGTCTCCTTTTTTGATGACCCCATGGACTCGTCGGCGTCATCGAGTGCGCACTTAATCTCTCGCCTGGCCGCTTGTCGCCAGCACGCCCGCCTCAATACCGAGGCAAGTCAACAAGAGCGCAAGACTCGCTACGATGACGTTCACCGCGTCGTTCAGTTCAATCCCGGAGACGAAGTATTGCTGTGGACCCCAACGCGAGTTCCTGGCCTATGTGATAAGTTTCAGTCACATTTTATTGGCCCCTACGTTGTTGTCGAGCAAACTTTTCCCGTGATCTATCGGGTTACTTCGTTATCATGCCTTCCGATGGTCGTTGCTGTGGCACCGGGGTTGTTCACGTGTCACGCTTAAAACCATTCCTACGACGTATGGTATCGCCATAAACAGCGGCCAGGTTGGCTGCTTCCGCGCGAGGAAGAAATTAGTGTGAGCACAATATTCACAGCATTCGTCCTTCATCTTCTTCACCTGTATATAATCATCATCACTGTGAGCGTCTTCCTCGTTCGTAGAATTGGTCAGGCGGCCCTGCTGAATAAAAGGCGTCGAGTACTCGACATTGCTGCCGTCTTTCAATATTAACAATATTTATAACATGGCAGAATCACTAGATGGACTAAAATCAAACAAAACAAAACGTACAGACAAACCTGTAGACTGGCAAGTAAAGTATGTAAGGACTAATTGGGGAAAACTTATGCGTTGCTGGGCTAGTTGGTGCATGGATAAATTCTAGGAAAGCGGCGCATCAAAAGACAAAGATGAGAGAGGACGCAACACGGTCAAGTGCACCTCTTGATTCATCTCCCGTGCTAGTCTTTTCCTGCGCCGCTCTACATTTATTTATCACTTTTTGAAAATTCTGAACAGTTAATTTATCAGCAGTCGTGGCTGAAGATACTGCTTATGTTTGCTTTTAAGGCGCGAAGGAAGACCGTCACAAGAAACGACTCGGAACAGAGCGCCTCCCGTGTCCTTTCTTGTGATTGTGCTCCTTCGTTCCTTAAAAGCAAATATGAACGTACACCAACTCATCCAACAGAAAGTTCTCCAAAATATTGGAAACGCTTTGCGTAAGCAACAGCGTAACTATTTGCTCTGCTATCACATCCTTATGGCATTGCATTTCACATGACACCGACACAGGATCTCGGCGGGAGCGTTACATCGTCGGCTACTCGCAAACGCCCGTTTGGTTCGTCAATGGTGGAGTCGACATATGGATGTGCTGAAAACGTCACCATACGTTCTGGGATGTTGATGACGGCGCCGTGATCCTGCAGAAAATCCATGCCCAAAATGAGCTCTCTACAACACTCTGGCAAAATGACAAAAGAGGCGACGAAGCTAGAATTACCGATGAGGAGCCGAGCGGTGCATTTACCCGTGGGAGTCATTAAGTGACCCCCAGCACTTCTTATGTGCGGCCCTGTCCACGGTGTCTTGACCTTACGAAGGCGGTTGGCGAGCTCTTGCCGCATAATCGAGAAGTCAGCGCCTGTGTCAACCAGTGCTATCACATGATGTCCGTCTATGAGCATACTGAGATCGGCCCGTACGACTTCGTCGGCATTAGTATTAGTCGTTGTCGTCGATATCGTCTTCTTTCAGCGGTAGGGGGGACTTTTCGGCGTCTCGACGATTGGCAACCTTGCCCCCGGAGGTCGCAGCAGTTAGTTTTCCCGGCGTGGGCTAGGGGAACGGCCTCTGGCAACGTCTGCGTAGCTCTGGCGGTTCGGGGAAGACTGACGCACAGGTGACGGTGAAGTTACTTGGCTGGTCGGCAGGCGATCACCGTCGTTGGCCCGATGGTCTTCAATGCCAAAAGATGCGGGGCGAGAAAAGTTGCCAAACCCAGAATCTCGATGGTGGCAGTAGCGGAGAATGTGGCCTGGTTCCCCGCAGTGGAAGCAAAGGGGTGGATGGTCAGCCGTTCGCCACAAGTCGGTTCTGCGAACTGGTGGTCGTCTCACAGAATCCCGTTGCCACCAAGGCACGGCAGCGGACCGTGGCTGGAAGGGCCGTGGCTGGAAGGGCGCTGCCTCAGGTGTGGGCGAAGGCCGACGAATCACATCAGCATAACTCGGACGTGGCTCCGGACATGGTGCGGGTGATGTGAACGGTTGCCTCAACTCCTGGCGCACGATTTCGGCAACAGAAGCGACTGGAGCTGCAATCACTGTCGGGAACGACCTCGTAGTTGACGTCGTTCAAGCGTCGGGTGACTCTGTATGGCCCAAAGTATCGTCTTAGCAGTTTTTCACAAAGTCCACGTCGACGTATTGGTATCCAGACCCATACTTTGTCGCCTGGTGTGTAGCTAACGAATTTGTGTCGTAGGTCGTACCGTTTCGCATCTTGATGTTGTTGATGACAGATGCGTACGCGGGCAAGCTGTCTGGCTTCCTCGGCGCGCTGAGTAAATTCTTCGGCGTCTGTATGAATGTCGTCACACTCGTGCGGCAGCATAGCGTCCAACGTTGTCGTGACTTCGCGACCATGGAACTGAACGGTGTCATGCCAGTAGTTTCTTGTCGAGCGGTATTATAAGCGAAGGTCACGTAAGGCAATATCTGATCCCAGTTTTTATGTTCAGTGTCGACGTACATGCAGAGCATGTCTGTGAGGGTTTTATTAAGGCGCTCCGTTAGTCCGTTTGTTTGGGGGTGGTATGCAGTTGTTCTACGGTGAGCCGTACCGCTGAGCCTGAGAACCGACTCCAAAAGCTCTGCGGTGAAGGCAGTTCCTCTGTCTGTGATCACAACTGTTGGGGCGCCGTGCCGAAGGACGACGTTTTCTATGAAGAACTGAGCCGCTTCTGCTGCTGTGCCCCGCTGCATAGCTTTAGTCTCCGCGTAGCGGGACAGGTAATCGGTGGCGACGATAATCCATCTGTTCCCCGCAGTAGAAGTTGGGAATGGGCCTAGGAAATCCATTCCAATTTGGGCGAATGGCTTTGCTGGTGCTTCGACTGGATGCAAGAGACCGGCTGGCTTGCCAGGGGGCGCCTTGCGTCTTTGGCAGTCGGCACAAGTCTGCACGCGATGTTTAACGCCAGCAGGTAGCTTTGGCCAATAGTACTTGCTTCGCAGTCGGCACAATGTCCGGGTGTAGCCTAGGTGACCAGAAGTGGCTTCATCATGGCACGCGTTCAGAACTTCTTTTCTAAGTGATTCAGGCACGACGAGCAAGTACGCGCTGCCGGTGGGAGAAAAGTTTTTCTTCTACAGAACATTGTTCCGCAAGCAAAAAGACGGCAGTCCTCTGGCAAATACTCGCGGCGCGTCATTGCATCGTCCTTCTAAGAAATCGATGAGCGGTAATAGCTCTGGGTCGCCGCGCTGCTCTTGTGCAATGGTGGCCGTGTTGACGACTCCCAAGAATGCAGCGTCCATGCTTTCGTCATCAATAGCGGCAGGCTCGACAGGCGACCGCGAGAGACAATCGGCGTCAGTATGCTTCTTCCCGGATTTATAAATAATGGTCATGTCAAACTCTTGAAGCCTCAGACTCCAGCGCGCCAAACGGCCAGATGGGTCTTTCAGGTTAGTAAGCCAGCAAAGAGAATGGTGATCGCTGACAACCTTGAATGAGCGGCCGTACAAATATGGACGAAATTTAATTACCGCCCACACCACGGCGAGGCACTCCTTCTCGGTTGTCGAGTAGTTCTCCTCCGTGCGAGAGAGAGTTCTGCTGGCGTACGCTATTACTTTTTCAGAGCCGTCTTGCCATTCCACGAGCACGGCACCCAGACCCACATTGCTGGCGTCGGTGTGGAGTGCTGTAGGGGCTTCCTGGTCGAAGTGCGCAAGAACTGGTGGTGTTTGCAAGCGTTGACGTAGTTCGTTAAATGCCATTTGCTCCTTTTCGGCCGAAAGGAAGGGAACGTCCTCTCGTGTGAGTCGTGTCAATGGCGCTGCAATAGATGAAAAGTCCGCGATGAATCGGCGGTAACAGGCGCACAGCCCTAAGAAGCGCCTCACTGCTTTTTTGTCTTGTGGTGCAGGAAACTTTGCCACAGCGTCTATTTTGTCCAGGTCAGGTCGAACACCCTCGCGACTGACGACGTGGCCTATGAAGCTGAGTTCACTGAAGCCGAAGTGGCATTTTTCCGGCTTTAACTTCAGGCCAGCCGAGCGTATAGCTTGGAGAACAGCGCATAGCCGGCTTAGGTGTTCCTCGAACGTTGCCGAAAATATAATAACGTCGTCTAGATAGACCAAGCATGTTTGCCACTTCAGGCCTGAGAGCACGGTGTCCATTAGACGCTGAAAGGTGGCTGGCGCTGAGCATAACCCGAATGGAAGCACCTTAAATTCGTAAAGACCATCGGGTGTCACAAAGGCAGTTTTTTCACGATCTCTCTCGTCGACCTCTATCTGCCAATAGCCGCTTCGCAGGTTCATGGATGAAAAGTAGCGCGCATGCCGCATAGTTACGCTGTTGCTTACGCAAGGCGTTTCCATCGCGAGAGGCGTCTTGGCACTGACTGATGGGCAGGCAGAAGTGCTCCTCATGAACTTCAGCAATGAGCGCCGTCACATCCCGAAGGGCACCGCAATTGCTTACTACGACGATATAGACCAAGCAAGGCATTGTTTCGCCTTGCAACCGGACGACGCGACTGACCTTGCCTCGACTCCTTTATCTGTCGACGTCTCTTCTACGCTGTCGCCATCAGATAGGAAACGCCTATTGGAATTGATACACCAGTTCCACGATTGCTTTTCGTCTACGTCAAAGGTCAAGCAAACACCATTGACCAAGCATCGAATAATTACTGAACATGACACGCGACCAATCCGACAAAATCCCTACCGTGTGGCTCCGAAAGAACGCGAGGAGATTCAAAAACAAGTACAGACGATGCTCGAGGATGACGTCATACAGCCTTAGAAAAGTCCTTGGGTATCCCCTGTGGTTTTGGTAAAAAAGAAAGACGGCACCTTGCGCTTCTGCATAGATTACCGCAAGTTAAACCAAGCCACGAAGAAAGACGTCTATCCGCTGCCACGCATAGACGATTCGCTTGATCGGCTGCGCGCGGTATTAAAAAAACTCCGACCTGCTGTTCTTGTCTTGATCTGTGCGTTACGACCTCTCTCTTGACGTCGCGACAATATACTGCTTACATATATGATACGGCTGTTTATGCTTGTTCTGGGGCATGGCATGTGAAATGTATTGTGCTTTAGTAGAGTTAGCTACACTGGCCTAGCTGAGCCAGTTTCGCGTGGATCCTCAAGAGCTGTGCTGCGTACGCACGAGGATCAGTGATGGCACGCACTGAAGCCGGCAGCTCCCATGCACTCGACCGCCGCCGCGCGCGACTCGCCGCCGCCGGTCTGCGCTTTCCAGAGGAGTGACGTTGTAGCCTTGGAAGACGTATTGGCACCGGCGCGCGCGCAGCTGTTTGCCTTCGCTGTGCAGTCGCCGTCTGACACTGCGCTGGAGCCGCTTGATAACGCCTCTGACTGGCGTTTGCCAGTTTGGTACAGCCATGGAGAAGGAGACCGCAAATGCTGCTCAACGGCGCAGAAGAGCGGAGAACCTTAACTCATGGGATCCTGAAGTAGTTGCCTGGCAAAATAAATATACATGTGCCACATAATACGTATACCGTGTGTGTGGTATTGGAGCAACAGTAAGCATGATAATCAAACTAATCCTAGACAATCAGCAAAGCTAAGAATTAGCTGAACCTTTGCTAACGCTACGTTATCTTGGCATAGCCGAGCTAAGCCACTGTAACATTTTTTTTTATCATGTTGCTGGCGTCTGCATGTATATATATATATATATATATATATATATATATATATATATATATATATATATATATATATATATATATATATATATATATATATATTGCCACGCCCACTTTTTGTCCTACTTTGATGTTTTTTGGGTTTGACCAGCAAGGGCGATTATCAACGCTCGACGCTGCCCGCGAAGCAGTGTTCGAGAGACTTCTCGATTGTAGTAGATCGTTTTGTTAAGATTTCGCGCCGCACGCGAATGTTCCAGCTTTATCGAGAGATAACGCCGCCACCAGCGATATCGCTAGAAAGTTCCATAGCTCCTGTATAAAAAGCGACGCACTCGACCGCTTGTCAGTTGATCGACGGACGACGCCCTGTTCGCCGCTATCATTGTACAGCGTGTATTGCTGTAGTTCTAGTTCTCATTTTCCGGCCACAAGTTCGGCCAAATAAACAGTTTCATCCTGCAAACGCCGACTGCTGTCTTCGTCGACGTCACGACCACGTGACATCTGGTGGAGGTGCTGCTTCATGATCCGGACGCCACCGCGGAGCGCTGACCCAAGCCCAAGCCGCGAAGAAGACGACTCTAAGGTCAACCCGGATCCTCGAGCCAGCCGCCGGCAGAAGGGACTACAACCATAGTACGGGCTCCTTCCCGAAAACGCCAGGCAGCCGAAGACCGTCACATCTACCGCCGAGACGATGACAGACCCCCTGCCACCTACAACGGTCGTCATGCATCAACCGAGGGAGCCGCCGACATTCCGCGGATCACCATGCGAGGATCCAGAAAGCTGGCTGGAGGCATACGACCGGGTCTCCACGTTCAACAACTGGGACTGCGACGAGAAGCTACGCCATGTCTACTTCGCCCTTGAAGATGGCGCAAGGACCTGGTTCGAGAATCGAGAGTCCACGCTAACATCATGGGACCTCTTCCGCACCGGATTTCTCCACACCTTCACGAGCGTCATCCGGAAAGAAAGGGCTGAAACCCTTCTCGAGACCCGTGTACAGCTCCCCAATGAGAACGTCGGACTGTACACCGAAGAAATGACTCGCCTATTCCGCCATGCGGATCCAGCCATGTCCGAAGAAAAGAAAGTTCGCTTCCTGATGCGGGGAGTGAAGGAGGAACTCTTCGCTGGACTTGTGCGCAACCCGCCGAAGACGGTCTCGGAATTCCTTTCGGAGGCCACCACAATCGAAAAGGCACTAGAAATCCGCACTAGGCAGTACAACCGCCGCATTCCTACGACGACCTACGGGGAGGTTCAGGCGCTGCAGTCTGATGACCTGCGTGACACCATCAGAGCGATTGTGCGGGAGGAGCTGCGCAAACTGTTACCTTCGCCGCAGCATCAAGTGGATTCAATCGCCGACGTTGTCCGCGAGGAAGTCCGGCAATCGCTTGGAATTCCCGAAGCACCGCAGGCTCAGCCGGAAGCCATGAGCTATGCTGCTGCAGCCCGACGCAACGCCCCCCCTCCTCGCCCACGTCAAGACGCCGCGCCGCCGCAGCAGTTCCGCCGCCAGGCACCGCCGCCACCACCACCGACGCCATACCGCCCGCCGACAGGACAACGCTGCGCCCCCCGAAAGACCGACGTTTGGCGTGCCCCTGACAACCGACCGCTCTGCTATCACTGCGGGGAAGCCGGCCACACATACCGCCGATGCCAGTATCGACAGATGGGGCTACGCGGATTCGCCGTCAACGCGCCGCGCCCGCAGCCAGGCGAACGGCCTCGCGACATCGACGACTACCTCACCGGAACACAGTGGGAAGAACGACGACCTTCCCGCTCGCCGTCGCCCGGCCGCTACATGTCACCGCACCGCCGGCAGTACACTGGCCCAAACCGGGGCCGGTCGCCTAGCCCGTATCCGGGAAACTAAGGGCAGCAACCGATGGAGGTGCGGTTGCTGTACGACGAACTGCCGAAGATCCTCCGCGGCCGCCGACGACGACAACGCGACGAGACCTTCAGAACACGACGCAAACCGGACGGAGCCCTCACGACGAAACTTCGCGGCCCGAAGAAAACCTGACGACGCAACGTCGAAACAGCGGGACAAATCGACGAAGCCGTGATCCGACGCCACGACCTAACCGCAACGGAAGACGACGAACAAGCGACCTCGATGTTCTTATCGACGGCCACAGCGTCACAGCTCTCGTCGACACCGGAGCCGACTATTCCGTCGTCAGCGGACCATTCGCCACCAAGCTGAAGAAAGTAAAGACCGCTTGGAGTGGACCAGAAATCCGGACAGCTGGAGGCCACCTGATAACGCCGATTGGTGTCTGCACGGCGAGAGTCACCATCAATAACCGCACTTATCCTGCGAGCTTTGTAATCCTACAAAACTGCTCCAGGGATGTGATACTCGGAATGGACTTCCTAAGTGACCACGGCGCCGTTATCGACCTGAGGTCTGAGTCGATAACACTAACCTCAGAAAAAGCGCTCCCGCCCCACGCGACGCCAGGGAACCATGCACTGAATGTGATAGAAGAGCAGGTGACCGTTCCGCCACGCTCCAGCGTCATTATTTCCGTCGGCACCGAAAAACCTGCGAACCTTGAATGCGTAATCGACGGCGATCAGCAACTACTCCTGAATCGTCAAATTTGCGTCGCAAGAGGTATCGCCGAGCTGCATGAAGGTAAAGCAAAGGTACTGCTCACAAACTTCAGCCACGAATATAGGCACCTCAACATGGGTACGACGGTTGCCTACATCGACGAATGTGTAGCCGCCAGCGATGCTTTCGCCCTCTTCGATGCTGTCGAACCTGCCTCGACGAATAGAGGTCCCGAACGGGATTTTGACGTCAACCCGAGCCTTCCGAAGGTCAAGCAAGATCAGCTCAAAACCCTGCTCCTGCAATACAAGGACTGTTTCTCGTCGTCATCGCGGGTCCGACAAACGCCCCTTGCTAAGCACCGCATTATAACAGAAGAAAATGCTCGACCACTCCGTCAGAGTCCCTACCGGGTTTCGACGCGGGAACGGGAGGCCGTGAAGAAACAGGTCGGCGAAATGCTGTGCGACGACATCATCCAGCCGTCGAAGAGTCCGTGGGCATCCCCCGTGGTGCTAGTGAAGAAGAAGGATGGGACTCTTCGTTTTTGCGTCGATTATCGTCGCCTGAACAAAGTCACGAAGAAGGACGTGTATCCCCTTCCCCGGATAGACGACACCCTGGATCGATTACACAACGCAAAGTACTTTTCGTCGATGGACCTCAAGACCGGTTACTGGCAAATAGAAGTCGACGAGAGAGACCGAGAAAAGACTGCCTTCATAACGCCAGACGGCCTCTTTGAGTTCAAGGTCATGCCTTTTGGTCTTTGCTCGGCACCTGCGACTTTTCAACGGGTTATGGATACAGTACTGGCCGGCTTGAAGTGGCAGACGTGCCTCGTGTACTTGGACGACGTCGTAGTGTTTTCCTCAAACTTCGACGAACACCTTCGGCGCCTTGAAGCTGTACTTCAAGCAATCAAGACCTCCGGACTCACTTTGAAGCCTGAAAAGTGCCGCTTCGCGTACGAGGAGCTCTTGTTCTTGGGTCATGTGATCAGCAAGGATGGTGTTCGCCCGGACCCGCGGAAAACAGCTGCCATCGCTGACTTCCCGACGCCCACCGACAAGAAGGCCGTACGCCGTTTTCTCGGCTTGTGCGCCTATTACAGACGTTTCGTCAAGGAATTTTCACGGATCGCCGAGCCACTGACGCAACTCACGAAGGCCGACGTCGAATTCAGGTGGGAAACGTCGCAAGTTCAGGCATTTCAAGAATTGAAACGACGCCTGCAGACGCCTCCGATACTTGCGCATTTCGACGAGCACGCCGATACGGAAATCCACACCGACGCAAGCAGCGTAGGACTCGGCGCCGTCCTTGTGCAGAAGACCGACGGGTTGGAAAGGGTCATCAGTTATGCTAGCCGGTCGCTATCAAAGGCAGAAATCAACTATTCCACAACAGAAAAGGAGTGTCTGGCCATCATCTGGGCTACATCGAAGTTTCGCCCCTACATCTACGGCCGGCCCTTCAAAGTTGTGAGCGACCACCACGCCTTGTGTTGGCTAGCCAACTTGAAGGACCCTTCAGGTCGCCTCGCACGGTGGAGCCTAAGACTCCAAGAATTCGACATTACCGTCGTTTACAAGTCCGGAAGAAAACACTCCGACGCCGACTGCTTGTCTCGTGCCCCCGTCGACGCACCGCCGCAGGACGACCACGATGATGACTCCTTCTTGGGAACCATAAGTGCCGACGACTTCGCTGAACGACAGCAAGCCGACCCGGAACTCAGGGGCCTTGTGGAATACCTCAAGGGCAGGACCGCCGTTGTTCCAAAAGTATTCAGGAGGGGATTGGCGTCATTTCTCTTGAAAAACGACGTCCTCGTAAAGAAGAACTTCTCTCCGGCCCGGGCCGACTACCTCATCGTTGTACCTTCGGCACTGCGACCAGAGGTTCTGCAGGCCCTGCACGACGACCCGACGGCTGGCCACCTCGGCTTTTCCCGCACGCTCGCGAGGATACAGGAAAAATACTACTGGCCACGCCTTCCTGCCGACGTCGCCCACTACGTTAAGACTTGCCGAGATTGCCAGCGACGGAAGACACCGCCGACTAGGCCAGCGGGACTTCTGCAGCCAATCGAACCACCTCACCGGCCGTTCCAGCAAATCGGGATGGACCTACTGGGGCCGTTCCCGACGTCGACTTCCGGCAACAAGTGGATCGTCGTAGCAACTGACTACCTCACCCGCTACGCCGAGACAAAGGCCTTGCCCAAAGGCAGTGCCGCCGAGGTAGCCAAGTTCTTCGTGGAGAACATCATCTTGCGTCATGGCGCCCCAGAGGTCCTCATCACAGACAGAGGTACCGCCTTTACTGCGGACCTAACTCAGGCGATCTTAAAATACAGCGAGACGAGCCACCGCCGCACCACCGCCTACCACCCGCAGACCAATGGCCTCACCGAGCGCCTAAATAAGACCATCGCCGACATGCTGGCCATGTACGTCGACGTTGAGCACAAGACGTGGGACGCCGTCCTTCCGTACGTGACCTTCGCTTACAACACGGCCGTCCAAGAAACAACGCAGATGACGCCGTACAAGTTGGTTTACGGAAGGAGCCCGGCGACGACACTGGACGCCATGCTACCGAATGTCACCGACGAAGAAAACCTCGACGCCGCCGCTTACTTACAACGTGCCGAGGAAGCTCGACAGCTCGCCCGCCTGCGCATCAAGACCCAGCAGCACACCGATAGCCGTCGCTACAATCTGCGACGACGCTTCGTGGAATACCAGCCCGGCGACCGCGTCTGGGTCTGGACGCCGATACGCCGACGTGGCCTTAGCGAAAAACTCCTTCGGCGATACTTCGGACCCTACAAGGTTCTTCGACGTCTCGGCGCTCTTGACTACGAGGTCATCCCGGACGGCATTACGAACTCCCAGCGACGCCGCGCACGGCCTGAAGTCGGCCATGTCGTGCGTCTTAAGCCGTTTTTTGCACGTTAGCGAACCTGGGGACTCTACTTTTACCTTTGTAATTGTAATTTATTTATGTATGCACTTGTGTTTTTTTTTCTCTTCTTTGTTCTTTCGCAAGCATCGGGACGATGCTTTTTCAGAGGGGGGCAATGCCACGCCCACTTTTTGTCCTACTTTGATGTTTTTTGGGTTTGACCAGCAAGGGCGATTATCAACGCTCGACGCTGCCCGCGAAGCAGTGTTCGAGAGACTTCTCGATTGTAGTAGATCGTTTTGTTAAGATTTCGCGCCGCACGCGAATGTTCCAGCTTTATCGAGAGATAACGCCGCCACCAGCGATATCGCTAGAAAGTTCCATAGCACCTGTATAAAAAGCGACGCACTCGACCGCTTGTCAGTTGATCGACGGACGACGCCCTGTTCGCCGCTATCATTGTACAGCGTGTATTGCTGTAGTTCTAGTTCTCATTTTCCGGCCACAAGTTCGGCCAAATAAACAGTTTCATCCTGCAAACGCCGACTGCTGTCTTCGTCGACGTCACGACCACGTGACAATATATATATATATGTGTGTGTGTGTGTGTGTGTGTGTGTGTGTGTGTGTGTGTGTGTGTGTGTGTGTGTGTGTGTGTGTGTGTGTGTGTGTGTCATCATATGTGCTGTGCGACCGCGAAACCGAAACTAAACAGCATATCCACGGGGTGAATGATGATGAGTGGGGCGAAGCTACGGAGGGAATCATCTGTAAACCGTGAAACTCTTCCGTGAAATGCGCCCAGTACATAATATAAAGAGTGTGAAACATCGTGTATATATTAAACATCAAACTTTTATTGTACTGTTGGTTTACGTGGTCCCTTCATTATCACTTGTGATCGGTGAAATGCAAGGAAGAAGTCCGCTCCCGAGCGAAAGAGCGCCAAGAGCGACCGCATTCCCCGCTCGCCCTGTGCGAATTAAAGGCAAGGCTAGAGGGAAGACAGGACGCGCGTTCCACGACGCGAGGTCGGTAGCATGCCCAACGAAAGCCAACGGAACGCGATCGTGCAAGTGCTCCGGCTTCGCATCGCCTCATGGTTCCATTTAGCGTCCCAAAACCAAACATATTGCTCAAGGTGTGCCTTGCGTTTTTCGTAGAAAGAATTTCTTTATCATGTACATTAAGACGAAAAGTTGAAAGCTCACTAGAGTGTATCGCCCGCAAAGTATGTCTTTTAGTGTGATTTAACTCTCGTACGGCAGGGTCCTCGCGCCGTTGCCGGTCCACCTCGCCCGTTGACGATCGGGCGAGGTGGCTACATATAACTACTACTACTACACTTTAAGAAAAACATCTGGCGTTCTTTCGTTCTGCTTTTACAAAACATCTGGCGTCTTTCGTTGGTTTATTTCATCAATCAACGGCGTTTTGAACAAAATTTTTATTGTTTAATCACGCACAGGAGAAATCTCACCAGGCACTACCTTGGAGGTAAACAATGGCTGCTAATGGCAATGAGAGACAGAAGAAGTCGGCTTTTAGCTAACACTTACACTTCTACTTCTACTAACGTTTCCTACTGGAACATGCCAATGGCTGCTAATGCGGAATGAGAGACAGAAGAATTCGGCTTTTAGTTAACGCGCACGCTGCGAATTTTTTATTGTTCAACAACGCACAGGAGAAATCTCCCACCGGCACCACCTTGGAGGTCAAAGCGTAAGACTTGTTACTCACTACTACGACCACGACGACTACGAGGGACGAACGGGTGCCGCCTTAAGGAGCTTCGCCCCTAAAACGACAATAGTGTGCCGTGCGGTGGCAAAATGGATGCGATTTGTGCGTGTATGTGCCGTGCGGTGCCGACGAGGAAGACAACGACAGCTCGTGAGGCGCGGCCTCGAGGGTGCGTGACCCGTGCCTTCGGCAGTGCGCGAGGTTCGTCGTTCGAGGCAGGACTACCTCGCTGGGCGTCTGGCCCATAGGTACGACCCCGGCCACGTCGCGACACTCCCACCAGCTGAATGGACAGCTCAGCCTCCGCTAGACGACCAGTCTAGGAGAGCTGGCGCCGGGTTCCTGAACCTGCCCGTGCCCCGCTGGTCTTGGAGAGCTGACGCCGGGTTCCTGAAGCTGCCGTTGCCCCGCTGTTCCAGGAGGGCTGGCGTGGGCTTCCGAGGCGTACTGCTGGTGCTCAAGGGCACAGCTCCCAGCCGCCGGAAACCGCGTGTCGTCGGCTCCAGTCGTCGACGGTGGCGCAGAGCCACCAGAGTTCGACGTGGCGACCCTGCGGCCTCTGACTTCGTCACTGCAGGTGACGGCGCCGCAACCACATCGTCTTCGCCACTGAAAGGTGCCGACGGGGCATCAACGACGGCCCAGGCGACTACCCCGACGACTTGAACTGTAGGCCGGACGTTCTGTTTATTCCTTTAGTCCGCGTGCTTTTTGTCAGCAATGTCGTAATGTATGTTTGTTGTCCATGCGTGGAGGCTGTAATAGAAGTGGGACGTGTGTTTGTGCACTGGCGTGCTGTCTGATTCTTTCTGGAGCGGTCCTGCCCCAATAACATCACAGCGTGTGTGTGTGTGTGTGTGTGTGTGTGTGTGTGTGTGTGTGTGTGTGTGTGTGTGTGTGTGTGTGTGTGTGTGTGTGTGTGTGTGTGTGTGTGTGTGTGTGTGTGCTGCGAGGCCCCCCACTCGTGAACAAGTTGGTACGCCACTGCCTGCAAGCCCGCGATTGTCGTACTGTGCTGCATCCTTGGTTAATAAACCCATATTTCTTGACCACCTGCCTCGAGTGCATTTTCTGCGCCGTGTCGGTGAGTCGACGAATCCGGCCGTGGCGTCTTTGTGAGCTGCGGCAACGGAAAACGTCGCGTCCCTTCCCGGTTGCCTCGTAGGGTAAGCTTCTTGCAAACCTATCTCCACAAGTTCACGCAAAACCTCAAGGCACTATCTTTCTTTCTTACTAATATCACTGGTGCCGCCCAAGGACTGCGCAACTCTTGAATTACCCCTTTTCCGGCATTTCGCGAAGAACTGCTCATCAATTATATTTCGTTCTGCCAAGAAACTCCATAAGGTTTTTGCCTTATTGGATGTGCCGCACCTGCGTTCATCTTGTGATGTCCTTCTTCGCGCGTCATTGAAGAAGCTATCTCGATGACGCAAGTGTAGCGAGAATGAATCGTCCGACACTCGAGCTGCGGTGATAGGCAGCGAAATTTGCATCGGCCTTAGTGGATCATATAACAGTCACCTCAGCGCGGGCAATGCCTGCCGTGAGCACCGATAACCTTTATAGCTAAGTAGTGTATACCACAAAATAATAGCGCTTTTCACCTCAGTTTTTATTTCTTACAGTTGTGTCAACTCATGGGGAAATAACTCAACGTAATTGAAAGGCTGTGATGTCGATGAATATGCTCGACGTCATTACGGTAATTCTGTAGTTCACTGATCGGGTGCTGAATGACTTATCTTTGCTTCCTTACCAAAGCTAAGTTGCTGTGTGCTCTCGGTTTCCTTCTGTTCAGCTCTCTTCTTAGCATCGGTGTCCTTGGAACGCTCCATGGGACAGGAATTCACGCGCGACTCAGGCAGCCGGTACCTTGCCACTGAGAGACGGCCAAGAGGACGAAGTACTGAAAATTGAAGGAAGCGCAGCTGCAATATAAAGCCCGGGCAATCTTGCAGCAAAAAACGTACAGACTATTCTGACTTTTGAAGAGCAGCGAGGAAAAAAAGAAAGAGGGCACAACTGTGCATGTCTGTGTCTGTCCTGTGTACTTGTACTTTCCTTGCGTTTTTTCGCGCTCATTTTTGGGCGTAAAAGTATGAACCAACTCGACCAAGCCAAAGTTCTGTTACAGAGTGTTTCTCTGTTTGTAAAGGAAACAGCGTGCACCTGAAATGCCAGCCCAAGGAAATCTCCGCTGCTTAACTCTCGGTGTTGTACAAACAACGGACCCGGCGGTGTCCGATGGCCGAATTTGTTTCGCCTGTTCCGTAGGTGGCTTGCAAAAGGCAGATTCGCGCAAATAATTGCTAGGTACGACGTCTTGGGCATGGACTGTTTTACTTATTTCCGGTGTATTTGCTTTATATGATTACGCAGTAATAAATACACAGAGACCTCTGAGGAATTTTGTTGGTTTCCGAAACTGTGTGCTTTGTATTTGTGCATCTTATACTAAATATACTCTCATACATTCAATATTCTGGCTCAAGATGCCATGCTGTTCGTTTCTCGCAAATCCGCCTTTTGCATGCTCCGAGTGCGCGTGAGCCATGTCCTAGCGGCGAGCACTGGAAACGTTCGCGCGGCGAAGGCAGGGCCGGAGAGAGAGCGCGCTCGTCTCCAGACCGGCTGTGGCACAGCGCATGCGCTTCATGAAGCAGATGACGCGCAAGTCGGAATGTGCGGACATTGCGGTCCGCACATGTCCGCACATTCCGGTCTGCGCGTCATCTTCTCCATGAAGCGCATCAGGGGCGTAGCCAGAAATTTTTTTCGGGGGGGGTTCAACCATACTTTATGTATGTTCGTGCGTGCGTTTGTATGTGTGCGTGCCTATATACGCAAGCAAAACTGAAAAATTTCGGGGGGGGTTTGAACCCCCCCAACCCCCCCCTTGGCTACGCCCCTGAAGCGCATACTGAGCGTCAAACAGTGCGCCGAGACGGGACAGAAAACGAAAAGAAGCACACACCGCTTTCGTTTGCTGCCCCGTCTCGGCGCGCTGTTTCACGCTCGGTATAGGCTCCGTGCAGACGTAACTCCGCTCGGCGTCCCTAGCGGCAAGAAGCGCAGATTTGGCGGGATGCTCTGACGCGCTCGCAATGGGGTGAAGTCGAGGAACTATGCCTTTTACGATGACTACACTTTTCATGCTTCTCGCGCTTGGCTAGTGACCAGAGCGACGGTACGTCCGCGTTATCAACGCGATCAGTCAGCCGCAGGTGGTGGACGATAAGAATAATATAGCATACAACAACGCTCCGCGATTGCACCCCTGCTCGCTCCACGCTCCCGCTGTGACAGCGCAAGGTATTTTCGCGGGCAGTTCGTTTGGTGCCGGTTCCGCTGTTCGTAGGAATGCCGAACTCCAGGAATAATAAGAAAGAGAAAATAGACAACCACCCGTTTGTAGCACGAAGCCACAAGGAAATCCATACGGATTTCTCAGAAATAAAGCCTCATAGTTGCCGAAAAATTCGTCCTGGTCCGGGGATCGAACCCGGGACCAACGCCTATCCGGGGCGGTCGCTCTACCAATTGAGCTAACCAGGAAGCTAGCAATTGGCAGCGCGAGGGCGAATCCATCGACAACTCGAAGCAACTGGACACATACTGCAAATCAGTTCTGCGGAAACCCGCAAGGTGGCGGAAGGGTTAAGAAAGAGAAAATAGACAACCACCCGTTTGTAGCACGAAGCCACAAGGAAATCTATACGGATTTCTCAGAAATAAAGCCTCAAGTTTGCCGAAAATTGCTGGGTTGTTGCTGCGTTGTGCTTCCTATCGCTTTCTGCAACCATGCTCGGACTTAACATAATGGATTTCTTTAAACGCTGAGCGACAGTGGCCACTGCATCACGGGGATAACCTACATCTAAAAGACGCGTAAGCTGTGCGTTAAAGCTATCACTCATTTTGTGCTCACACGACTTGGTGAGGGCAGACTTTAGGCAAGACATGGCGATACCGTTTTTTACAACCTTCGAGTGCTTCGACAAAAAAATTAATAGCGGTTTTGAAGATCTAGGAGCATACTGCCAGCACACGTGGTTCTTCTGAAACGTTAAGGAAATGTCTAGAAATTGTATCGCATTACTCTGGGGCATCTCTTTAGTAACGCTCAGCCCTCCTCCATTTAATTCAAATTTTTCGCTCACTGAGGTTACTACGTTTCTACTGAGGTTACTACGAGACTTCCTACCTAAAAGCACTAGGTACGAAGTCTGTCACAATGCAACAACATATTGCAGATGAAGGAGGAAATCAATTGGAAGGGTACGAAGCGCTAGGCTACATCCGAAAGGTAACAGCCGATTCGTTTAAAAAGAGTGTCCAGGGCACTTCCCCGGTGAGTAAAAGTGCGGCGGAGAGAGCAACCGAGGAAGAGCTAGTACTGGAGAATTTCAACTGGAAAAAGGCCGAAGGAAAAATTCCAAAGCGCACTGCCGCGGGTTTATATGGGATTCCCGTTAGCCTAAATAACGAACTAGGACATAACACTAAAAAAGCACTGCTGAAAGCCGTAGAAAATGCTTACAGGACAGGCAAATACCGGACAGCTGGCGAAAAAGTTGAATGAACTTAATCTATAAAATCTATAAAGGCAAGGGAGAAAAGGATAAGATTCGCTTGTATAGACCACTAAACATTACATCAGTACTATATAGGTTGGCGATGCAAGCCGTAAAAATGAAAATAGTAACGCTGGCAGAACATAACGATATTTTGGGAGAACTCCAGAATGGATTTCGAGTCGAGAGGCGGTTAGACGATAACCTGTTTCTTCTCACTCACTGTATAGAAATATCTAAAATAAAAAATAGGTCCTTGTGCGTGGCTTTTCTAGACATCACTGGGGCATACGGCGATGTTAATCAGGAAATTTTGTGGGATATATTGAATGAAATGGGCACAGGCGACGACTGTATACAGCTTTTGAGGGAGATATACCGAGAAAATACAGTTTGCATAAAATGGGAAGGAATGAGTAGCAAAGAGAACGTTGAGATTAGCAAAGGGCTGAGACAGGGATGTCCATTGTCCCCGCTGTTATTCATGCTGTACATGGTGAATATGAAAAAAGCGCTAGAAGGTAGCAACATTGGTTTTAATCTGTCACACACACAGGGCGGCGTGATCATTGAGTAAATGCTTCCAGAATTATTTTATGCTGACGATATTGTCTTATTTGCTGACAATCGAGATGATATGCAGCAGCTGGCGGATATGTGCGGAAGGGAAGGTGAAACTCTAGGACTAGGATTTAGTGTAACAAAATGTGGATTGATGGTATTCAATGATCCTTGTGATCAGGCGGGGTCAATACAGGGCCAAGAAATACCGAGGCTGAGCGAATACAAGTACCTCGGAGTAGGGATAAATGAGGGTGACAGGTACATGGAGGTACAGGAAAAAGCCTCGGCAGCAAAAGGGAAGAGGAATGCTTCAATAATGAAGCACGGAGCTTTGTGGGGATACAATAGGTACGAGATGCTTCGAGGTCTGTGGAAAGGTGTAATGGTTCCGGGGCTTACTTTTGGGAACTCAGTGGTGTGCATCGGGAATGGATATAAATCAAAGGACTGACATGGCACGCCTCGCGTTGCGTGCTCACGGGAAGACGACAAATGAGGCTGTAAAGGGCGATATGGAATAGGCAGGTTTTGAGGCGAGGAAAGCTCAGAGCAAAATAAGGTTCGAAAAAAAGCTAAGGAATCCCAGGTGATAATTTGCAGCTGGGAATGCAACTGGTCCCAACTGGTCCCAGTTTAAATGGTTTATGGAACAATTCCCAGTGGGGACCAGTTGATCCCCACTGCAACTGGTCCCAGCTGGGACCAGTTGGTTCCCATTGCAACTGGTTTCAGCTGGTCCCAGTTGGGTCCCCACTGCAAGTGGTCCCAGTTGCTTTCCCACAGTAACTGGACCCAGTTGCTTCCCCGCTGCAACTGGTCCCGTACGAATTACGTGTCATTCTGCAGGTAAATTAAAAACACAACAGAGGCAGTCATTTGATTTTCACAGTTTTATTCTGACTCCAACTTTCTGAGTGCCTTGGAGACGTCTTGAGCAGCCGTGGCACATTCTTGACGACATCCGCAACGTCCACATTTCTGCAGCTCCCCCAGTGTTTCACAGTGGCTGAAAATAACCATATGTTCATGTATTCAAAAACGGCTAATGAAATTGAATGTTATGACAAAATGCATGCTGCAATAAAAATATAGGAAATTCAGATTTTTTAAAGAGACAATAACGCCACTTGTGAGCAGTATTCACCACTGCATAATAGAAGAGGACCTGCCACTTGATACTGTAGGATACTGTAGGCATTTTTTTTAATGAAAAGTGCTCTAGAGATACCATGCTGTCTTGCATCACTGCAATGAAACCACAGCTCACCCGAATGCATATTAGTGAATTACCCCATTCAAAATTATTGCTGCTTACTACTTGGCAGATAGCATTAACACTTTGTGAAGGCTTACCCACAACAACGTCCAATTTTTGCGGTGTAAGCTGCTTCTTCGGCAGCACGCCTGTGGCCCACTTTGTCGGAGCAGACTTTCCATTGACGCTCCTTTGGCAAGAACTTCATTCGTCCATAAAGTTTGTGCAGTATCTTTGCACACAAGTGCGGCCTTCTTATTGTTCATGATTTTTGCTGATTGGGTGCCCGATATCTGGTAGCCCTTTTGCAAGTGAAATTGCAAAAATAATTTTAGGAAAGAAATCAATTGATAGAATATACGTGAGAGACATCAAAGTGATTTTCTAGCTGAAACAAATCTGGCCTCGTATACCTATCTAAAACATGTCTGTAAATCAGCTCATGGTCAAATGTTAAAGCAATTGCACCTCATTTAGCATGAACGCTCCCCTATAAAATTATTGAAGTCTTAGTTTCATTCTTATTTACCCTCGACAACTTTTTGTACTGATCGCTTGTGGAATAAGAACAATTCTGAAATTAGGGTTTCTACATAGCAGATCATACGGTACTATTGATTTATATGTATTTTGGGTGTCTTACCTCCACCAAATGCTGCAGAACCTACTAATACGTCAGCAAAAATGTAAGATTACCAGCCTGTCACGCAGTTAAAGGCCTGTCATCATTTCTCTCAAATCCACCACATTATCTACAAGAAGCACTAGTCAATAATCTTTAGACTAATTTACATAATATGTACACACAACAGTGGTAATCTGGGCACGTTGGCATTCCATGTTTATGAACGGTAAGAGCGCACTGAAGATGAACACACAATGAAGGCACACACACGCATGTGTGCGTGTGTATGCCTTGATTGTGTGTTTGTCTTCAGTGCGCTCTTACTGTTCGTACAAACAAAGACATGTGTACAAGTTTAAACGGTATCACCAGACAGCAAAACTAATGTCATACAGATATTGCAAGTTTTCCTCCTACCAGCAGGCCATTGTTTTCGTTTAATTTTTTTCTTTGTATACCCAAATGTTAAAGTTAAAGGTCTGTCATCATTTCATAATCAGTCACATAAGCACAATTTAGTTTTTCTATGTACTTTATCAGCGTTGAAGTACTGATTTGAGCACTCACACATACATGTTACTAGTTTCTTTTACCATGTGGGGATCGAGAGCGTCCTCCTACCTGGCGCCTCGTTCCCCAGCTGCCGCGTGCGTGCCGGCCGCGTAGCCCGGGCGCACTTAGGCACCGGCAATCGCCAAGATGGCGGCCAGGGCGCCTCTTTGTCTGGGCGAGCCAAGCGTCGGCTCCGTCCCGCGCTGGCATGTCCGGGCACGCTACGCTGGCGCGCTGCGCGGGCCTACGTCACAACCCAGCGCCATTCCCCATTGGGCCGCTGGTGACATCCTCCTCTCCTACGAGCTAAGATGCGCCCGACGATTCGCTCGTGGCGGGAGATGCTCTCAGGCTAGCACGAGACAAGGAATATACGGCTCTGACACGAGAGGTTGACGCGCTGCTCTAGCAGGCGGCTTCTCGTTCGTGTGCTCGACCGCTGCCCTTTGTGTGGTAGTCTTAGCGCCGCTGGCAAGCGTACTCGATCGGTCTTGCGGAGTTCCCCATTACGGCCTGCAAGCCTGTGAGTGTCGTACTGTGCTGCATCTTGGGTTAATAAACCCGTGTTGTTGTTGTTACCCTGCCTCGTGCGTGGTTTCTGCGCCGTGCCGGAGAATCGACGAACCCGGCCGTAGCGTCTTTGTTCGCTGCGGCAGTGGAGAACGTCGCGTCCCTACACGGTCGCGCTCGTAGGTAAGCCTAGTGCAAACCTATCTCCACAACCATTAACATACTATTATGGAACAGCCATAGAACAGCCATGCAACAGTAAAAAAATTTAACCACAAATGAGTGTGAAAAAACTTGGATGCTGTGCTATCAGCTGCAAGTGACTTCTGACATTGTTTTAAATGCTATAAGCCTGATGAATCACTATGCATTTGTCAAGCAACAAAGTATTACTTACAAAGCCGTCTTCTGTATAGGTAAACTCTGGCTTGTCTGCTGTAATAGGAGGCAGAAGCACTTTTGTGAAACAATAGCTGACACTTGCCTTTAATGAAATAACACTTCAGGAGGCATTAAACATTACAGAAAGAAATATTTCCAAATTGGTAATTGCTGTAAAAAATTGGTTTGAAATAAATTCATTCAGCAGCTCACCATCCAAAATTTGTGTATCAGAATGTGTATGATAAAGTAAATAATGAACTGATTTCTGACTTGTCAATTTGTTGACAGCAAACTTCCAAAGATTTCTCAAGTACTGTACGCCACTTCAAGTAATTTATCTCAAGACTGAAAATTACGATGTCACAGGGGATTTTTTCAGAGTTCTGAAGCACTTTAGATACTATTGTGCAGATCCCATATGTGCCAATGAAATGCACAGTGAAAAGGACACCAGTGCATTGTGACATGACATTGGGAGGATTCAAAACATTACTATCGTTTAAAGGGGTAGAGACATCAAAATTCGTGGCTCGCATGTGTTTTGTTTCAAACGTTTGTTTTGCTCCAGAAATCGACACATTCTACAACATCCCTGTATAACACGTCAGATTCATGCTGCAACATGTGCTGAACTACCAAAGGGCAGCTGGGCACCCATCAGGTGCATTGAAACACCGTTAGCCCATTTTCCTCAGTATGCAGTGTTCACTGCACAGCAAAATAAAGCTTTTTTTGTATTTGCAAAAAAAGAAAATGACACCCACTGGAGGATTTATATATTCTTGGTAAATAATTTAATATCGCATTATTCATGAGAACGCCTTTCGGTTTCCGAATTCCGAGTTGGACAGTGACGTCCACGTTTAGGAAGCTTGGTCACATTGGTCCATAAAGCTGCGATGCACACAGTGCTGCCCCATCTACACTCACACATAGCATTACAAGAGCTGCGGCTGAGGTTGAACACTGCTAGCGCAGCCGTGCATGTCATGCACAGTATCAGTGCTTGCAATGTTGCTGTCCTTCGAGCCCAGCCGTTATGGTAGCATGCACTTTGATCAAGTGGGTGGGTGGAATGGCCTGCTACTGCAGCTTTTCAGCTCGGCCATGAATGAGCATATGGTTAGGAAGGTTGAGAGCTCCAATGTGAACACTGCCCACTTCTTGGCAGATGGTGTTGCACCAGCTTATGCGATAGAAAACTTTTCAGTGTGAATGGTCACTAAAACTTTCGTTACACTTCCCTATACAGTGACGTGAGTGTCAGTCGCACTAGCAGTGGGTCTCAATTGCAAGAACAAGCCTTTAGAAACTCTTTAGGAGCAAAATACACTACGGTCTACATCTCTGCTGTGTCCAACACTTCTGTGTTGGATGCCCTTGCATACAATGGCAAGGGCATCAAAATTTGGTGTCTCAACCCGTTTCAATCTGAGAGGACTTTCAGAGGAAAATGTAGTGGAAAGAGACTGTATGGTGCATATCTATCTATAGAAATAGTATTCTGGCCTATACCACTATGGCCACTCAATAAACTCGCATAAACGCCTCAAGGTGAATGGAAAAAAGTAAATTCTGTACATATCACTGAATTCGATGCAAGGTTTGTGCAACTACAGGAAAGTGAGAGTTACATGCTATGCTGTGTAAAAATTACCTTCAGTAGGCTGAGGCAGTTACAAATCATGCTGCCATCATCTGCCTCTAGCATGGCTTGCTCTGAGAAAGCATGGGGGGTTGGTGGTGGATCTGCATGGAGAATACATACAAAAAGTCGTATTTCTTTCCATCTTTTAACAGACACTTTTGCTTCGACAAAAACTGGTGTGCAACAGAATTCTAGCAGACCCCATGCATTGTGGAGATTGATTTTATGCAAAGCAGTCTGCGAGTAGCTGCTTATGCCACACTTTGAGCCAAGTCTTCAATATTGATCAATAAAACTTCCTGTTGGGCGAGTTGGTATTGTATCAGATACATTTTAGCATTCGCCCTGTGCGTTGTGTTCTTCACTTTCCACATTTGCGCTAAAAAATGTTGTATGTGTAAAACATCTTTGAGCAAATGAGTGGTAGTGTGTGTATCATGAGCTTACTAGGCACATTGACTCCAATGGCGTCTAAAGTATAGCTCATGTGACATAAACCCAGCACTCACATTGCAACACAGATGTCAATTTTATCACAATGTAGTAAAAGCAGTATTCACTGGCACTGCCCTGTGGGTAAGAGCAATGCCAGACTAGAGCTTGCCGAGTCATAGAAGGGACATATTTAAAGTCACCAACAGATGGCATGCCTTTCTCTTCGGTAATCCACGCAGTGTCTGGTAATGTTTCAAACGTCTACATTCGCTGTGCTGGGCTGATGTAGACAGTGAGTCACCTGTGGTGCATACCATGAGCCATGGTATGTGCCACACATGACAGTAAGAAACAGTTTTACGGTATACAAGACAGACATGTCATGCCATCCATCTTATTACCCGTCAGTCATGTTTGTTTTACACTCATATCCTCCCAATTCAATTTTGTATATACCACATTAACGTGATGACCATGAGAGCGCCCAGACGTAGCCAGCTAGATAGACTGGTAAATAAAAACGAGTGCCTTTGGTCCCCGAAAAAATGCTTTGAATTTAATAGCACTGGAAACTTATGCCACACTGAAAAGATCGATGCATACCATAGTTCATGCACAGCTTACCACATCTTTCAACTGCTTTTGCAGTGGGTGAGCGGTCCCTTTCGCAGTCCATCAAGCATTTTTTGGGAGCACCTGCATGTAGGTCTTTCTTCCACTGAAATTAATTAAAGCACAGGCTCATTTTTTCGCATACCTGTCATTTTTGTCAAGTGTGCGTTCCTTGTGAAACAAAATTGAGCATCACCAGAAAAACACTTACAGTTGAATATCTTTGCCTCGAGGCAATGCTGGGCTGACGTGAGCTGCTGTACGAGCATGCGGTTTTGTTTCTCCAGACCACGTGCTCTTTTCCATTTTTTCTTTTCTTTCAACCCTTGTTGCAGGTCGCTTCTTGCACAAAGCGAGTCATCCTCAATCAAAAAGTTTGACGATGTGTGCGCCCGTTTTTCACCCTGCAAGCAAGACAACTGGTTTTGAGAAATAAATGCTCTCAACTAAGTTATAATTAAGCTTACTGCTTTTCGTCCACCTTGGCCTGTTCGCGCCGAGTTCTGCAACAGTGCTGACTTCATATTTGTCTTCAAAATTTCATCATATGCAGTAGTCTTTCCAACAATACGGTCATGCTTGCATTTCTACAGAAAGAACAGAAATTGTTGCACATTTATAACAATCATGTGAAAAACAGATAGTTTAAATGTAATTATATTCAAAACAATGCGCATTACTTAACATCTCGTATATATGCATGCAGGAATACAATTATAACGTAAACAAAATATGCATACTGTGCATGCTGTGAAAAGTTAGTTCCTTTTTCGAAGGCTGCCGGTAACACTCGCCGAAGATTGCACGGACGAAATGCAACTACGTATTGGTATCTTCGCGTGTATTTTTATGCAATCAAGTTTTTTAGTTGGCGAAAAGCACAGCCTGCCTTCTACTAAGAAAGAAAACAGGCAATGACACGCGGCCCATTCGGGAGTGCACCGAAAGGCAAGCAGCCACCGACAATCGTAGTGCGAGTCCGCAAAAAAGCTGCGCGTTCTCTACATGATCGTCTGTGCGCGCAGAGAACATAATTCGTTATCAAGCATGCAAACTGTATGCTATGAAGAGCGCTAAATGCCGGATGAAAGTACCAAAATCAGTATAACGGTCCCGAAGTGACCGGATGCTCGACTCATCTGAATCAGTAATGCGACGCTTCTTGTACCTGCAAATATGCATTTTTTTCACCATTTAGTCACGTTATTGCGCAGTTTCACCTATGCTGGAAGCGAACAACGAGTGGTGTCCGTATGTGTCGATGTAAACGAACGCACTACTTTCTTGCGCTGTCGTGAAGTCCCCACCGCGCATTATCGCCCATTTAAGAATAGACAAATAACGCAACAATAAGAGATGTTTTTGTCTTTAACCTTAACGTCAGTTCAGACCAAGCGTACGCACTCTGTGTCGACATTAACAGATCTAGAAACGTTGCTCTGTAGTGAACGGAATCGACATCGTCTATAACTTCAGGCGCTTTAACTGGCGAGTGCTTAACGTAGTGCATTTCGACTTCTGAAACATGTTCAGTCTCAAGTTCAGCGCGACTGTTAATAAAAATTACACCATCTCCCACTAAAGGGAACCACGTGGGGATGCGAAGCAGCGCATGGGTCGACTTAAAGCTCCGTTTATCACAGGCACCTTGCCCGATGTTAACGCGTCCTGGCAAGTGGAGCACACCATGAATTTACCGTAGCTGCTGTTGCTGTTACTCGTCCTGAACTCTTGTTGGAGCACGCCACGCGGGTTCATCGCGCGTCTGCAGAATCTCGTTCCCCGACGCCATCACGTTATTGCTGAGAGAGTGTAAGGGGGAGAAGTCACAGCGTCTTACCCAGCTCCTTGCACAGGCCCGAACGCGCTCGCGCGTGCCAGCGCGTTCTGACTAGGATACAACGCGTTGGTTGATCGCGTGTTTGCAGAATCTCGTTCGCCGACGCCATCACATGATTGCATCACATGACGCATCACATGATTGCGAACTCTTGTTGGAGCTACGCCACGCGGGTTCATCGCGCGTCTGCAGAATCTCGTTCCCCGACGCCATCACGTGACTGCTGAGAGAGCGTAAGGGGGAGAGGCCACACCGCCTTACCCAGCCCCTTACACAGGCCCGAACGCGCTAGTGCGTGCCAGCACACATCGTTTTGTCTGCGTTACGCCAAGCTAGGACAGCATATGGCAGCCCGGGCCCCTAAAGTGATCTGCACGTATCATCATCAAGGCGGTCGAAGAACAAGCGAAAGAAGACTTGTCCTTGGCGCGAGCGAGCGCTCAGACAGCTATGCTAGGTGGTAGAAAGCGGATGGTGGCCAATGGAACTACGGACAAGGCCTAGCGCAAAAACTGCTTCGCATCTAAAATGCAACGATTGTGGCAACCTCGTTTCGGTTCGCTACACTCGTTGACCGGTTCAGAGCAATTTGGCTGGTTTTGCCGACGTAAATTGCACAAACATATCGTACTGTGTTCGATGGGTCGTGGCTGTCGGTCACGCCAGGGTCTTCGTCGGAAGCGGTGTATATCCCAAGCCTACATCAAAGAAAAACGAAAATTACCAAAACGACAAAAAAAAAGTAATCGTTCCAGCTTTTTTCATACAGCGCGCACCCGACGGCGCACATTTTAAAAGTACCGATGTCTGGACTGATTGGTTAGATGCATTTGAAGGGGTCATAGCGCTAGACAAGGATGTGTAGTTTGTTTTCCTTGTCCGTGTCGTCTAGCGCTACGACCCCTACATATGCTGTACATTTTGTCGCACGCGGCGGCCGCTTAGGCGGCGCCACGCGCAGGGCGAAAAACAGATCACTGCATGATATCGAGGAATGCTCTGTAACTTAGCTAAAAAGTAAAATCAGTGACTGCTGGACAGCAGAGGCGTAGGCAGAAATTTTTTCGGGGGGGGGGGGGGGGAGAGATCTCCTAGATCTGAAGTGGGAGCCGGGCAGGCAGACATGGCCGAGTGTCATTTTGTGCTTTGCATGCCATGGCAAAAAAAATTCGGAGGGTTGGGGGGGAGGGCACGGGCCTGGTATGCCACCCCCTGGCTAGGCCACTGCTGGACAGTGGCAAAAGGTGCGAACGGTCATTCGTTCGTATGGGCGGCATGCACCCCCTCACACCCTACAGGTTATTTCGCAGCTGAGTGTTTGCTGCACATTTACTGTGATCTGTGAACAATTATCGCACATCACAGTGTCGTGAATTCTCAGAATCTCCAATGCAACGCATATATTTGTTTTTGTGTTTGGAACTCTTGAAATTATTTGATTTGGTGTTGCTAAGATAATGCAACAGGAGAAAAAGTTGGTCTAGTTGGTACAAATGCATTCTTGAAGCAGCGCTAAAAGACAGGGATTGTCCCTGCCCTGTCTTTTAGCGCTACTTCAACGTTGCTAAGATAACCATTCATTCGATATAGTGACCGGCACGAGCAAAATATTTTACCATGAAAGTGAGTCCCACTGTTTGTGGCGTTTCTTTTACGTCTCTAAACAATTCTTTATATGAGAGTTCGTCCCTTCGCCGAACGCAAACATTGTGCTTTAATGGAGAGAAGCACTGACCCACGACATGCGGTTTGCTTCTGAGTTCAGCACTATGTCATCGGCACTTCGTGCGTATACTACAAACGCAACTTAGCCTAATTGGGCGCTTTGTGGGCTACAATCCTCCTTAATACTACCTGCATCTGGACAACACTCCCTGCGATGGGTGTAGTAAGATTCTGCGTGCTGTTTTTTACAAAATTATGTGGATGAAAGGTGGGAGAAAGGGGGTAAAGCGATTTGACGTCTATAGATGTCAGACTGGGGAGTTTCACAATACGTGTGGCGCCACCTGTCGGAGTAGTGCAAAGTCTATGCTTGCAAAGTTTTCTCTGCAACCAGGTGCAACTACCGAGTGCAAAACGACAGAGCTCAATATTGCGTAACACTCGGAAAGAGAGCTATGAATTTCCCCCTGCTAGTCGGACGCTACACCGAACCGCCATGAAGTGCTTGCTGGATCACTCGCCAGAACAACGGCGAAAACAAAAGCAGACGCGCTAAGAGACGCCGGAATCGACGCTACTGTTGCGATGTGAATTGCCACGGACGTATAACACTGAACAACAACTTTCAGTTTTACCGATTTTCATACCTGTCGTACGAAGCAGAAAGACGAGAGCGCTGGATACGGGCCTTTGCGAACGTGTTGGGTAAGCGATCGATTTACTCGCGTTCTCCACAGCCGGCCGCATGAGAAAGTGTGATAATGTAGCCCTGTTGTTACTCTTCTGCGAAGCCCTGACGGAGAGCAGTGGTAACCTTCACTACGAAGCTCAGCAGAGCCTCTGACCGCAGTGTGCGCCGTGTAACACGGAGCGAGCAGCTACACGCAGACTGAAGACGCGTGGTAAACAACAACGTGACTTCCCACGCACGTAGGCTTTGAAGATTCAAAGTTCCCGTTTTAACCAGCAAGTGCTAACACGTGCGTCATACAAGTAAATTGCAGAATGTTGGTCGTGACCCCGTTCAGGATTGTTTTGCCCGCGTGGCCTCCACGATTGTCAGAGCTAATCTCGGAGGCCACGGCTTTGCCTTTGGTTGTACCCCGCGAAAGTGGATACGCACATATCCCCATTTGCAGTATATGAAAACGGAAGACAACCGTCAACAGAACATTCGAGGGTGCATAATAAAACGATGTCTAGCGCCGATAAATTAATAGATATAATGCTTTCTTTTAATCTAAATCAAATTGTTCATGAAGATACAAGAATAACTTCCACGTCACGGTCATTGTTAGATCTAGTGTTCCTATCCAACAATATAGAAGAACATTCCTGTTCAATTGAGGATGGCACTTCTGACCATAAAGTTATTGTAGTGAATGTGGCTGCTATTACTATGCCCCGCAAGAAATCCCCTGTTACAATAACGGTAAAAGACTACAAACGTGCTGATGACAATTCAGTTATCGATTTTTTGGAATTCTCATTTGGTCTCTTCGAGCCCCACGCAGATAAAAAAACAGTAGACGAGTTGTGGAATGAATTGAAGGCTATAGTCAATCATCGTTTGGATCGATTTGTGCCATCACGAGTGAAAAAATCTAAACATCGCCGACCTTGGATTAACCGCGGTATTATTCATATGAAAAGAAAGTTAAAGCGGCTGCGCAAAAAAAAGTGCTCTGAGGAAATATTGAGACTTCGCGCAGAATTGAGGCGGAATTTGACACTATCGAAAAAACAGTTTTTCGACAAAACACTAACAGGGTTCTTAAAAAATTCCCCACAGAAATTCTGGGGGTATCTCAGCAGTAGAAAAGATAAAATTGAAGAAATCGTAAAGGGCACAGGAACGTTAACGAGAACAGCTGACATTGCTGAACATTTCAATTTTTTTCCAGTCTGTGTTTACCAACAATATGAACACTAATGTGGGTGAGCACTTAGGGTATCTCATACATCTTCCAATGAAAGAACTTGTAATTAAACGAGAGGGAGTCTTTGAACTGCTGCTGAACCTAGATGGGAAAAAATCTAGTCGGCCTGACCAGATCTGTCTTGAATTCCTGAAACGCTATGCTGAATGGATCTCGTATTACCTAACGATAACATTTGAGAAATCATTGCATACGCATTCCTTACCCATGGACTGGCGCAGGGCAGTTGTTATACCGGTATATAAAGGTGGTGATCGCAAACTTGTAAACAATTACCGCCCCATTTCACTCACGTGTATTAGTTGCAAACTCTTAGAACACATCATCGCAAAACACATTTTACAATTTCGAGAACAGAACACCTTACTTTGCTCATTCCAGCATGGCTTCCGTGTTGGACTATCCACTGTTTCACAATTAATTGAAGTTGTTCATGATTTTGCTGCAGCCTTAGCTGAGAAACAACAGATTGATGTCATTTGTATAGATTTTTCAAATGCTTTTGATAAAGTGCCTCATGATAAGCTAATCTATAAACTTCGAGAAATTGGTATCGATAACAAATTAGTGACTTGGATAAAAGAATACTTAAATGATCGAACACAGACGGTACATTTAAATGGCGGTTCGTCGAGTCCACTCCAAATGTTTTCAGGTGTCCCCCAGGGTTCGATATTGGGCCCCTTGTTATTTCTTATATATATATATCAATGATATCTTTAGAGTAGTCGAACAGCCGGTAAGAGTGAAACTTTTTGCAGATGATTGTCTAATTTATTCTGCCGTAACGAGCGCGCACGATCAAGTCAGAATTAGTCGTTGTTTGGAAAATTTCAGCCAATGGTGTAATTTATGGGGTATGAAAATAAAAAACACTAAGTCAACATACACACATATGACTAAAACAGCAAACGTTATGCCTTTTCACTATAGTATCGATGGTAATTTATTAGTACATGCTAACCAATTTAAATATTTAGGTGTCACTCTTACGCAAAATCTGGCATGGCATATACACATCGAAAATGTGTGCTCGAAAGCGAATCAAAGACTAGGCTTCTTAAGGCAAAAATTGCATCAAGCTACGCGAGATATAAAACTGGTGCCTTACAAAACTTTCATTAGACCAGTACTAGAATATGCCTCGGTCGTGTGGAGCCCTCATCAGGACAGCCTGAAAAAGAAATTAGAAAAAGTTCAACGCCGTGCCGTGCGCTTCATATGCACAAAGTACCACCGGTTGGATTCAGTCACGCAGATGTTAGAGTCATGTGAACTGGAACCACTGGAAGCACGAAAGCACTCCACGAAACGCAGATCCTCCACGTAGCTAACGGCGAGCGTTATATACACACCCTTTACCAATGAACCGACTCAGAGACGGCATGCGCTTATAATTTCTTCATTACCAGCGAGATGGCGCTAGGAGCGCGACGGGCGCATTTAAATGTCGTCGGCAAGCTCGCTCGCTTCTTCTTACATTTGCGCAGGGAGAACCTTGCCCTTCCGCTGTGTGCTTGCGCGGTTTTCTCGTGGTGAGGGGAAGAGGGATGTTTCGATCTGTCACCGTGATGTCCGCGCTCATGTTACGGAGCGTACGAAAGTCACTCCACCTCAAGGGACGCCACTAAACGAGCAAACAGAAGATGAGCGCGAACTATCAAGTGTCACAGCTCGACACTTGAAGCACGCTAGTTTCCTTCGCTACTTCGGCCGCCTTTTCAACAGGAGCGCTGTTCAAACTGAGAGTATTCATTGGCGAGCCTCACTTCGTATAGCATTAGTTTCTTGCTATCGCATTCATTTCTTCGCCCTTGAGGCGAAACTGTGACTTTTTTTAGGATACTGCATGGACAGCTGAAAATTAACAAAGATGAGTACTTGAAGCTGCCAGGGAAACGAAGCAGTCGTGTTAATCACAATTATGTTTATTACCATATTCCGCTCGCAGTGGTGTGTTTCGTCATTCTTTTTTCCCAGCTGTGATTGAACTTTGGAATGTGTTACCAAGCTGTGTAGTAAATGCAAGTGATGTTTGCCAATTTGAAAAATTGTTAGACATGTATTTAAATGATTGCGCTGCCACTTGACATACCTGTTTGTCTGGTTTTTGCATTTATTTCTACCCTCCCTGTAAGGACCCTCAACAGATGGTTGACAGTATAAATAAATAAAATAAATAAATAAATAAAAACGGTCCAACACACAGGATTCGCGAGAGATGAAGGGAGAATGCAATTGAGAATGCGAAAATCGCCCGGGCCATTCGCCCCTGATAAAGCGTGCTTTGTACCACTGATCGTAAGATACATAGCTAACTAAATGTACTTCGTCGCTTTGACATTATGTATATACCCAAATCTAACGCATTTAGGCGCTACAGAACGGTCGTCGGAGGGCTTGCTTCGAACTCGATGTCGTGCGATGCTCGCTTATACTTGCGAGTTGCAGTGCGCCGAAATAACTCAAACTTCTTTTGCATTGTACCCGCAGTTTGCTTTGATGACCTCCCTACTTTTCTGAAGCGCGGATTGGCGGATTAAGCTTTCCAGGTCATTGATTTTCAGGAAACCGTGCCTCGACACCAACGAAAGAGGGAAGTCTATTGTGGCCTATGTACATTTGCTTGCGGACGGTTCTATTTGCACTACCCAGTTAGCTCCAGGGCTAGGATGAGGGCGCTAGTGGCGACGTTTTTCGCAGCGCCGCCTAGGCAGCCTCTGACGACTATGGACTTACAAGAACGAAAACCCCGAAAGCCCCCCATTCAAGGGAACGATGTTTAATTTCTCCTTAATTCTCTGTCCTCTTTTCTCTGAATGTTTTCCTAAGCTTTCAATGCTGGCGAGTGTGCACACAACTTTGCGGGGGCAAAGAAATGCGTGTTGTGGTGCAAAAGCACATACCTTCTCAGGGTGCTTAATAAGTTCCTCAACGCAATAATCAATGATTTCGTCGTCTCGTCGATAGCAATACATTGTCGCATCTGATGCTGCAGAAGGCTCGCTTGAGACCTTTGGACTTAGGTCTACGCAGGACTTCGACCGCAGAATACTCTCTCTTATGAATGAATGAATGAATGAATGAATGAATGAATGAATGAATGAATGAATGAATGAATGAATGAATGAATGAAATTGACTTGTATTATGTCCAGCAGAACGGGTCGAAGTCGTGCACCCGGCTTAGTCCCACGTAGGGGCAGACGGGCTCAGGCTATCCGCCACCTCGGGAGTCGAAGTTGGAACTCGTGAGCAGTGCTCTCCACTACCTCGACCGCTTCGCTCAGTGCCTGCTTTCCACCCAAAGAACAAGTTTCAGGTATACTTTTGGCGTCGGCCGAATAGGGGATATTCATAATGCTTGGCGCTCCGGCAACACTAGGCGCTTCCGCCATTTTTTGTTGGGCGGCGTCGCGGAATCGTCTGCTAGCGGCTCCATAAGGAAAAGCCACGGAGAGGTTGAGCAGCAGACGTTGGCGGAGCTTTCGAGCAAAAAAAAAAAAATGCGGCCGTTTTCTTGGACACCCAGAGCCGAATGTTCAGAGGATCTCACTGTGCTGCCACAAATCGACGAGAACACAATATCGGAGTTCTGCGCGCATAAAAACTCATCCGGACGGCAGCTGCAAGAGGTGCACTGCTTCGCAAAGCCGAACTGCCGTTCTCTAGTGGCGTGCGCTTCCGATCAGAGGTAGGCGTCCAAGATAAGTGTTCGTTGCAGATGAGATGTTACTGTCAAGCTCCTAAGATAATGTTGCCCTGCAATACATCTTCATCGTATTTCCCACGGCGATTATGTACACGCGTCATAAGCACACGTCAGATATCGACACCGCGTTGTGTCTGCGCGACCTGAGCAGCGCTGTGCTGCTTTCCGCGGCTCATTTTTTTTTAGCCACAAGTATCTCTACACCCTCCGCAGTGTGTGTTCTATTTTTTTCGAAATAAACACGGCATGGAAATATGCAAGAGCAGTGCACCGCAAACCAATCAAAAATACTCATCCGCGTTTCAACTGTATACAGAGAGAGTGGCCCGAGTAATTAATGCTCGTTTATTACGTGCGCACTGGTTGTTTATAATATATTGTGGTTGTATTCTATGGCGCCGATTTAGTATTGTTGTTCTGGTTTTCTTGAACGCTATACGTCTGCGCTCATACACATATCTTTGTAAAATATTATGCTCTTTGCTTTCGCATCCCACGGCAGCTTGGGCCCGCGATCAGCGGAAAGATGAGTGCGGTGATCTATCGGACAGACAGCTCCACCTACTGTACGGCTCCGTAACCCTTGGCTCAGTGTTCGCAGCGCACGCTGTACTAAGAAAGCAAAAGAAAAATAAAAGGGGAGAGATAAGGATGTGTAAAGTGAAGGGCAGACGTGGCATGCGGACTATGTACTTCGGCGCACGCTGCCTTGCGAAGCTTGCAAAGAGATTCCTGTTGGGATATACGTTGTGCCGATCTAGTCTTGTGTGGCGGCACTGATTTTCCGCGAACGCGCGCAGCAGCGTCTGTGGCTCTGCTTACACACGTTTACGTACGTAAATCCTTGCTTTCGTCGATCTTCAACACCGACAAACTAATGTTGATCAATTATGCTCTCTCGCGCATCCGTCGGTTTTACAATGCATATATCGTGATATTGTTCTGCAAGTCTACCTTATATTGCAGGTGCGCAACTAAATTGCACGGAGAAACAAGAACTGACGTTGAAGAGCGCTTTGCAGGCTTCGATAATTTCCGAACCAAAGCAAAGTGCCGACCTTGTTGACGAGTAACTGATAAATGCGATTAAAAATAGTGTTACTTTGCTCCCGGCATTGCCATAGCTCCCTCGTTGCCTGAACAGTGCACGAAGCATTGGGAAGTCATCGCAGAACGAAGATAAAAAACCACTAGCTAGCAACTGAAAGGCTGCGATATGCGACTGGTCTCGATTTCGCGCCCAACAAAACATGGCGGATTGAGCTTATGGGATTGTCGACAGATGGCGCTGTACATTTTGAATATCCCCTATTGCAGGCAATGATCTCAATTTAATGCGTCGGCGCTACGCTTTGGCATAGCAGACGACGACGGAAACGTGTTTCCTGTAACTAGGGGCTGTGCAGGCTGAGGCATTTATTTTATGTTTTTCTTTAAGCCTCAATATACTTTCTGTAACTATGGGCTTCGTACAAACGTCTCTAGATCGCGTCTCTGTCGCTAGTGGAGAAAGCTAGTGAAGGAAATGGACTAACCATGCGTATCTTTCGTGGGAATGCAGCTGTAAGCCAGGAGCTGCAATCAAGACCCCCTTTCTGCAGTTTCTTACGGGAAGCTGATTGTTCTGACGTGCGAGAACAAATCAGCCTCTTATTGCAGGCTGCATCTTGACAATACACAGCAACGCCCGAATCGCAATCGTTTTATTGCAGTGATCCTATCCGCTGAAAACTTCGCGAGACAAGTAGCGGCAGAGAGCAAAACATGCGACGACAAGCATCAATGAAAGCTTTCTTGGGCGAAATGTAGGATCAAATAGAACGTTACTGGAGAACAGCCCAGCTATACTCGCAGACAACTTTTCTCGGCAATGAAGAGAAGGCTATACATAGCCACATCGCGCGTATTCGATCGCTGATAAATGCAGTCCCACAGTGGCGCCCGTGTTTTGTGCGTGATATATAAAAAATACTTCATTTTCTATAGGGTGCCTTGATGCGCGTTAGGGGGGCGCACACATCGAGGCACACTAATTTTCTATAAAGTGACTTTAATTTTCTATTAAAGTGACTTTAAATTTCTAGCACCACTGGCGGTCAGCCGGTCGGAGAAAAAATAACACCATCTCCCGCTAAAGGGGACCATGAGGCGATGCGAAGCCGGAGCACTTGCACGATCGCGTTCCGTTGGCGTTCGTTGGGCATGCTACCGACCTCACGTCGTGGAACGCGAAGAGGAACACTACGCGCGTCGTTCCTTCCCTCTAGCCTGGCCATTAATTCTCACAGGGCGAGTGGGGAACGCGGTCGACTGGCGCGCGAGAGGGGGGCAGCGTAGGAGAGGTGAGATAGGGGAAGGGGACGCGCATGCGCTGGCGCTCATCGCAGCGTTGCGCAGGAGAGAATTTCGACATGTCGAGCCCGCATTTCAGAAGAGTCAACCGAAGCAAGCGCTGGACAACGCGCGCAGCGCTCGACCCGCTTTATATTCACACTTGAAGGAGAGTAGACTAGAGGAGGAGAGTAGCGCATGCGCCGCGAGAGCAGAAGCGAGAACGCAGGAGAAGCGCGAGAGGTGCTGGGAGAGAAGTGGAGTAACGCGCAGCTGTTGGAGAGAGGGAAGGAGGAGAGTTGCGCATGCGTAATGTGAGTGCGGACGTCCAGGCCGACGCCGCGGGACATACCCCCGCGCAAGAGATGCTTCTCATCTAAAAGAAGACGAGCGCCGGTGGCTCGTGGCGCGAGGCAGGCACAACGTTCGGGTGCTTTTGACTGGCTGGATGCCACGACCGCTGCTCCGCTTCGGCCTCTCACCTCCTTCCTCGCCCGTACGCCTTCGTCTTCTCAATAAACTAACGACGCCAGCACGTCTACGTCGGACGCCGTCACGTCGCAACATCTACATGTAGCCCTTTAAGACAGGACGCAGCGCACAGCAGTGAGATATCTGTACTTGTTTTACTTTATACGTTGTCAATTCGGGTTTTTACAAGCGTGCGAAAGTCGTGCCTTTTACCCGCGTACCTCAAACTTAAAGCGGCGTGTGCGTCGAAGATACAACGCTGATTGCGCGCAGACATCATTTTTCCCCAACGGTACGAAACGCGCGCCGAACCGGACCATTTCGTGTAGCAGTACATGTGCAGATGCTCCGTCAACGTAGCTTTCTCTTGATTGCCAATTAACGTTGTCCGCAAGTATAGTGAAACCGTCTATGAGAGTACTGCATGCTATGCGCTGGAACATTTACTCGAGGAGCTGCGAACTTCACTAGTTCGTGTTTCCTAATGCAAAATAAAACACATGGTTGATCTCTCTAGGAAGCGGTATAACATGAAAGTGGAGCGTGTCTTCACAAGAGTAGTTCAATGTTCAGTGTACACTGATAAATGAGAGCTTGCACAATATATGGTGGTGTTTGGCGGCTGCAGCGCCGCTTGATGTGGACGCGCCCACGTTGATCCTAGTGGCTCATCTTCAACCCGACAACTAACGCCAATGACCATGATTAAACTTTGGTGTGGGCTCCCCAGTAATAGGTGTGCGCTCCTCGGTAATAGGGTAACCTAAGCGTGGAGGAGGCGCTGTCTAATCCTGCGCTCATTCATATACCACACAGCACATCCGAAATGCAAGAGGCAGAGTTCGTAGCTTGAGTCGCGCACGCGGGAAGGCGTTCCGCTTCCCGCTGGCGTAGGGCGTCTCGATGCCCGCGTTCCTTCGCACGAAGAAATGCTGGCATCGAGGCGCCCTACGCTGGCGTGTCTCTAGCTGCACCGAAAGCTGAAACTACCGAAGCGCTCACTATCACCGCTCGTTAGCGTCATGATGCAGAAAGTCACTTCGCTGATCCGAGACGGCGGCACCATCTCACGCACACTAAAACCCCTGAAACTTCGTAAAATAGCGACACTTTCCTCTTCCGCACGTGTTCCTCCTCGTTCTCCTCTCCTTCGCCCTCTCTTTTCGAGCATGGCACCACCTACCTTGCTCCTGTGTAGCAGACGACGCTTCGCAAAGAGAGCGCGCGCTTTCCAGGCGGCGCGCTTTAAGCATTCGCAGTAGTCTTCTAGCTCTTGGCATCCTTTTTTTTTTTAATTATATGTTTTTTAGGAGACGTTAGGACACGTTTGTAAAGCACATGTGTGATGTTGAACGTTAATGTCCCGCTCTACATGAAGCCTTCTGAAACCTATACATTGTACACGGTGTCCTCGCGAGGCGAACTTGCCGCGCATACCAATGACGCACTGAGGCTGCCAGTACGCACTAGAGGTAGCCGTTCCGAAGTATCGGTTGGGTAAAGTTAACGCCGCTATACGTGCCTGTACTATCTAGCACTGTACACTGCAATAAAAAAGGGCGTATTAGAGGCATCTCTTTCCCAAAAACAATGTCCAGCATCTGCCTCACTTGTTTTCTTTTTTTGTTTGTTTTTTACCATATCTCTGCGCTTGCCATTTTCTGTTAACTGTTTAGCAAACTCACGAAAAGGACGTGCTATGGGGCGTATTGCTGTCCCGCAAAAATAACCATCAATGTCGCGTGTCTTTCCTTGCATTATCGCCGGGCACGCGGTACTTCCAGGTCACGAATGGCGTGCGTGTTATTAAAAAGCATCCTTGATAGGAAAGTGGCGAGCGCCGAGTTTTCAAGAAAGGAAGCGCAAACTAACCAGAGGACGGTTATTGGTGAGGGGCAAGAAGACTCCACAAAGGGTGCGGACACTTTTTAGAGTGCAAGAAACACATGGGCAATGGGTGTTGGCGGTATTATGCTAGTTAAAGAGTGGCGACTATTATTTATTTAGAAAATGACTGTCAGTGCAAGCAGCAGCTCGGAGCTTCATTGAAAGAAGAATGCGCCAGAAGACGTAGATCATTTCCAGTCGATACATTTAGACAGCGTTGGTTGATTCGTTAAGAAATTAGACGCACCAACCATAGTGCGCAAGTGCGCCTCGTAGACGTACTTGACATACGAACTATACTCGCTGCTCAATGAACGAGCAAGCGAACGAATAAACTAGCCTGCCATAAACTTCGTAAAAGTACCGCCATCTGCTCTCCCCTCCGCCGCCTCCTCTCCTGCGCGCTCTCGCGCGCGACGGCGGCGCCCCCTCGAACGCGCCACGCGGACGCGTGAAGCTTTCAGGCCGGTTGCGCGCTGGCGCTGCCACTTCAGCCACAGCTTTTCTAGTCTAGCCGTGGTCGCGTGCCATGTCTCGCATACGGCTGTGTGTAATGACTCTATTATTTCTGCGTTGATTTTCTCAGTCGGTGTAGGCAACGCCTCCTCTAGAAAGATGCCTGCCGCGTGAGCCAAAAACCTCCTGCCCTACCCTTTCCCTCCTTCACCGTTTCTAATGAGGGCAGTAGCTGGCGATCCTGGCGGTGGCCGCTTGCAACACACATTTGCGCATGCGCACATTACACCCCTCGACGTCACACAACGTCAGCCCCATTGAAAACAATAGGGGAGAACGTGGCGCCATCTCTCGACAAGCGACCACAACTCAAGGCAGGACGGCTACAATGGGATAGCCAGCGACGCCGCAGGCATGTTTCTAGAGGAGGCGTTGGTGTAGGTGTGCGCACCATCTAATTCCCTTACAGCGCGCCAGGAGACCTGCTGCAAGCAATGTACAATTTGTAGCAAATTGCATGTCGTTTACGGTTCTTTTCGGAGCGCAGCGTTTCCCCGTGTATTTATTGCATGGGCAAGAAATATTTACATGGCAGCTGTGATGTCAAGCCACGCCGTTTGGGAAGGAATAGTTCCCGTGCGTATAAACTATCTCTATCATATATAACTGCAGCAATGCCTGCAAGTCCAATGAAGGTGCTCGATCAAAATTTCATGACATTTCATATATGTTACTTCTCCTCGGCCTGCCCGCCGCGGTGATGTAGCGGTTTCGGCGCTCGTCTGCTGACCCGAAGGTCGCGTGTTCGGTCCCGGCCGCGGCGGTCGCAATTCGATAGAGGTGAAATGCTGGAGGCCCGCGTACTGTGCGATGTCAGTGCACGTTAAACAACACCAGATGGTCAAAATTTCATTTCCGGAGCCCTACACTACGGTGTGCCTCATAATGATATCGTGGTTTTGTGAAGTGGAAGATTTATGCTTCAATAAATTCAGTTGTTAGTCTGCGCTCGTCCTGTGTACTACTTCTTCTTGTGTTCCGTCAACCGCGCAGTTTTTTACCATTCTATGTCATACCAACTAGGCCCCCAACGCACTTTACTCAAGTTAGATGGAAATCTTATCACAGCAGCAAAACACCATAAGCGTCGGAGAACGTTTATTAAAATAGGCGCATGGCTGCGCTTTAATTGAAATTTTAAATTTATTGCTTTGGCCTACTGCGCGTCAAACAGGCATCTGCTGCAACTACCGCAGCGTGTTGAAACTTATGCGCTAAATCTGTGACGCGATAATTCATGATGACGCGCCGGCCGATGAGCCGCGGTCCGCTGAACTAAAGCCCCGCTCATGTTCCGAATTTTCAAAAAGTTCTGACTGTCACCCAGAAGTGGTTCGCCAAATTAGACAATATGATGGAGGAGCTGCACGCAAATGCACTGCTTTCGATAAATCCTGCGCGCTAGGTTCTTTTTTTTTTTTTTTTTTTTGCTATCGCACTTTCATTCCGACGCTCGCTCCGTCTTCGCCCTTCCATCCGCACATCACAGTGAAAGGTTAGTAGAATATGTGGAACACAACGTAGTGTTCTAGTGCACGACATTGGTTCTTTCAGAGTTATTAATATGTGGGGTTTTACGTGCCGAAACCGTGATATGATCAGGAGGCACGCCGTAGTGGAGGCCTCCGAAAATGTCGACCATCTGGTGTTCAAGACAGTCACTTGCTCGAGAAAGTGACTGCCTTGGTGCATGACAAATAACAAGAAATTTCGCGTGACATTGAGTAAGTAATACAACACATATCTCACACGGCAAAGCAAGACGCCTGTCAAGAGTAAAAACGCACGAGCACTTCCCTCACAAAGCCGCGCCGATCTCGGCTCGAAGTTTGCTCGACCGATACTGCGGAGCCAGATTTTGCGACGACCTGCATTTTCTTTTCCGCACGGAATGCAAAAAAACTTTTTCACATGGGTGTCACGGTTATGGCAGCCAAACGCACAGCAACCCGGCATCGCGACAATACGAGCGAGACGCACACGTACGCTTCAAACTTCGTGCACTTCACATGGGGCGAACACACAGCGCATGGCACGTCGGAGCGTTCAACATGGCGCCGAGAGGCGAAGGAGACAAAATACCGAGAAAGAGGGCGCGCGCTACCACGTGACCGCAGTCGCCCTATCAGAGGCGTGGAGAGGAGGAAGCGGCGTAGATCAAGAGAAAGCTGTACTTTTCCGAAGGTATAGGGATTTTAGCCTGCCACCGTAAACGTTTCCTTCGCGAGAGCTTCACTCGCGGATAATAATATCATCTGGGGTTTTACGTCCCAATACCACGATATGATTATGAGAGACGCCGTAGTGGAGGGCTCTGGAAATTTTGATTATCTGATGTTCTTTAACGAGCATTGACATCGCACGGCACACTGGCCTCAAGCTATTCGCCTCCATCGAAATGTGACCGCCGCGGTCGGTCGCGACCTTGGGGTCAGCAGCCGAGCACCATAACCTCTGCTCCACCGCGGCGGAAATCCACTCGCGGATATAAACCTCCAACCGAAATGGCACGTAAGCCTTTGCGCTAAATAACACGTATACGTGAGGTTCCTAAACGATGAACGCACCTTGCGACTCGGTTGGGCACGCACGCTTTGCCTACCTACCTTCTATCGCAGGTCCACCGGCGGATCTGTCGACGTAAAAGAGCCAGAGAAAGATATTTGCTCCGGGAAAAAAAACCGAGCACGCAACAAAAACAAACAGAGAGTACCCCTCCTAATGTGAGCTTTCGCACTGCAGCTTTCTTTCTTCAAAAGAAGTGCGCCAAATCTGAAGTTTCGCAATCACATTTTCGATCGTCAGTCGGCGTGCCTCCGTAGTCGGCGTGCCATGCTAGGCGCACAAACCAATATCGCAAACTCAAACCAGTAGGCGCATCACGTCAAGCAGAAAGCGTAACATATTCTTGAAAAAAAAAAAAGACACTTAGTACAGACCCCGCAGAAGCAGCAATAAAACGTGTGAGGAGTAGCGACGTATTGCACAATTAACTGGGACGTTTCTACGGCGTTATAGCACGCAGCGATGTGCGCGAACCTCGACGAATACTTATAGTGAGAGGATAGCAACTTACCTCGCATAGTCGCGTCGAAAACGTCGGCCGAAAATCTCTCTTCCGATTCGGTGTAACCAAGCCTTCCTTCGCAACTCGTTGCGCTTCCCGGTATCGTAAACAGCTTTTTGCCTTCACTTGATTTGTTTCGGCATCCGAAAGCGTAGCAGAAGCCAATGGCAACCAACCGTGACGTCGGTCTTGTGTACAAAGTATCTCAGAGCACAACGCACGCGGAATGGAAAGTGCGTATCCATAAAACACATGCGCTGAGAACCAGCGAGCCCGCACTTCGAGAGCAAAGATGGCAGTCGCGAGCGACTGTAAACAAACGAACGCTCCGAGCGGTCCCACGTGAAGGCAGTTGGCTAATGCCGGCGCGGCGTCAGCCTCGGAGAGGGCGTACATGGAGAAAAGAGAGGAGGCGCGCTTTTATGCACGTATGTCGCTACTTTACGAAGTTTCAGGGACTTTAACGCACACCAAGGTCACTGTGAAAGAGAGAACGTGTGAGAAGGCGCGTTCGTGAAGCCTCATGCGTGAGCGTCGGTAGCGCAGTGGGTAAAACGCCCGGCATCTGTCGTCGCGGACCGAGAGGTCGTGGATTCGACTCCCAGGTCATCAAAATCACCAAAACTTTTTCTTCTGGTTTTTTGTCATCTGAAATTTACTGACGTATTTCCGTGACGGAAATAGATCAGTGAAGTCTCGGTGGACTCCGGCATAAAACATTTTTGTGTTAAAAAACATTGAAGTAATGTTAGACGCACTTCCATCAAGTACAACTCTGAGAACCACATTTTTCAGGCGCTGTACTGCAAAACAGCTGCGCCTTCGTAACGCGCCAGCAATGTATCGCTCTAGTGTTTGCCACTAAAATACAGCATCTGTCACTCTCCTTATGATACAGAAAAAAAGACTACATGACGTACGGACACACAGTGATCTACTTACTTGGCAGTGAACAACTTCTGATACCGCTCCTGGTCGTTAACGTTACGAGAAATGAACCTTGGTGCCTGGCTTGCTTGCTTGCTTCCTCAAAAATATGTCACTTACCCACTCTGGGGGGTTGGCCAAGACTGTGTGTCGTAACTTCTCTCTGATACCTTCAAGAATGCGTATTAATAATAATATTTATATTAAAAAAACTAAATTAAAGAAAGAAAAATGAAAAAATAGAAAATAAATAAAAGGAAATGACATTTAATGCTGCAGTGGCTTCTTCTTCTTCTTCAAAGTGCTCGTTGGGTGCTCCCGGAGATTGCTCACGAAATATGATTGGAAGAGAAGCCGTTGGTACTTATGCCATAGGTCACCGTGGTGCGAATAAAAAATAAAAGCTGAATAAGACAAAGGTTGTGAGAACTACGCGAGAATAGCTGAAGTGAAAAAAAAATATTAGGAGAAAATAAATGCGTTTTGCTAGGTTGCTCGCAAAACAATGCAGAACTAGCGATGTACCCTGTTTTAAAACGAGCGGTGATAGTTATGCATTATTATATAGTTTACATAACAAAGCTGCGTATAGTGGATCCCTTCAAAGTAAGAAACTCGGAAGACGTCGTCGATTATCTACGCACAGGTGAACTTCAATCATGCACAGGGTTCAGTGTCGATGTTAAGGATTTATATTATTCTCTTCCGCAAGATCAACTGATGAACGTTGTGAAAGAATGTATCATGGATAACGATGAGTTAGAGTTTAGAAATGCGAGCGGAATTTCTGTTGAAAGCTTTCTCGAACTGTTGTTTTTTTACCTACGCTCTACTTTTATTGTCTGGGATGGGGACGTCATGGTTCTGAAACAGGGGTGTGCATAGGTTCCCAGGTCGCCACAATACTTTGTGAGATTTTTCTTGGCCGGGTTGACCGAGCACTCGAGGGAACTTTGGCAACAACCGTGGTTAAGTGCTTCAGGTTTGTTGACGACTACCTGATATTCATCAGGTCGCAGGCAGTCCTTGGGAAGGTTACAGATATTCTCGCCTCGTTCGAAAAAGAAGCAATGGGTCTCAGCTTCACCCATGAGATGCCGACTAACCAAAGAATACAGTTTTTAGACTTGCAGTTAACCTTCACAAATCATCACATATGCTGGCAGTATCAACGCAGATCGAGTAAACCGGTTTTGAATTACGCTTCGGTGCATTCGAAGCTGGTGAAAAGAGGCATAGCTACGACATGTTTAGGATCCGCTATCAAAAAGTCCTGCCCCCACCTTGCCAGTCTGAGCTTTTCACAACAGCTCGACCATCTTAAGAACGCCGGTTTTCCGCAAACCACACTTATCTCGGTATGCGAACAGCTTCTAAAGACGATTAAGAAAGTAGTACTTCATCAGCCACAGATTCAAACAGAAAAGAAGTTTGCAGTAATCCCTTACGTTGATCAGGCCGCTCATGGAATAAAAAAGACAGCAGGGCGATACGGCGTGCGGGTGGTATTTTCCGCAAACAACTCGTTGAATAAGATGTGTAATCTAGTAAATAAACCTAGATCAGCGTGCAAAGAAACATGCACCATGAAGCACAAAAATGCAGTTCGTGCCATGTACGATGGGGGTAGTTTAGGCAATTACACTGTCATGTGGAAAAAAGTATTTTGGGCAGACGGGACGGTGCATTAATGTTCGTCTCAGGGAGCACCACACAGCCGTTAAGAATGACGCCAGCAAGAACTTAGCTATGCATTGTACAACGTGCCATTGTGAGCCAATGTTTTATGAAACACTGGTAATATACAGAAATTTTAACCAAACCTTTCGAGAAATTGTGGAAGCATACCACAGACATATAAGTCAGAGCGCATGCGTCAGCCAGACTTCGGTTCCTCTGCATGATAAAGAAGTGCAGTTTTTAAAAATGTAATCAAATGAATCCCTATCACGACAGACACGCGCCACGTGATCATTTTCTGTGTGCACTTATTAGGTCCATTCGATTCACCCTGCACTATCTGAACTGGTTCATGGTGGTGACGTCAGAGTGCCGTCGTCGTGCAGGGAACGTTTCAGAAAGTGCAGCAGCAACGAGATGTCGAAACGAATACGAGAGTGCAGATGTCGTGCAAGCCCTCTGCTACGGTCGGCTGTCTCGCGAATTGTGGAGGTTGTGATTCGTAAAAGTGGCCGCCGCTTACGCTGCCTGGCATTTCAAACTACCGGAAAACATTGACTGAAGTATTCGTTGGGCGCCGTTAAAATAGCCACGAATGCAGTCGGCTGCGTCGTCTGCTGCGGTTACAGCCATCTTGTGCTGCACGGACTCGGCACTACCTCACGAGTAAGTGCAGGGAATTCGTGAACTGGTCTTGCACGACGGCTGCACTTTTTCGAAACGAATACCGCGGTGCCGACGCCGCCATGTTGAACTCGTGAAACGAATGCCGGAGTGCAGCGCCACCGTGAACCGGTTCACGAAGTGCAGGTGAAACGAATGGACCTATTTACTGCATGTGTGGTGAAATAAATCAGTTGTCAGTAAGCGCTTGTTTGTGTACGTGTCTCTCAGTCCGGGTCGCGCTGCCCTCAGCAAACTATGTTTACGTTCAGCTTCGCGAGCGTCCATAGCGCCGTTGCGAAGGAGAGTGCAACGGGAGCGAGCGCACGCCGCATTAATACGAGCGCACAGCTGTGGCGGAGAGAGAGAAACGGGAGAGGAGCAACGAAGTAGAGGCAGCGCTCACGCCACCTCCTCCCACCTCCTCGCGCTCACGCGAGGAGAGGGGGGAGAGTTGGCGCATGCGCAGTATATGTGCGGACGCCGCAGGACGGACATTTCCCCGAGCATAAGATGCCTTCGCATCTAAAAATATACAAGCGATGTGATTCACGAGATACAGGAAGAACAATTAAATTTTCTGCACTTTTGCTTGTTTATGCCATCACAGTAAGATTGATTGCGCCCAGAAAGCGAAGCGATGTTGGCAATGTCAAAGCGGTACAAAAGTGCGCGGAGTAAGGTTTGTTCAATAGGAGGTGTGAGCTGGGGTTAACGTTCCGTTACCCATTACATTATTCAGAGCGTTGTCAAACGCCCTCAGGCGCAAGATGTCGAGCTTTCTCGGTGCCTGCCAACTCTCGCTGTCGCTACACTGTCATGATGATAAGCGGTAGCAACGTCATGTGCACCCTCAGAGGCCCACTGGAGGCCCCACAACTTGCACCAACAAGGGGTGCTGGGATAGGGGGTGTCGCAAAGCTGGAGAATGCGTTGGCGACAGAGCGAGAGAAAAGTAAGGCTGTACGGAAGAAAGGCTTAGGTCAGCCGAGGAGGGGCTGTCGATGGTCGTCAAAGTGAACAAAGAAGAGGCAGGCGACGCCAAAAACATTAGCGCGTCGAACCCCCGCGCGGGAGAGGCGAAAGCAGCATAAGGCGTAACGGGGCCCAGCTTCCGGGAAGTAGTCTTGGGGAGGGAGGGAACAAAGCAGCAGTCGTGATTCACGATGTTCACCAAGTCAGTAGCCAGGTGCAGGTCACTTCAGCAGGAGAGTCTGAGCGCGTTATCCGCCTCGTGCGCTGCTGCTTTCAGTGGTACTGGTGGCGCCACCAACGGCGAACGGTGGCGAAAGGTGGGTAAGCGCGGCTCATAGAAGCCGTGGGCAAAGCGCCTGTTATCTCCGTTTTTCTATTCATGTTTCATTCTGGTTTGATATCTGTACTGCCGACGCTGCTCCACTAGACAAACATGCCGTCTGTTGCGTCGATTGTTCTATATTATTTGTTTTAAAATGACAGGCCCGTTTTTTTATGCCTGCGCGCGATGCACTGCCTACGTTTCTTACGTGCATGTGTCCAAGTTATTTGCGTGACCTGTTAACACAGATGAAATAAAAGCTGTTGCAGTACAAAACAGCATTCTTGTTTTATTGAACACCCCAAACAGTACAACAACAATGACTATTACGGCTGTATGCCTGCTTAAGAAACGCACAAAAGACACTTTTTATCTTTGCCCAACACTCGTAGCACTCAACTAGGCTAAGAAAACCAAAATCTAACTTGCTGAACGTTTTAACAGCCGTCACACAGCTGCATAATAATGCGTGAAAGTACTTTAGCAAATGACCAACAAACATTCACACAACGTTTTTTTTTTTTTGTTCACAGACCGTGTTAACATATGAGAAAGTTCTAACTGCATTGCAATCACATATTTCGGAATATCTAATCAGTTTCACCATTGAAGCCACAGTCCTCTAACACATGCTCTTTAAATTGAACATGGCATTACTCAGACTTATAGAGGAAATGCGCACGTGTGGCATTACTCAGATTTATATAGGAAATGCGCACGCGTGCAATGTATCCCGTATGCTAGATTCTCCTTTGGTACGTGCAGCGCAAAACAAAATGCGATTCTAGAAGTAATGTTCGCGGAGTAGCGAGCATATAGCAGGGCAACTACTTACAGCTTTACTTACCTTTGCAAAAACGGTATCCCAATTGCAATTCAATATTAACCGACGCAACAACGATAACAACCAGGGTGTCGGAACGAAATGTTTTTCGTTCCGGTTTTAGTTTCGTTCCACAGCAAGAAGTTCCGTTCCGTTTCTGTTCCGAAACGAAAAAAAAAACGTTGCGTAACGGTTCGTAACGTTTTTTTTTTTTTGTATGCAAGAATTGGAAGTTAAGGTAATCATAAAAAACATTGGACTTAGTTACTTGCCCCCCTCCTAAGAAATTGGAACAGAGGTAAAACACGTTCTTCCCACGTTCTTCAGGGGTGCGGAAGTAAGTGTACCATGAATGTCTGCCAACTAGCACAAACCAATATACTCGTCAAAGTCAGAGTATTTATTTTCTCAAAGTCAATTACGATTTTTTTAGCGGGCTCAGTGCTTTGCGTCAAGGGAGTGAGCACGATATCAGAAGCAGCACGTCACTGAGTGTGTCTCGCACTCTCTGATGTGTGACTCTGACTCTCTGAACAGCAGTCTCGCACTCTCTGATGTGCGAGACTGCTGTTCTGATAAAAAATCGCCAGGCTGGCGCGGAACACGCAGCACAGTCACAGCGAAAGCTGGATGAGTGGCCTTTCTAGAGCCCGTTGTACAGGGGCGTAGCCAGAACTTTTTAGGGGCGAAGCTCCTTAAGGCGGCACCCGTTCGTCCGTCGTAGTCGTAGTCGTCGTAGTGCGTAACCAGTCTTACGCTTTGACCTCCAAGGTGGTGCCGGTGGGAGATTTTTCCTGTGCGTTGTTGAACAATAAAAAATTCGCAGCGTGCGCGTTAACAAAAGCCGAATTCTTCTGTCTCTCATTCCCCATTAGCAGCCATTGGCATGTTCCAGTAGGAAACGCTAGTAGAAGTAGAAGTGTAAGTGTTAGCTAAAAGCCGACTTCTTCTGTCTCTCATTCCCATTAGCAGCCATTGTTTACCTCCAAGGTAGTGCCTGGTGCGATGTCTCCTGTGCGTGATTAAACGATAAAAATTTTGTTCAAAACGCCGTTGATTGATGAAATAAACCAACGAAAGACGCCAGATGTTTTGTAAAAGCAAAACGAAAGAATGCCAGATGTTTCTAAAGCAAAACGAAAAGACGCCAGCTGCTTAACGAAAGACGCCAGATGTTTTCTAAAGCAATGGTTTTCTAAACAATGAAAATTCACAGCGTACATGTAAAATTAAAGTGAGCTGCAAGTCGTCATAACTCATCGAACCTTTAGTATAAACGCGCCCGATCTCACGTCGGTGATGATGTACTGGGCAGAATTCACGGAAGAATCACGGTTTACCGATGAACCTCCGCAGCTTCGCCCGCTCATCATCATTCACTCCGTGGATATGCTGTGATTTTTCCGGGGGGGGGGGGCACCTCCTTGATCTGAAGTGGGGGTCGGGCAGGCAGATGTGATCGCGTGTCATTTTGAGCTCTGTATGCCATCGCAAAAAAAATTCGGGGGGGAGGGAGGGGGCACGGGCCCAGTGTGGCCCCCCTGGCTACGCCCCTGCCATTGTAGACTCTCTTGGGGCAACTACAAGTACATATGGAAGGTACCCACTACGCCATAAATCATCGTAATTTTTCTTACGTAGCCAAGCACCCACAATGCCATTTTTGGTCATTCTTCGGAAAATCGTGGTACCCGCTACACATCTGTAAGGCATTATGTGCACTTTGTGTTGTGACTGATGAGGATCAAGAATTATGGCTGACACTTTTGTAACGGGTTCGAAGCATACAACGACCGACACGTTGCGCAATTCGGATTGTGTGATGCCAGGTTGTTATTTTACTCTTCTTCCACGCTATATATTACATATGTTAACATGATTCCTTGCTCGACATATGACGCCTGTACAGAGTGTTTTTACGAACGAGTTACAAGCACCAGCGTGGCACTGTGGTGGAATACTCGACTGCCGGGCAGAGGGCGCGGGTTAATCCGATCCTAGAAATTTGTTTCTCATTTCAATTTTTCTTATTTCGCGCGAAAGCGGTTTCGGACACCGGCGGCGGCGGACAACTATGGCTCCAAAATCGCCTGTTGCGATCTCATAACAGCTTTCGCTGTAACAAACTTCAGCGCCGACAATGCCCTCTCCACGCTGGCCGGCGTGAGAGGTGCGCAAAAGTCCACTTGCGTTAATATAAACTTCTCTGGTTGCCATTGTTCTCGTTTTTCGCACAATTTGAACATTGCTTTGGAATTCCTGCCTGAGGTACGCGCGAATACTGTACCTGGAGATATGCATAATTGCTCCTCAGTTGTTCCGGATTGCCAAGTTTTCTCGTGAACCGAAAAACGATTGAAAAAATTTCGGTTTCACTCCGGAACGAAATAATAGATAACGTTTCGGTTACGTTTTCGTTCCGGTCAAAAATATCGTTTTTTTTTCGTTTTTCGTTTTTGGTTTTCGTTCCGTTCCGACACCCTGATAACAACACACTTGTTGCACACACGCGTACCAGGTTGACGCGCGAGGCCAAGCGTGGTATTTTAAGTGTAGCACAATCGTGCGCGCACAGTGCGCTAGAATATTCTGGCACAATGTCGTCAAGCTTGCAGTCACTTCAGCGGTTCCCACGATGTAGCACCAGTTGACGTCCTCGCGTCATCAAACTGCTACGACGCCGAGAACTACACACACAGCTGACTTGGAAAAACGCGGTCTTGCAGGAGGCCATCTTGTCCCGCAACCAACGGACAAAAGTACACAACTGAGGCGTCTGAAACATTGCCGTTGATGAGATGGCAGCTGAACGAAATCAGGGCTCATCGTCCGACGTGTGGCCACCGCCTTACACAATATTAGGCAGTTTTAGAATAGCGTACGCAAAGCCTTGCGTTGGCTTTTCGCACAACTGCGCATGCGTCATACGCTAACCGCTTGCGGGCTCCCGTTAAGTGACGGAAATAGCGGGCCGCAAACGCTAACGCTAACTTAGCGTACGCTATTCTAAAACTGCCTATTAACAGAGAGCTGAGACACAACAGAGAGCACAATATTAACGTTGCAACGTTCAAGGAAGACGCGACGAAAGCGACGAGCCCAGCCGGCCTTGTCGGGTGCGCTGTGGATGGATGGATGCTATGAGCGTCCCCTTTGTAACGGGGCGGTGACATGTCTGCCACCAGGCTCGAAGAAAAAAAAAAGCTTCCTTGTTTTATGTTGGCCTAATACCTTATTTACATTGATTAAATCTATGTTATTATGCCAAAAAAATATAAATTCACGGTCTATCTCTCTGCCTCTTAAGGCAGAATGACCATATTTTTCCCCCCATTATTTATTTTTGTTCTTTATCTCTACTTTTCTGCCACTAATACTCTAACCGTCTCTTACTTATTTCTATCGCGGACGTGTTCAGCTTTCCATTGTTGTCCCTAAAACCCAAGGCTTCATGTAGACTCGTGCCCACACGTATACCTGGGTGAATATCGCCACATTCAATCAGTACATGTTCCATCGTTTCCTTAGTTCCTCCGCAGCATGTACATTGTTCTTCTTCGTTACTGAATCTCGCTTTATAACTACGCGTTCTAAGGCAGCCCGACCTTGCTTCAAACAGTAAAGCGCTTCCCCTTGAATTATCATAAAACCTTTCCCTCCTTACTTCGTTTTTTCCCTTTCGGTTCATCGTCCGCTGTGCACTGTCGACAGTGCACAGCGCGCGCTCTCACGGCCACCGAAAGAAATAAAAGAAAGTGCAGAGAGGAGTTAGCTTGGAGCACGGCCAGTCGGTGGAAGAAAGAGGAGGTGTTGCATTGTCGGTGTGGCGTGTTGTCAAGAGATGGCGCTAGTTTGTTTTTGCGCAACGGAATCGCAAACATTATTCAAAATGTATGGGATCCTATGGGCATAGAGTTTCCTAAAATTAACTAGAGGGGACTCTGGCGCTGCGATCGTTCAGCTAGGGTGGCTAGAAGGGGACGTGTGCTGAGCGCGGCGGCCAGCCATAGGAGAGGGTGGTCCTCTTTCGCGTGATCGCCGCTAGGGCACAACATAGCGCTGCCATCTGGGGCGCGGTCAGCGTTTCCGCGGCACTAATCCGGCTGTCAACGCCTGGCTGGCAGTTTGTAGTTGTGTAGTTTGCTGCGAAGTGTTGGCGTGTTCTGTTGATTCATGAGTGCCGTGTGCTGGCAAAGATGCCGTCTATCTCAAAGAAAAAAACTCAGCGTTATTGGTGCTTCGTGCCAGGGTGTGATTCCGGCTACAGATCTTGTTCGGAAAAGTGTCCCTTTTCCATGCACCGACTTGCCAAGAACTGTTCTTGAAGTGGGCATGCGCCATACCGAGGGCTGACAAACCGCTTCAAGAGAATTCCGCTGTTTGCGCAAAGCACTTGCGCAAACAGCGGAATGAATGACAAAAAGTCAAAGAAATTAATGACAAAAAAGTCAAAAGAAGAAAGCCTTGTGTGATGTGAGACAAGCCGCGGAAACGATCAAGTGCATTCTGTTGCACACAATAAAGTTTCTTTACCTAGTAACATGTTGCATTTATTTATTTGGTTTCTGAATTGAGCCTGAAAAGACTACCGAACGTTGTATTACCATGTATGCCATGGTTTAATCCTGATTTGGTTGGCGTAAATCAAGTTATCTGCTTTCGCACGTAATCAGGTGCACGAATAAAATGATCAAAGCGCATTGGAGCATAATTAAGCCCCCAGGGCCGTAACTAAGGGGGGGTTGAGGGGGTTCTGGCACCCCGCGAAATTTTTTCGTGCTTTATTTATTTATCTGTCATAGTACCCACAGCACCCAAGGGCATATTACAGTGGGGGGGGGGAGGGGGGGAGAATACAATATTTCGATACAGAATACAGATTCCAACACTTTAACATTACAATAAACGCAATTCACTGTCAACTTACGTAGTGGTACATGGTATATATACAATATAAATCGGGTTCATAGTACAGTTTTGTCCTTAAAGCTGAACATTTTGACAGATTTGCCTGTCTGGTTGGCTTAATTAAGACTTTCAAAGGGCTCCAACCAAAAATGGGTTTATTTCCCGACGTTTCGGAATCAACTCGATTACCGCGCCAGTACACTAGCTACTGGAGACCCAGCAGTGAACTTGAAAATACTTCATGTGAAGTAATTTCTGCTACTTCAGTAGACAGCATATTCCACTTGCTTATCCTCCTCGGAAAAAATGACATTTTAAATGCGTCAGTCGGGCAGCTTTTTTACTTTATCTTATTGGCATGATGTAATCGCTGCGAAACGTAATCCGGTTTGTGAAAGTATCGCGAGGGGTCCAGACCCGTTCGGGCATGAAATACGTTATGAAATAGTTTCAACCGCAGATATTCCCTTCGTTTGTGTAAAAGTTCCCAACCAAGCCTTTCTTTTGCTTTTGAAACACCGAAATTCCTTATATATAGTCAGAGCACACAAACCGAACAGCCATGTTCTGAATTCTTTCTAAATTGGACACGCTACTTCTTCCACGGATCCCACACAGCACAAGCGTAATCTAAGATAGATCGAACGTTAGACTTGTAAAGTTGAGTCTTGGCCTCAAATGGTAACTTTTTTGAATTTCTGCGCAGAAAACCTAGCACACGCCCGGCTTTAATTGTGACGTGATTGATGTGACGGCTCCAGGAAAGGTCCGGTGTGAAATATACACGAAGATGCTTGTGTCCGCGAACTGATATCAGCCTGGTTGAATTTATAACATGAAAAGAGTCATGGGCAGCCTTTTTCCTAGTGAAACACATATGCACTGTTTTTTTTTTTCATTAATAAACATACGCCACCTATCACACCATTCTAAGACCCTGTCGAGGTCGTTTTCGACAGTAGTGCAATCATGGGAGCTATGTATAATTCTGTACAAAACGCAGTCATCGGCAAATAATTTGATATGTGATGAAATACCGGAACAAATGATTTATGTAGATGAGGAACAATAGCGGACCCAAGACTGACCCTTGGTGCACGCCAGAGGACACATCAACTTCCCGGGATGCGTCTTACTATTAAAACGACTACGAAAGCCGTGCTGCTGAGGATTAAGTAAGGAATGCCCGTTCATATGAGTCATAACATTGGCAAATAGAACATGTTAAAGTATTTTGCATGCAACACTTGTAAGGGAAATGGGCCCTATAGTTTAAAACACTTACTTCGCGGTCCACTCTTGAGAACAGGCACTAAGTTAGCAAGTCATATAGTCATCGGGTAATGAAGATTCTTCTAAAGACTTTTCGGGTGACACTAGAATACTTGCACGCCTTCACAGCGACCACCACTTGCTTTCCGTCGGAACAAAACTCGGCTCTGTACCCCGTATTTCAAAACCGCATGATAAGAGTAGCGCAATACAAGCGGTGCGCTAAGGAACTGCATTATCAGCTAAAGTTTTATATAATTTGGTAACGCATTTCTACGGAAGCGTTCTCCCTGCCGAGGACGGATAATGTATGGCCACGTTCGCTGACGGTGCCCCCGACAACAGCGCCGCCCCACGGCATTCACGCGAATGGCGGCCAACTTTTGCCGCCCGGTCATCACACCTCCCCTTCTAGCCACCCTAGTTCAGCTACCATGGGAATGATGGGTAGTACTAGAGTGTACTAGAAAAACGTACTTGTGGCTTTGTTTATTGCTGTGTTTTGGCGTTCGATTCGGATAAAAGAATAGACCGTTGTGAACTTCGTGACCAGGTTTGATTTGGTGAAGCCTAAAAAAGTTAAAGTGGTGAAGTGGAACTGCTGACTTTTGCTGAACTTTGTTTTGCGACAAACCGGATGCAGCCGACGCGGAGCCAAACGGAGCCGAAAGAACGAAGTTTAGACAAATTTGTGTACTACGTACCCATCATTCCCATGCTGGCTGAAGCGTCATGCGTTGCAGCTCCCATAGACACGAGCGCCAGAGTTCCCTCTAGTAAGTATTGTTGGAAACTCTATGCCTATGGGGGGCTGGCAGAGGGTACAACCGCCTGAGCCGAGCGGTGGCGCCACCATACCGATGCACGAGGCGGATTATCGCCGGTGACTCGAATTTACTTCGATGCGCAGAGGCAGTCAAGGAGAGAGTGAAAGGCGATAAAAGAGTTTCGATAGGGACGTTCCCAGGACATACACTGGGTTCCATCATGAGGCAAGCGAGGAAAAAACTCGCAGCTAAAGTTCACGGACGTAACCTCGTGGTAATTGCGAGAGGACTAAGGGACGTCTTGAACGAAGAATCGTCATGACTAGCGACGACTTTGGCGAAAGGGCTCGACGACGTGCGCGCCGTATCACCCCCGGTGCAGATTGTAATGTGCACGGCACCGGAGGTACCAATGCGGAACGGCAACCTGCAAAGAGGGGTTGTTGACGCAAACAAAGAGATATGACGAATGTGTCGAGAGAAAGGTTTAGAGGCTGTGCAAATAAACAGGGAAGTTCGAAGGTGGCGTGGTCTCCAAAGAGACAGGATTCACTTCGATAAGAGGCTTAATTTAAATTAGGGCATTTATTTATTTATTTATTTATTTATTTATTTATTTATTTATTTATTTATTTATTTATTTATTTATTTATTTTGTTAACCGGTTTATTGGACGGGACTCGGCGACAATTCGCTATGGCGACAGTCAAGGCCAAAGCACGGGCTCCGAGAGCGAGCGGCGTTTATAAGAGGACGACCCACTAGGAGCCGCTGGAGAACGCAACCGTTAAACAGTACCAATTGCTTCGCCACAATTACCCCGGGTACGAAAAGGGAGCCGTCCGGCGACCTAACAGCTCGTCACTATGAGTGGGGTCATAGTAGGCCTTGAGGCGCTCCACGTTGACTATGTCACGCCATCGACGGCGCATGTCCGAAGCTGGTTCGATCTCGACGACCCGTTATGGGCCTTCGTATTTCGGCAGCAGTTTTGGAGAGAGGCCACTTGCAGTGGTAGGGACCGAGAGCCATACGAGCGCTCCAGGGAGGAACTTGGGCTCAGAAGCGGTGGTGCCATCGCGAATGCTCTTCTGCAGCTCTTGTTCCTGCGTCGTAAATGTCTTGGCAAGCTCGCGACACTCTTCAGCAAGCCTGGCTGTGTCAGAAATAGGCGCACACTCAGATGGATCCGGCTTGTATGGAAGTATCGTGTCGATGGTGTGCGACGGGTGCCTTCCGTACAGTAAGAAGGGTGAAAAACCAGTAGTGCTCTGAGGGGCGGTATTATAGGCGTAGGTGACGAAGGGCAGAATTGCATCCCAATTGGTGTGATCGGCGGCGACGTACATTGACAGCATGTCGCCGAGCGTGCGGTTAAAGCGTTCGGTTAGGCCATTCGTCTGCGGGTGGTAAGCAGTAGTTTTGCGGTGAACAGCATGGCACTCTTTCAGAATGGCTTCCACGACTTCCGATAAGAAGACACGGCCTCGATCGCTGAGAAGCTCTTGGGGTGGACCGTGACGCAGTATGAACCTGTGTAGTAGGAAGGAGGCAACATCGCGCGCTCTAGCCGCTGGGAGGGCGGCGGTTTCGGCGTATCGCGTTAGATGGTCAACAGCGACGATGGCCCAGCGGTTACCAGCCGAAGTCAGAGGAAGTGGTCCATACAAATCGATGCCCACGCGCCCAAACGGACGGTTAGGGCAAGGTAATGGTTGCAGACCTGCTGGTGACACGTGCGTTGCGGGTTTTTGGCGTTGTCAATCGAGGCAGGAGCGAACGAACTTCTGCACTTAGCGGTACATCCCACGCCAGAAGTATCGTTGTCGAATGCGGTGGTAAGTTTTGGATACCCCAGAGTGCGCGCATTGCGGGTCAGAGTGGAAGGCCTCGCATATTTCAGAACGCAGATTGCGGGGTATCACTAGTAGCCACTGGCGGCCGTCGGCGTTGTAATTGCGTCGGTGCAGGAGGTCGTCATGAACGGCGAAATGGTCGGCTTGACGACGCAACGCGCGAGTGGATGGTGTTGCCGACGGATCAGTGAGCAAGTCGATCAGCGAGGTGATCCATTTATCCTTGCGCTGTTCGGTCGCGATGGTGTGAACGTTGATTGAAGCAACAGCCATGTGAGATACTGAGCAAGGGGCATTGTCGTCAGGCAAGGGAGAGCGCGAGAGGGCGTCGGCGTCAGCATGCTGGCGTCCGTTGCGGTACAGCACGCGGATGTCGTAGTCCTGCAGGCGAAGTGCCCAGCGGGCGAGACAGCCTGATAAATAAATATTTACATATTTATTTATCTTATTTTGTTTTAAATGCTGCAACCCTGTGAGAGGCCTATTACAGGAGTGGGATTATACAACGCAGAAAGCGCCGTAACAGAGAAATAATGCAAGAGCAGTAACAACAAAAACCATTTACAACAATAACGGTATTAAGCTTCTGTTGTACATAATGATTTTCAACCAGAGTAGTCACAAAATCATTCAGCGGGAGTGAACGAATGCGGCCAGGCATGAAATTCCATAATTCTATAGTGCGAGGAAAGATACTATGCATAAATGTATCAGTGCGAGCAAAAAGTGTAGTGAGATTAAGTTAGAGGAAGGCTTGGCAAAAAATAGACCAGCTGTGTTTGAAATGCGATATGACATGTTGTGCAAAAAATTCGTGATTCTACATCACGACGTACCGAAAAAGGTTCTACCTTTAGTTCGTGTGAAGCTGAGGAGGGTGGGAAGTAGCGGTCGTACCTGCGAAAAATGAAACACACAGCTTTATTTTGAACTGCTTCCAGTCTGAGTACGTCGCATTGTCTATAAGGCGACCAGACCGTGGAGACATAATCGATGATGGGGCGAACAAGAGAGTTATACGTTAAAACTTTACTATATTTAGGGGCATTCTGCATTGTTCTACGTAGATATCCCCGATTTTAACACGAAAGTGTTTTATGCCGGGGTCCACCAAGACTTCAGTGACGTATTTCCGTCACGGAAATGACGTCAAAAAATGAACACGATTGGATGGCAAAGAAAAAAGGTTGCGTCAACGGGCATCGAACCCACGACCGCTCGGTCCGCAACAACAGATGCCGGGTACGCTATTCACTGCGCCACGGTCACAGACTCTAGAGGCTTTACAAACGCGCCTTTTATATCTACCACTCTCCCGGTCGGCGGGGTGGTGCTGCCCTCTGGGAGCGCTAAGGTAAAGTAATTCATTCGTCGGCACCTTAGCTCGAGCGTCGTAAAAGCGTCGGCCTCGCTCATAGTACCACGCTAATTCAAACCAAAAATAGCTCTGCGACGCGCGCCTGCCTCACCTGGCTGTAACACCGCGTACCCCGCTCACGCGCTCGCCCCGAAAAAAATCGCGGCCGGGCTACGATTGCGCTACGACGCGCTTTGCGTTTCCGTCTAGTCCGGCCGTGGCGTTAAATCACATTTTAACATGCCGCGGGATGGCGACGAAGTTCTGCGTCGAATATGCGACCCTCTCATTCTCAAACTTCGTTCTCTAATTACGCTTTCACCGTTAACTACTACAGCTACCACAAGGGTTTGTTTAATCATTTAACATGGACGTTAGTCGTCGTGATGGAGATGTATCACCAATCACCGAAGCGGGTGCATATACGTTAAACGGTACCATTAGCTGCCAGTCACCAATATGGATTGTGCAAACTCTCTTATATCAATGTGCAGTAAACATTCAGTTACTTCTGTAAGGGCCTGCTTTACTTTCGTGTTATTCCGATTCCTATGACGGAGGGATCAACCATGTTTTTTTAAGGCAACATGCTAGGACAATGTGAGTAGACCATGAAAGATCATGAGTAAATGTGACACCAAGATACTTATACTGCGCAACTCTGGTTAAAGAGGAAGCGTTGAAAGAGTGTGTTGCAATAACCGGCATTACTTTTTTCGTAAAGGACAAAACAACCTTTTTTTAATTAATGTTCATTTTCCAATTCTCACACCAAACACGAAAGGAAATGAAAGAATCGCTCAAACGCTTTTGGTCAGCTGCGGAGACAATCATGTCATATAAAGCGCAATCATCTGCATAAAGGCAAATGTTCGAGGAGACATTTTCTGGAAGGTCATTGACATCAATTAAAAAAACAAGGGGCCCAGGGGCCAGGACAGACCCTTGCGGAACCCCACAACTATACCTCTAGGACTGATGACTTTGTGGAACTGAAGTCGACATACTGAGAGCGATTATGAAGGAAACTAGCAATCCGATCGACCAAACGGGAATTTTTAGGATGTGTAGTTTATGGAGGAGGTCAGAATGTAGTACCGTGTCGAAAGCTTTGAAGAAGTCGATAAGAAGAGCATCTATTTGATTGCCCTGGTGTAAATTATAAGCAATGTCGTGAGTGAATTCGGTTAGTTGCGTGACGGTGCTGAAACCACTTCTGAAGCCGCGCTGAGCATTAGTTAAAATATGATTTGACTCAAGGAAATCCATTATGCGTTTTGTAGATTATATGCTCTAACATTTTGTATGAATAGCGAGTTAAAGATATTTGTGTATAATTAGTTATGTCAGTCTTCCCACCTATTACTCTTGCAAGCTTCCAACATGAAGGAACTGTATTAGTTTCTAAAGATTTTTTAAATATAACAGCAAGGTAACGAGAGGTCCATCGCAAATAACGCAGTAAAAAAGAGTTCGGAATATCTTCTGAACCACTAGATGTTTTGGTGTTTACTTTTAAAATCAAATTAAGAACATCGTTACCACTAATTGTATTGTCCTGAATGGAATCATATGAATTATTATCAAAGACCGGATATGCTTGGGAATCAGATGCGTAGACAGAATGGAAATATTCGTTAAATGCGTTAGATATGCGCACGGGATCATTCACACTTTCACCGTTGATAGTAAATAAAGACGCAGAATCACTAATAGGCACGACAGAATGCCAAACTTTTCGCGGGTTATTTCAGAGCAGCGGCGATACCTCGACACCATAGAAGTCCCTGCGAGCTTTGTTTTCTGCTTAAGTTCCTCTTTGGCGGACGTGAATCTGGAATTGGCAACAGGGTCGTCACTGCATTTCGAGCGCCTGAGGCGAATCGAAATGGTCTGGTCTTTCTGTCGAGAGGGATATTGGTGCAATTTCTTCTTTTTTTTTTGCTTTTAATAGAAACTAAGCGACGAATGCATAAATGTACGATGTTCTCAAATTCACGAACTAGTGTATTCACATCACCTTTACTAAGCCTAACGAATAGTTCATAGTTTTCAGATAAAGCTTCAAGAATGGATGTATCATTAGAGCGATTGAAGTCGAAAAAAGTTTGAATGGCAATGTGTGGCTTGCGGACTGGGCAATTGAAAGATATGAACACTGCCTTGTGATCGGAGATCCCATCAATTATTTCGCATTAAGACAGCTTATCAACAAGGTCTGCACAAAAGACAGCCAGATCTAGACATGCATTCACTCTTGTAGCGCCATTAACTATTTGCGTAAGCCCGAAAGACAATGAAAAGTTAGCCAGTTTGTTACCTGAAGAACCACAATATGAAAGGGGGGCCAATGCTTACCAGGCGTGTTAAAATCCCCCATTAGAATAACTATACGCATGAAAGTTGTGCATGTTGATGTAATCAGCAAGAAGGGAAAATTTATCAGGTGATGAGCCAGGCGGATGATAAAAAACATAGACTATTATAGGTTTATTCCCAATGCACAATTTACACTAAACGGATTCAAGCTCTGCTGGAGGAGACATAACAGAAAACTGTAGACCAGACTCGAGAAAAAGGGCAACTCCACCACCCTTGCCGGTTTGACAGTCTGTTCGGACAGCTACGTAACCGGGTGGTGTGAATTCTGAGTTATATATTTGACCATGAAGCCAAGTTTCGGGGACACCAATAAAATGAGGAGTGTAAGTTGTTACAACAGAAAGGAATTGCGGGAACTAAACTTCTTTCGTTAAGGTATAGGAAAGTAGCATTTCACGAGACGTGGACCTGTCATGCTGAAAACGATGTAGAGGGGAGTGTGTTTGACGACAATCCTGAAAGGACGTTGCGATTCTTCACTGAGGCGTTTAGAGAAACCCCAGTCGTTCAGTAGGGAGCTTGATGCGTCATCCCAACCATAGCGGACACCGCCTATGAAAGCATGGTCGTAACGTAATTTTACCACAGAACCACGGTCACGAAACGAACAGGTCGCTGCCCAAAGTTTTTTTACAAGTGGCACGCACTTTAACTGAAAAGTCTTCAGTGTTCCTTTTGCTCCTTTATGTTTTGAAACAGTTTTCATTATATCAGTTTTGTTGCTGAAGTTCAGTATTCGCAATATAACTGGGCGTGATCGACCTTCACGTTTGGTGCCGATTCTGTGACAGCGTTCAATCTGCGAAAATATGGCTTACCTTAGCCAAAAGTGTATCGGTGTTATCACTATCTATTTCATCATTTCCGTGCACAATTATGTTGCGACGTCTGGAACGATTTTCAAGGTCATCATTCTTTCTCGCTAAGTCCCAGACAGCGCGAGTTAAAGGGCTTATGTCAGAGCAGAATTTACGGGGTGAGACGACAGGATCTGCGGCGGTTTTTTCAAGAGCGCTTACACGGGATTCCAAGGCGTCGAATTGCTTGTTGACAGTTTGCTGAGGTGGGTTGGCGACCGGCAGGACGAGCGGTAGCTTTTCTGGGGCGAACGCGGGCCCTTCGTAGTCCGGGGTAGCTAGTAACAAAGAAAACAACCGGGGGTAGTATTGCGAAAAAAGAGGAAAAAATGCAAAAAAAGGGACAAGGCGCATGTTGCAATTAGCTACAAAAACACGCAGGGTGGCAGAAAAAGGGCAAAATGGTTAGGGATTGAGGAGCAGTTTAACAAAGAACAGATAGGCGTTTACGCGGTTACAGAAACACACCTTCGAGACTTGGAAGAGCCAGCACACATTGGCAATTATGCTTGGGGAGGGTGCAACAGGGTCATATCGAAAAGTAAAGGTGGGGGTGTAGGAATACTAATTCACCGCGGAGCCAAATGGGATAGAGTGAGACAGACGTGTTCGAGCACCTCTGGGTTTTGGACACTGTAGGCGGAAAGAAAACGTGGATAGGGGCAGCCTACTTATGGACGGGGAATAACTGCAGAGAAAAGAATCAGAAGATGGTAGATTGCATAAACACGGATATTAAGGAATTTGGTAATGGGGCCGAGATTAGAGCACTGCACGGGCCGATTTTTCCGGCCCGGCCCGAAAAGGCCATGCTCCGGCCCGCCCGAGCCCGGCCCGGTGTTCTTAAATGTGGTCCGTACCCGGCCCGGGCCCGAAAGGTTGGGGCCCGGCCCGGCCCGTTTCAGCTAGTTATGCCTTGAGCATAAAGGGGGCACTGTCCAACCTTCGGTTATTGTGAAGATACCTGCCGCAGAAAGTATATTTTCTAGAGATTGTTTTAGGAACTTCTTTCAGTGTCACGACTTTCACTGGTACTGTGTATACTTTCGGTGAATTACGCGCGTAGCACTCTTGCGAAATGATTGCAGGGCAATATAAAATATAATTGGAGTCATAGCTGGCTCTTTCATGTACGCACGCAGTGCTAACCACGCCGTCTCATTTTTGCATTTCAAAGAATAACTACAAAATATAATACCTGCATAAAGTGGAGAAAAAAAGCATGGCAGACATTTTTAGGTTGAGTCTACATCAACTGCATACGAGCTAGGGCTGTTGAGTAAAAGTAGCAAGTCTCCTGCAAACTTCATCTATTGCACAATGCAATGAAAAAAAAAACGTGCTCTAGCTGCTTCTGGGAGGATTACACCAGGCTGGGCAGCGTTACATAAATTAAAGCTGTCGTGTTGACTCCTCGGCAGGCAACTGCACCCAATCTACACTACCTTTTCGTGCTCGAAACAACAAGGTTCTTTGTCCCACCCTTCTTCCCCGAGTCACCGCCACCGCTGGGCCATAGATCTGTCAAAGCAAGGCACACCCGTTAACGAGCGAGCCACCGTCCTCGTGTCAGACGTGTGTACACTAACGGTGTGTTGAATAAAGGGTGCTTTAAATAAAACTAATCAGTCTGCGTGTTGGTTATTCCCAGACTCCCGGATCGCTTCTCTAGCCTGATCACTCCAGTTGTGAGCCACACTCGGGGAAACGAGTGTCTCTATGGTCTGGCGCCTCACCACTAGTAATGGCAAAATCAACAATGGCGTTCGCCCTGTGATAAGAGTCGCGCCGCATCTTGCACTCAAAATGCACGAAAAACAGCTCCTGAGATATTAATGACTCACAAGTCGCGTTGGCCAGTCTACGGGCATGCGAGCGTAGCTGCATACTCGAAATGTTTCCCTAGATACGAACGCGCACATCTTATATACACTAATCTAGGCTGTTTACCGTTACTTTCCTTACACGGTACCCAAGAACGTCTTTCACTCACTATAATGGCGGAAACTTATATTAGGCGTTTCTTGAAATCTCGTGTAGCATACCGATGGAGCAAAATTGTAGACGTCTTGTACTGTGCAATTTGTGTGCACGCCAATGCACTCCAGGTTGTTTAAATTACCCGGAGCCCTCCACGACGGCGTCTCATATAGCCTGGGTCGCTTCAGGAAGTTAAACCCCACAAAACAACAAAAACAAAGCCACACAACGTACACACGCAATTATACATATACGTATGTGACCCGGGCCTAATACGGGCCTGGCTCAGGCCCGAGCCCGACCCGAGCCCGAAGATCATGGGCCCGAGCCCGGCCCGGGCCCGATCCAACAACCCCTTACCCGGCCCGGCCCGGCCCGCGGGCCGGGCCGGGCCCGGGCTTTCGGGCCGGCCCGGGCCCGCGCAGTGCTCTAGCCGAGATCATCCTTCTAGGGCACATGAATGCCCATATACATGACCTTGATGGGTATTCAGACACCAATGAGAAGTTATTGCTAGATCTCTGCAAGCAACATAGTCTTTAACACAGGGCCTAAGTATGATCACGTGGGAAGTCGGAAACAAGCAACCGAACATTGATTATTTTCTCATGACAGAAGGAAGTTATCACAAACTGAGAGAAATGAGAATAGACGAGGAAGGTATTGACAGCTTGGGCAGTGATCATAAACGCATAACATTATAAATGGGATATAAAACTGGAAATAAGAGCATAAAATCAAAGTTTGCAGATGGCACTTGAATGACAAACATATAGAAAATATAGCCGCAAGAGTCGAGGAAGAAGTAGGCAAGATACCAAGCAAGCACTCGGAGTACAGTGTGCTGTTACATCTAATGATGAAAGAGATAGGGAAAGAGAAGAAAGCTATTTGCTGGAAAGGAAAGAGGAAGCCAAAAAGTTGGTGGAACAAGGAAATCCGGGAAGCAATCGAGAAGCGACGTGAAGCATTACGGGAGCACAGACAGGCAAAAAAAAAAGATGAAGCGGCCGCAGGACGAAGACAACAAAATGTGGGAAATATATTTAGAGAACAAATTCATTGAACAGGTATTGGTCGAGGCAAAAATTCAAGGTGAGAGTGAACACTGGGGGGCCAGAGATTCACGAAAAAAAGAAGGCCGCGCATAGAATATTTTGGAGCCACGCAAAAGCGCTAGGTAGGCAGTCTGTCACAATTCAACAATATATTGTAAATGAAGCAGCAAACCGAATGGAAGGATACGAAGCGCTAGGCTACATACGAAAGTTAAGAGCCGATTCGTTTAATAAGATAGTCAAGGGGATTTCCCCGGTGAGTAAAAGCACGATGGAGAGTGCAACCGAGGAAGGGCTAGTGCTTGAGAATTTCAACTGGAACAAGGCCGAAGGAAAAATTCCGAAGCGCACTGCCACGGGTTTAGACGGGGTTCCCGTCAGCGTCATTAACGAATTAGGACATAATACTAAAGAAGCACTGTTGAAAGCCAAAGAAAATGCTTAAAGAACAGGCAAATACCGGACAGTTGGCGAAAAGTAGAATGAACTTAATCTATAAAGGCAAGGGAGAAAAGGATAACATTCGCTCGTATAGACCACTAACCATTACATCGGTGCTACACAGCTTGGCGATGCAGGCAATAAAAATGAAAATAGAAACGTGGGCAGAACATAACGATATTTTGGGAGAACTTCAGAATAGATTTCGAATCGGCAGGCGGTTAGACAAAAACCTATTTGTTCTTACTCAGTGTATAGAAATATCTAAAATAGAAAACATGCCCTTGGACGTGGCTTTTCTTGGCATCACTGGGGTGTACGACAACGTTAATCAAGAAATTTTGTGGCATATATTGAAAGAAGTGGGCGTTGGCGACTACTGTATACAGCTTTGTCCCCGCTGTTATTCATGCTGTACATGGTGAGGATGAAAAAAAAATGGAGGAGCTCGCACTAATCCGCGCAAGGCTTGAAGCAGTGAAACTGGACCACTCTGAAGACTAATCTGGTTGCTTCTAGGTTGTTTCTAGGCCTTAGGTAGGTGATGCAGGTGGTTTCTAGGTTGCTTCTAGGTCGTTGCTAGGCTTTAGCTAGGTGATGCTAGGTTGTTTCTACGTTGATTCTGAGCGCAGAGAGGCTCGAGTTAAACCACAGACACGACACGGTTGTCCAAACTCCTGAGAGAGAAACTCGCGCTGAGACCAAGCGTTCGCACCTCTCATAGATCTACGGGCACTTCGCCGTTGGCGTAGGCCTTCCATCGCTTCGGGATCTTCTCACAGCCGCCGTTGCCTTTCCCGTTACCTATAGTATTCGCTCGCTGTACGTACTCGGGGTCTTCGGCTCACCGCCATCCCTTCGCAGCCATTTGTTGCTGGGCTGGCTTTGTTCATTTTTAGTGGACCAGTGGTGAGTAGTGGAATTCATCCAATTTCTACGGCATATACCCGTTTATGATGATGATAATTTTTGCCTTCATTTTTGTGGACCAGTGGGGAGTAGTGGGATTCAACCGATTTCTGCGGCACATAAAGGAACGATTTTCTAAACAGCTTCGCTATTAAATGAGCTAGAAGGTATCAACATTGGTTTTAATCTGGCACACAGACAGACCGGCGTGGTGATTGAGCAGCAGCTTCCAGGTTTATTTTAGGCTGACGATATTGTCTTATTTGCGGACAGTCGAGATGATATACAACGGCTGGCGGATATATGCGGAAGGGAAGGTAATGCTCTAGGACTAGGATTTAGTGTAACAAAATGTGCATTGCTGATATTAAATGACCCCAATGATAAGGCGGTGTCAATACAGGGCCAAGAAATACCGAGGGTAAGCGAATACCAATAGTCTATTCAACACTAGCGCCCGTCCTGTTTACGTGTCTCGTTCTTCTGTGTTTGTTCTGTTGCGCTTGCTAACATGCACATGAATACAAGTACCTCGGAGTATGGATGAATGAGGACGATAAATGCATGGAGGTAAAGCAAAAAAGTATCGGCAAGAAAGGGAGAGAGGAATGCTGCAATAAAATATAGCCCAGAGCGTCACGGTGATACAATAGGTGGCACGGCTAATTGGGCTAGTTGGTACTTGTTCATTTTTCCAGGATAAGGCGCGCCCACAAACACGGACGCAAGAAAAAAGACGCAGCGCCTGCGTTGTTTGCGTCTTTCTTCTAGTGTCCGTGTTTGTGGGCGCGCCTTATCCTGTCAAAATACAATAGGTACGAGCTGCTTCGAGGTCTGTGGAAAGGTGTAATGCTTTCGGGGCTTACACTTGGGAACTCGGTGTTGTGCATGAAGTCAGAGGTGCAATCAGGAATGCATGTGAATCAAAGGACTGTGGGATGCCACGTGTTGGGCGCTCACGGGAAGGCGACAAATGAGGCTGTCAAGGGTGATATGGGATGGACAAGTTTGAGCGAAGCTCAGAACAAAATAAAGTTCGAAGAGAGGCTAAGGAATATGTCGTGGGCGCAGCCACATGGCGATGGCGCTGTGTACCGCGTCACGTGACGAGCGGAAGATCGGGCGGCAAGATGCTCACTGGGACCGGTGTGTGTGATCGTGTCTGTTGAGCTAACAGGTAGCCGCGCGTGCCCGCGTGCTTTAATCCTTAAGTCATTAAACAGCTGTCGTTATCCGTCTGCTCATTCGTGTGCTCTGTTCTCGACGACGACATGGTGGCAGCGGTGGGATACGTGGAAGTCACGACAACGCAGTGAAGAAGGCACCGGACAAGTAGGCCTAACAAAGGCCGGCACCGCAACACGGAACTTTGCAGCAACGCCTACAGTGCCCACAGCTCAGCCTGCAACGCCGCTCAATCCTTTCGTCGTCGAACTGCCGGAAAAGCTCGACTTTCGGAGACCCGAGGAGTGGAAGCGGTGGTTTACACGATGGGAAAGGTACCGCGTCCTCTCAGGTTTTAAGAAACAAGACGACGAAATCCAGGTGAACACACTCATTTACGCGATGGGCCGTGAAGCAGAAGATATCCTGGCGTCGCTCAAACTTTCCGACGCTGAGAAATTCAACAACAACGCGGTAACACGAGCGTTCGCGAAACATTTCGCGCCGCGGACGGACGTGATATATGAGCGGGCGAAGTTCAACAGCCGGAAGCAAGAGGCGCATGAGTCAGTCGACGCGTTCGTAACCGCGAACTCTACAGACTAGCCGAAACCTACAAGTACGGAGATCTGAAAGAAGAATTGATCCGCGATAGGCTCGTGGTCGGTCTCGCAGACACGCAACTAAGCGAGAAGCTGCAACTTAACGCCGAGCTGACTCTTGAAGTCGCGGTCACCGCTGCACGCAACTCAGAAACGATCAAGCAGCAGCGAAAAGATCTACGGCCGCAACAACAGACGCCTGCGGCTATAGACGCCATGCGTGGATGCTCGAAGAGCAAAGGAAGGCCAAATCAGCGCTCTCAGAAAACACAGTGCGATCAAACGGCGCTGACGTGCAAGTGCTGTGGCTCAACAACGCACCCACCATCACGCACTATGTGCCCGGCAAACGGGAAAATGTGCAGTGCCGGCGGCAAAAAGGGACACTTTGCCGCCGTGTGCTTGTCTGCCTCTCCGAGGAAGAAAAAGAGCACCCACCAAGCCGTTTTGGAAGAGGTTTATTTGGGTCAATTGACTGACCAACAGGCCTCTGGGCCGTGGAGGACTGACGTTACAGTAAATGGCTTGCCGATGAAGTTCAAAGTAGACACCGGTGCAGATGTTACCGCTATACCTACAAGCCTCTATAACGAACAAGTCATGGGCAACCTGAAGCAGGCCAAGAAACAGCTGCTGGGACCCGGCCGGGCCAAAATCGCAACAATAGGTCTGTTTAGCGCAACCTTGTGCTGGAATGGCCGAGTGTGTCAAGAAGTTTACGTGATCGACAAGTTACACGATGCACTTCTCGGACGTCCTGCAATCAAATCATTGGATATCCTTCCAAGCCTCCTCGAAGTCACAGCGTCAACAAGCAAGGTCAGCGACCCTGCCAACATTCTCTGCCACTACCCCAACTTGACTACAGGCCTGGGTCTTCTCAAGACAGAATACAGGATAATATTACTCCCCAAGGCCAAGCCGAGCGCTTTTACGTATCTGCGGCGAGTACCCCTGCCCATGCTGCCCAGTGTCAAACGTGAGTTGGAGAGAATGGAGAACCTTGGCGTCATCAGAAAGGTCGACGAGGCCACAGAGTGGTGCGCACCTACGGTAGTGGCGAAAAAGAGAGGAGGAGCTTCGAATCTGCATCGATTTCGGAGGGTTAAACCAGGACATTCTGTGGGAACGAGTTGTAATACCCACCGTCGACGAATGTTTGGCCAGACTTGCCGGAGCTACATGGTTCAGCAAGCTGGATGCAAGGGCTGGTTATTGGCAAGCTCCGCTAGCACCCGAGTCCCAGAAGTACACTACTTTTCTGACGCCATTCGGCCGGTTTCAGTTCCTCCGATTGCCCTTTGGAATTTCGACAGCACCCGAGTTTTTCGAGAGAGAAATGCTAAGAGTTCTAGGAGGCATTGAAGGCCAAGCGTGTCTACAAGACGACATTATAGTGTTTGGCCCTTCAAGGGAAGAACATGACGCACGACTGCACAAAGTACTGCAGCGCATGCAAGAAGCTGACGTCACCTTGAACGCAGAAAAATGCGTACTACAACAGCGGTGAGTGAGATTCCTGGGACACATTGTGTCGGCGAATTGTATCACTGCCGACCCTGAAAAGGTCAACGCACTGTGTCACCTATCAGAGCCTACAGATGTAACAGAAGTGAGGTCCTTCTTGGGAATGGCCAACCACTTGGCCAAGTTTCTCCCGGGGCTCTCGCAGCTCACAAAACCGTTACGCGACTTGCTTCACAGCGACGCCGAATGGTGTTGGGACAAGCCACAGCAAGAAAGCTGCAAAGCAGTCAAGAAAGCATTGACGACGACTCCAGTGCTTACTCACTACGACCCTTGTAGTCATCACACTGTGTCGGCGGATGCATCGCCATACGGTCTTGGAGCAGTCCTCCTTCAAGAGACAGCAGGTAAGAGACTTCCAGTTGCCTATGCCTCAAGATCCCTCTCTGACACGGAGACGCGATATGCGCAAATAGAGAAAGAAGCATTGGCAGTTACATGGGCCTGCGTCTGCGAGCATTTCCGCTCCTATCTGCTTGGTCTTCAGTTTCACGTGGAAACTGATCACAAGCCACTAGGGCCATTGCTGCCATCAAGTCGCCTGAAAGAACTTAGTCCCCGTCTGCAACGGTTCCGTATGAGACTCCTTCACTTCACTTCACTTCACTTTTATTTCCTTAAAGGCCCCCTCAAGGGGGGTATTACATAAGGGGTGGGTTTACAATTGAGTGACATATATACATAATAATAATAAATACACAATTATACATACAAAAATTATACATAAACAATAATACATACATTCATAAAATATGCACAATAACCACTCGAACTCCTCGAGTTCGATTACACCATTGCCCACATTCCAGGCAAGGAAATGCATACAGCCGATGGAAACCGCAGAAGGAAACGGACAACAGCAGCCCAAGGAGCCTCGGCAAGGCCATCGCAGAACATGAAATTCTCACACTTGAACTTCTGCCTGCTTCCCGAGATAAGCTTGAAAATATAAAGGCAGCACAAGAGAACGATCCTCTTCTAGCAAGAGTTAGGGACTACTGCACGACGTCGTGGCCCAAAGAAATGGCACTACCTCCAGACGTGCAGAGGTATTCAGAATTTGCCCATGAACTGACACAAGTGGATGGCATTTTACTCAAAGGCAGCCGCATTGTCATTCCACCAAGCATGCAAAGTGATGTGCTTGAACACTTGCATGCCGGTCATCAGGGCATTGGGAGATGTAGGGCTCGAGCCACTCAATCGGTGTGGTGGCCAGGCGTTAACCAACATATCCAAAGTTATGTGTCAAGATGCCCTGTCTGTCAACAACACCGTAAACCACACGCCGAGCCCATGATATTCTCCCCACTTCCCAAACACCCATGGGAAGCGATAGGAATCGATCTCTTCTGTGTGGATGGAGTTAACTATCTCGTAGTTGTGGACTATTACACACGTTTCTTTGAACTCAAGAAGTTGAAGCGTACCACCACAGAGAACATAACACAAGCACTGAGTCAGATCTTCGCGTGTTTTGGGGCAACGGCTATCATACTGCCACGTACGTTTCTGATCACTTTTGCTGCATTCGCCCACAAAGGCTGTCGGCAACGCTCAGCAGAAACCGCGCCTCATTCTTCGAGAAGCTTCACGATTGTTGTAGATGATTTTGTTAAGATTGCGCGCAAGACGCGAACGCTCGAGCTCATTCTAGAGATTGCGCAACCACCAGCGATATCGCTGGAAAGTTCGATAGCGCCTGTATAAAAGCCGACGCGCTTGACCGCTTGTCAGTTGATCGACGGACGACGCCCTCTTCGCCGCTATCATTGTACAGCGTGTATTGCTGTAGTTCTAGTTCTCATTTTCCGGCCACAAGTTCGGCCAAATAAACAGTTTCACCCTGAAAAGGCCGACTGCTGTCTTCGTCGACGTCACGACCACGTGACATCTGGTGGAGGTGCTGCTTCATGATCCGGACGCCACCGTGGAGCGCTGACCCAAGCCCAAGCCGCGAAGAAGAAGATTCTAAGGACAACCCGGATCCTCGAACCAGCCGCCGGCAGAAAGGACTACCCCCCCAATAGGAACCCCTACCGGACAAGACCAGGATCACAGCGAAGAAGACAACAGCCACAATGACAACAGCCGCTGGGGCGCCTACAACGGTCGTCATGCACCAACCGAGGGAGCCGCCGACATTCCGCGGATCACCATGCGAGGATCCAGAAAGCTGGCTGGAGGCATACGACCGGGTTTCCATGTTCAACAACTGGGACTGCAACGAGAAGCTACGCCATGTCTACTTCGCCCTCGAAGATGGCGCAAGGACCTGGTTCGAGAATCGAGAGTCCACGCTAACGTCATGGGACCTCTTTCGCACCGGATTTCTCGACACCTTCACGAGCGTCATCCGGAAAGAAAGGGCTGAGACCCTTCTCGAGACCCGTGTACAGCTCCCCAATGAGAACATCGGACTGTACACCGAAGAAATGACTCGCCTCTTTCGCCATGCCGACCCCGCCATGTCCGAAGAAAAGAAAGTCCGATTCCTGATGCGGGGAGTGAAGGAAGAACTTTTCGCCGGACTTGTGCGCAACCCGCCGAAGACGGTCTCGGAATTCGTTTCGGAGGCCACCACAATCGAAAAGGCACTAGCAATCCGCACTAGGCAGTACAACCGCCGCATGCCGTCGACGAACTACGGGGAAGCACATGCGCTGGGCTCCGACGACCTACGTGAGACGATCAGGACGGTCGTACGCGAAGAGCTGCGAAGGATGTTTCCTGCATCGCAACCCCAGGTCCATTCCATAGCCGACGCCGTTCGCGAGGAGCTTCAGCATTCTCTAGGAGTTGCTGCACCGTCGCAACCTGAGCCGGAAGCGATGAGCTATGCTGCCGTTGCACGCCATGCTGTCGCCAATCCGCGCAATCACGAACGACCCGTGCCGCCGCATTTCCGCCGCCATACACCGCCGCCACCTCCGATGCTATTCCCCCCGCCTACAGGCCAACGCTACACACCCCGAAAGACCGACGTTTGGCGTGCCCCTGACAACCGACCGCTCTGCTACCACTGCGGGGAGGCCGGCCACACGTACCGCCGCTGCCAGTACCGACAGATGGGGCTACGTGGTTTCGCCGTCAACGCGCCGCGCCCGCAGCCAGGCGAACGACCTCGCGACATCGACGACTACCTCAACGGAACACAGTGGCAAGAACGACGACCTTCCCGCTCCCCGTCGCCCGGCCGCTACATGTCACCACACCGCCGGCAGTACACTGGACCAAACCGGAGCCGGTCGCCTAGCCCGTATCCGGAAAACTAAGGGCAGCAACCGATGGAGGTGCGGTTGCTGAACGACGAAATGCTGAAGATCCTCCGCCGTCGACGACGACGCCGCGACGATGTTCTGAGACCCCGCCGCACGCCGAACGACGTCCTGAAGACGAAACTTTGCGACCGGAAGCAGACCTGACGACGCAACGCGGAAGCAGCGGTGCAAACCGACGTAGCCGTGACCCGACGCCGCGACATAACCGCAACGCAAGACGGCGGACTAGCGACCTCGACATTCTGATCGACGGCCACAACGTCACCGCTCTCGTCGATACTGGAGCCGACTATTCCGTCATCAGTCGGCCGTTCGCAGTAAAGTTGAAGAAAGTTAAGACTACTTGGGAAGGCCCCGAGATCCGGACCGCTGGACGTCATCTGATAACGCCGATTGGTGTCTGCACGGCAAGAGTCACCATCAATAACCAGACTTATCCTGCGAGCTTTGTAATCCTACAAAACTGCTCCAGAGATGTGATACTTGGAATAGACTTCCTAAGTGACCACGGCGCCGTCATAGACCTGAGGTCTGAGTCGATAACACTAACCTCAGACAAAGCGCTACCGCCCCACGCGACGTCAGGGAACCATGCACTGAATGTGATAGAAGAGCAGGTGACCGTTCCGCCGCGCTCCAGCGTCATTATTTCCGTCGGCACGGAAGAACCTGCAGACCTTGAAGGTGTCATCGAGGGCGACCAGCACCTACTTCTGAACCGTCAGGTTTGTGTCGCAAGAGGCATAGCCGAGCTGCGTGATGGCAAAGCAAAGGTAGTGTTGACGAACTTTAGCCACGAATATAGGCACCTCAACATTGGTACGACGGTTGCCTACATCAACGAATGTGTGGCCGCCAGCAATGCTTTCGCCCTCTTCGATGCTGCCGAACCTGCTTCGACGAATCGAGGTCCCGAACCAGATTTCGACGTTAACCCGAGCCTTCCGAAGGTCAAGCAAGACCAGCTCAAAACGCTGCTCCTGCAATACAAGGACTGTTTCTCGTTGTCATCGCGGGTCCGACAAACGCCCCTTGCTAAGCATCGCATTATAACAGAAGAAAATTCTCGACCACTCCGTCAGAGCCCCTACAGAGTTTCGACTCGAGAGCGCGACGCGATAAAGAGACAAGTCGACGAGATGCTACGCGACAACATCATCCAGCCGTCCAAGAGTCCCTGGGCGTCACCCGTGGTGTTAGTGAAGAAGAAGGACGGGACATTGCGCTTCTGCGTTGATTACCGGCGCCTGAACAAGATCACGAAGAAGGACGTCTACCCCCTCCCACGGATAGACGACACCCTGGATCGACTTCACAACGCGACGTACTTTTCGTCGATGGACCTCAAGACCGGCTATTGGCAGTTCGAAGTAGACGAAAGAGACCGAGAAAAGACTGCCTTTATAACACCCGACGGCCTCTTTGAGTTCAAGGTCATGCCTTTCGGTCTTTGCTCGGCACCTGCGACGTTCCAGCGCGTCATGGACACCGTACTGGCCGGATTGAAGTGGCAGTCGTGCCTTGTGTATTTGGACGACGTCGTCGTGTTTTCCTCGACCTTCGACGAGCATCTCCTGCGGCTTCAGGCAGTACTTCAAGCAATCAAGACCTCGGGACTGACCCTGAAGACAGAAAAGTGCCGATTCGCGTATGACGAGCTCTTGTTTCTGGGTCATGTGATTGGTAAGTCTGGAGTGCGCCCAGACCCGCGGAAAACAGCTGCCATCGCCGACTTCGCGCCACCCACCGACAAGAAGGCCGCGCGCCGATTTCTCGGCTTATGCGCCTATTACAGACGCTTCGTCAAAAACTTTTCACGAATCGCCGAACCACTGACGCTTCTCACGAAGACTAACGTGGAATTCAGGTGGGAAACGGCGCAAGAGCAAGCCTTTCAAGAACTGAAACGACGCCTGCAGACGCCACCCATACTTGCGCATTTCGACGATTGCGCCGATACGGAAATACACACCGACGCAAGGAGCGTAGGACTCGGCGCCGTCCTTGTGCAGAAGACTGACGGGCAGGAAAGGGTCATCAGTTATGCTAGCCGGTCACTATCCAAGGCAGAAGCCAACTATTCCACAACAGAAAAGGAATGCCTTGCCATCATCTGGGCTACGTCAAAGTTTCGCCCCTACCTCTATGGCAGGCCCTTCAAAGTTGTCAGTGACCATCACGCCTTATGTTGGCTAGCTAACTTGAAGGACCCTTCAGGTCGTCTCGCACGATGGAGTTTGAGGCTTCAAGAATTCGACATTACCGTCGTGTACAAGTCCGGACGAAAACACTCCGACGCCGACTGACATGTCTCGTGCCCCCGTCGACGCGCCGCCGCAAGACGACGACGATGACTGCTTCCTCGGAACTATAAGTACCGATGAATTCGCCGAAAGGCAACGAGCCGACGCGGAACTGGGGGGCCTTATGGAGTACCTCGAGTGCAAGACCACCGTTGTTCCGAAGGTATTCAAGCGAGGACTGCCGTCGTTTTTCTTACGGAATGGGGTTCTCCTGAAGAAGAACTTCTCGCCACTTCGAACCGACTACCTTCTTGTCGTGCCCTCAACATTGCGACCAGAAGTCCTCCAGGCCCTACACGATGACCCGACGGCTGGACACCTTGGTGTTTCCCGCACGCTCGCCAGAATACAGGAAAAATACTACTGGCCACGCCTTGCTGCCGATGTCGCCCACTACGTTAAGACTTGCCGAGACTGTCAGCGACGGAAGACACCGCCGACTAGGCCAGCGGGACTTATGCAGCCAATCGAACCACCTCACCGGCCGTTCCAGCAAATCGGGATGGACCTACTGGGGCCGTTCCCGACGTCGACTTCCGGCAATAAGTGGATCGTCGTAGCAACTGACTACCTCACCCGCTACGCCGAGACAAAGGCCTTGTCCAAAGGCAGCGCCGCCGAGGTAGCCAAATTCTTCGTGGAGAACATCGTCTTGCGACATGGCGCCCCAGAGGTCCTCATCACAGACAGAGGTACCGCCTTTACTGCGGACCTAACTCAGGCGATTTTCAAATACAGCGAGACGAGCCACCGCCGCACCACCGCCTACCACCCGCAGACCAATGGCCTCACCGAGCGTCTAAATAAGACAATCGCCGACATGCTGGCCATGTACATCGACGTTGAGCACAAGACGTGGGATGCCGTCCTTCCGTACGTGACCTTCGCTTACAACACGGCCGTCCAAGAAACGACGCAGATGACGCCATACAAGTTGGTCTACGGAAGGAGCCCGGCGACGACACTCGACGCCATGCTACCGAACGTCACCGACGAAGAAAACCTCGACGCCGCCGCTTACTTACAACGTGCCGAAGAAGCTCGACAGCTCGCCCGCCTGCGCATCAAGACCCAGCAGCACACCGACAGCCGTCGCTACAATCTTCGACGACGCCTCGTGGAGTACCAGCCCGGCGACCATGTCTGGGTCTGGACGCCAATACGACGACGCGGACTGAGCGAGAAGCTTCTTCGACGATACTTCGGACCGTACAGGGTACTTCGACGTCTCGGTGCACTCGACTACGAGGTTGTCCCCGACGGCATCACGAACTCTCAGAGGCGCCGAGCTCGACCCGAGGTCGTGCATGTGATGCGCCTTAAACCGTACTATGCTCGTTAACGCACCTGAGGACTCTAATGTTTGTCTGCTTAGTTTTCTTTAGTATTGCATGTATTCATGTTCTGTTTTTAAGCATCGGGACGATGCTTTTTCAGAGGGGGGCATTGCCACGTACGTTTCTGATCACTTTTGCTGCATTCGCCCACAAAGGCTGTCGGCAACGCTCAGCAGAAACCGCGCCTCATTCTTCGAGAAGCTTCACGATTGTTGTAGATGATTTTGTTAAGATTGCGCGCAAGACGCGAACGCTCGAGCTCATTCTAGAGATTGCGCAACCACCAGCGATATCGCTGGAAAGTTCGATAGCGCCTGTATAAAAGCCGACGCGCTTGACCGCTTGTCAGTTGATCGACGGACGACGCCCTGTTCGCCGCTATCATTGTACAGCGTGTATTGCTGTAGTTCTAGTTCTCATTTTCCGGCCACAAGTTCGGCCAAATAAACAGTTTCACCCTGCAAAGGCCGACTGCTGTCTTCGTCGACGTCACGACCACGTGACAATACGATCAGACAACGGCCCTCAGTTTGCTTCGGCACAGTTCAAAGCGTTTGTCAAGCAACGGGGATCAAGCCACGTAACTAGCAGTCCCTATTTCCCTCAGTGCAACAGCGCGGCAGAAAGAACAGTTCAGACTGCTAAACAGCTGATCAAGAAATCGCCAAACATCCACAAGGCTCTGCTCGCGCATAGAGACACACCAGGGAAAGAAGGATTAACCCCAGTGGAACTCCTCATGGGAAGGCGCCTAAGAACTGACGTGCCCGTGGCACCACACGTGCTGAGGCCACGGTGGAACACCGTAGAATTTACGAAACGAAACGAAGCCTACAAGGTCAAACAGGGCCAACAATATAACTGGAGACATAGAACCTTGGCAAGAAATCCCATTCAACCGCAGAGAGCCGTCCGCATTCTGTCTGGTGCTCGAATAACAGGGACCGTCATTGGGCCAGCTCACACGCCTCGTTCGTATGTAGTGAGCACACCTGGAGGTCTCACAAGACCTCCAGGTGTGCTGGACGCACCACAAGACGCACCAGCAAACATCTCCAGCCGCTACAACCTGTGGCGATAACAAGAAGTGGATGAACCGTTAGAGCTCCGAGTCGGCTTGACCTGTGACAAGAGCAGGAAGGCCACTTCAAAGAGGAGGGGGTGTCGTGGGCGCAGCCACAAGGAGATGGCGCTGTGTACCGCATCACGTGACGAGCGGAAGATCGGGCGGCAAGATGCTCACTGGGACCGGTGTGTGTGATCGTGTCTGTTGAGCTAACAGGTAGCCGCGCGTGCCCGCGTGCTTTAATCCTTAAGTCATTAAACAGTTGTCGTTATCCGTCTACTCGTTCATGTGCTCTGTTCTCGACCACGACAGAATATGAAGAAGAGTAGATGGGCGGAGAAGGTGTTCCGGCATATGCATAGGAAGAGCGTTGATTGACAGTAGAGAAAAAGAACTGGGAGACTCACCAGCAAGTATACGGCTGGCAGTGTAAGCGATATGGCAACAAAGAGCGTTGCCATATCGCGCTGCTTCGTTGCCGTCGCCACTGGCATATACGCGCGGCATTATTCCCCCTTTAGAAATAAACATCACCCCGATGTTCAACGTTCAGAAAGCAAGGTAAAAAAAAAGAAACTGCGCAGTTAGTCACTGCAAGTATGGCTTCATCCGAAGCACGTGAACAATTTCTGGCGAATGTTTTCGGCGCTTTGAACTCTGAGAGCCATCCGGAACAACCTCGTAGTTGACCTCACTGATGCGTCGGATAACTGTGTAAGGTCCGAAGTATCTTCGCAATAGCTTTTCGGATAGCCCACGCCGACGAATAGGTGTCCAGACCCACACTTTGTCGCTCACGTTGTATGTGACGGGTCTGTGTCGGAGATTGTACTGTCTGGCGTCATAGCCTTGTTGTTGGTTGATTCGCAACCGGGCAAGTTGTCTAGCTTCTTCTGCTCGCTGCGTAAACTCTTCAGCGTCCATCTCATTGCCATCATTTTCGTGAGGGAGCATTGCGTCTAATGTTGTCGTAACTTCACGGCCGTAAACGAGACTGAAGGGCGTCTTCCGAGTGGTCTCCTGACGTGCCGTGTTGTACGCGAACGTGACGTAGGGTAGAATGTCGTCCCAGTTCTTGTGCTCTACATCTACGTACATGCTTATCATGTCAGCCAGGGTCCTATTGAGACGTTCAGTCAATCCGTTGGTCTGGGGATGATACGCCGTTGTTTTCCTGTGATCGGTACCACTTAGTCGAAAAACGGTGTCCAAAAGCTCGGCCATGAACGCAGTACATCTGTCGGTGATAACTACTGCAGGAGCACCGTGCCTTAAAACGATGGCTTCGATAAAAAATCGCGCCGCTTCATGTGCTGTTGCCCGTCGCAAAACGCCCGTCTCGGCGTATCGGGTGAGGTAATCTGTGGCGACGATTATCCACCTATTTCCGGTAGCAGACGTTGGGAAGGGGTCCAGAAAATCCATGCCGATTTGTGCAAATGGTGTTGTCGGCACTTGGACAGGCTGCAACAGACCGGCTGGCTTGACGGATGGCGGTTTGCGACGCTGGCAATCGAGACATGTCTGCACGTAAGTTTTTACGACCGCAGCAAGTCTCGGCCAGTAATAGTATTGCCGAATCCTCGCCAATGTCCGGGTGTAGCCCAAGTGACCAGCGGTCGGTTCGTTGTGGCAGGCGTGTAGGACCTCACGTCGAAGCGACGAGGGAACGACGAGTAAGTAGCTGCTGCCGGTAGGTGAGAAGTTCTTCTTATAAAGTACGTCATTGCGCAAGCAGTACGACGTCAGCCCCCTTGCGAATAATTTCGGCACGCTACTGGTTCGTCCTTCCAGGTAATGAATAAGCGGTAGCAGTTCAGGATCGTCCCGCTGCTGTTGTGAAAAAGCGGCAGTGTCAACGACTCCCAAAAAGGCCGTGTCGTCGTCGTCTTGGGCTGCTGTCTCAACAGGAGACCGAGAAAGACAGTCAGCATCGGCGTGTCGTTTTCCTGATTTGTAAGCAACAGTGAAGTCGAATTCTTGGAGCCGAAGACTCCATCGTGCGAGACGGCCGGATGGATCTTTCAGATTAATTAACCAACAGAGTGAATGGTGATCGCTGAGAACGGTGAACGAGCGACCGTACAAATACGGACGGAATTTCAGAACTGCCCATACCATGGCGAGGCATTCTTTCTCGGTCGTAGCGTAGTTGACTTCTTCTCGGGACAGCGTCCTACTGGCATAGGCGATCACCTTTTCACTGTTGTCCTGCCATTGTACGAGCACTGCCCCAAGACCCACGTTACTAGCGTCGGTGTGCAATATCGTCGGCGCGTCTTCATCGAAGTGGGCGAGCACGGGAGGCGTTTGCATGCGTTGACGAAGCTCGTGAAATGCCCGCTGCTGGTCTTCGCCCCATGCGAAGGGGACGTCTTCCCTGGTGAGCTGTGTCAATGGCCATGCGATGCGCGAAAAATTGGCAATAAACCGCCGATAGTAGGCACATAGTCCCAGAAAACGTCGCAGTGATTTTTTGTCTGATGGGGTAGGAAAATTCGCCACGGCAGCAATCTTATCCGGATCGGGTCGGATCCCCTGGCTGCTGACGACGTGTCCGAGGAATTGAAGTTCGTGAAAGCCAAAGTGGCATTTTTCAGGTTTCAATGTACACTGTAAGCAAAAAAAAAGCCGAGATGGGAGTAAATGGACTTGTCCTCTAGCGCACGCCCCGATGGGGTTTTTATATACTCCGTCCAGGGGAGTAAAAAATTTACCCCCCTTAAGGACGGAGGTTTTGGATGGACTGAGGGGAGTATTTGTTTACATCCATAGGGGAGCTTTTCCAGGTAAGTACAGGAGTAAATTTTTATAACCATCGAAAAAAAAATGCTTTTTGCTGTCGCACCATGCACCAGAGAATCTTTAATTAAATTAGCATCGAAACACGTAAACTCGATCACACGTACACAAACATGCACACAACATTCGCAAAGTAATACAACACTCACACTGACAAGCGCTCGCCACCCGCGCTTCACAACCAAACTTTGGTCACCGAGTATATAGAGGCACCACATCTTGACCTCCAATGTAGCTCGGATGGGACACTCCTTTTCCGCGTAATTATGCACCAAACATTCTTGGCGTACGTGTATATTTGCAGTGGGCTTATAGATACTACTGAGGTACACCCGTCTTTTACGATAAACCCGCCTAACATTCAACGCATTTTTAATTAGCCAATTTTGATTATCAGCTGGCACTCTGTCGCATGGGATGTATCCGCCTTAGCAGTACAGTGCGTGAGTCCGTAAAATGCACCTAATCGTACACGAATCACGAGCGGCCGTGCACGAACGCTTCAGCAGCACACATTCAGCAACACCCGCGAAGAACCGCGCCGCCCCGCCGGTATACCGCGTTGTTGCCGACGGCGTCGCTAGGCCTCTCGCAGGAGTACGGCACGGCTATACGACGAACGGCAGCTCGCGATCACAAAATGCTTGCTGCTGTGCAGTTTTCGTCGCCGTTATTTTACACACACAATAAAAAAACAGGTGTCCGCTATCTGCGTTAAGCTACGGAGCGATGCACTTACAACGAACGAGACGGCTCGTAGTCGCGGTTCCTGTTGCTCGCAGTGCAGCGGCGGCCGCATGTTGGTTCAATCTATCTCGTATCGGCGCTCGCCTTCTCGCTATACGTTTGACAACGGTGGTTGCATAGCACAAAGAGACAATTTAAACTTACTCATTCCAGCAGCTTTTATTTTCTGTGAAACATATTCTTTGCTTCACCGGTGGCCGGTGCAACTCGCCATGGCGACCGGTGTGGCTGTGCGAGTTCGCTACGCGCCGCCGGCTTGGTACCGACGACGTAGCGAAGCCTTCTTACCGCTTAGAAGTTGCAGCCGGTGAAACATCGGTTCGGTGACACTCCGAGAAGCAAGCGTTGCCGGTGGTCGGTGCGAGCGCGTCGCCGGCGCAGCTCTCACACCGGCCGCCGGCCGGCTTGATGCCGACGACGTAGCGAAGCCCACTTCTTACTGCTTCGAAGTTATAGCCGGTGAAACTCCAGAAACAACCCGCTGACGATCGCATCAGCTTACTTTTGTTAGCGATGAAATTATTCTTCGCAGTTCTTCGTAACTCGGCACGTTGAAGCGAGGTATCCGTGGCGTGTCGGAGGCTTGCACTCGTATGCATTGGCATTGCCGCTTGAAGGGAGAATAAACACGGGACAGCCAGCTCGATGTGTTCGCGGTCGGACGCTGGCGCGAGTTGAACTTGTCTCTGACCAGAACGGTTCAGTGGAGAAAATAGTCCTACACGTCTACACAAACCAAGCGGCCATTGCAAATCCTCGCTGCAAATCGTCGCTTCAAACAGATGCCCGTACACACACGCACATTCACACACGCACGCACATCACGACCAAAAATGGTTTCTAAAACTCCCATAGGGAGTTTCTAATCACGTGACACGCATTTCACGACCAAAAATACTTTTTAAACCTCCCATAGGGAGTTTCTAACCACGTGATCTAGAACTCCGTGGGGAGTTTAACAAGGTCATGTCGTTCATAAACTCCCTCATTAAGCAAGGGGCGTTTTACGACAACATGTGCCGACTTCACCCCGCTACCACGGAGTAAATGATTGGGGCATGGGGGTTTTAGGGGCTCATATGCTGGAAAAGCTCCCATCTCGGCTAATTTTCGTTTACAGTGTAAGACCGGCCACGCGTATTGCTTCGAAAACTGCTTCCAGTCTTCTTAAGTGTTTATCGAACCAGAAAAGACAATCACGTCATCGAGGTACACCAGGCAGGTTTGCCACTTGAGTCCTGATAGTACAGTGTCCATTAGACGCTGAAACGTTGCTGGCGCCGAACACAAACCGAAAAGAAGAACCTGAAATTCATAAAGTCCGTCGGGCGTGTCAAAGGCGGTCTTTTCACGGTCTCTCTCATCCACTTCAATCTGCCAGTAGCCGCTTTTCAAGTCCATTGACGAAAAGTAGCGTGCGTTTCGTAGTCTATCCAGGAAATCATCAATACGCGGCAACGGATACACATCCTTCTTTGTGATCTGGTTGAGCTTCCGGTAGTCGACGCAGAAACGCAAGCTGCCGTCCTTCTTTTTTACGAGTACTACAGGCGATGCCCAAGGACTGTTAGATGGCCGAATAACGCCATCTTTCAGCATCGTTTTCACTTGCTTTTGAATTGCATCACGCTCCTTTGGGGCAACACGATAAAGATTTTGCCTGATGGGTCTGGCGTCAGAATCTGTGATGATGCGGTGCTTTGTGAGCGGCGTTTGACCAACTCTTGAAGTTGATGAGAAGCAACCGTGGAACTTGTGGATCAGCGCAAGAAGGCGGTCTCGCTCGACGGTCGATAACGTCGGACTAACGTCAACAGGTGTCGGTGTAGTGATAGGAGACGCTGCCACCTCCTCCACTAGATGGCAATCTTCAATTTGCGCGAGTTCGTCGAAATAGGCAATGGCAGTGCCTCTAACAATGTGTCGGCGTTCCTTGCTGAAATTCGTCAACAAGAGTTCAGCGCGTCCATCGATCACATTGATGACAGCCCTGGCAATAGAAATGCCGCAAGTGAATGCTAGCTCATTGATGTGTTCAGCGATGCCAGTGCCGCTCTGCAAGCTCTCGCAGTGCACGGGTACGAGGCAGCAACTCCGCGGCAGCAGTATGACGTCGTCGCCGGCGATACGTAATCGAGGTCGCTGGTTTTCCTCATCATTAGCAGTGCCCGAGGTTGTAGCGAACGTTACGCTCCTGTCGCGGATGTTAATCACAGCCCCGTATTCGCGCAAGAAATCCATTCCCAATATGAGCTGTTTACAGCACTCATGAAGGATGACGAGGGTGGCGACGAAGGTGGAACCAGCGATTAAGAGTCGGGCCGTGCACTTTCCAACAGGTGTCATTAACTGGCCTCCGGCAGTTCTTATATTGGGTCCGTACCATGGCATCTTTACCTTCCTTAGTCTGTCGGCTAGCTGTAGGCTTATTATGGAAAAGTGGGAGCCAGTGTCAACAAGAGCTGTCACTTGATGGCCGTCAATGTGGACGACGAGGTCAGCGCTGACGACGTCGGTTACATCGGCAGCTGGCGCGTTCGTCGTATTCGTCGGTGTATTCGTCGTCTTCGGCTTCGGCGGCTTCGAGTCGTTCGTCTGTAATGGGGGCTGTTCGGAATTTCGATGATTGGCAACCCCACCCCCGGAGGTCGCTGCGTCTAGTTTCCCCGTCGCGGGCTAGGGGACCTGCCCCTAGTGACGTCGGCAAAACTGCGACGATTCGGTGAACTGTACCGCGCAGGAGATGGAGAACGTGATCGGGGCGTCGCTGGATTTTGTGGCGGTATGTCGAGAGGAGCGTCGTTGTACGTGCGTCGACCGTCATGCGTCGTGTAGTCAGGGTGGGGAGGAAATCTCGAGTAGTGAGCGTCGCGATAACGGCAAACTCGATAGACGTGCCCTGCTTCGCCGCAATGGAAGCACACCGGTCGACGGTCAGCGGTAAGCCACAAATCGGTTTTGCGACGCTGGTAGTTCAGTGAGGATTCTCCATTGAACCACGTTGCGGTGTTTGGATGTCGACCATACGGCATTCTTCGTGGCGGCGAGATCGGTGAGGTTGGGAGAGTCGCCGGCGATGAGATCGGCTGTGCGAGGGTTGGTGGTGGTCTAGGCATTGGAGCCGGCGGCGTCGAAGGTGCGATGACTGGACGTCGGACAGCATCAGCGTAATTAAGATGCCGTGGCACATCACAATAGCCGGGCGATAAAAGAGCCTGACGGACCTCATCCCGGACAACATCAGCGACAAAAGACAATGCCGGCGCCGGTTCTGTTGGTGGAATTAAACCGAGCTGCCGAAGCTCCTCTCGCAGAATCTCCCGGATGACTTCACGTAGAGGCTTCTCGTTGCTCACAGTCATAACAGAAGTACTCGCTACAGAGTTGATCATGTTGTCATGCAGGCGGTACCGTTGCTGTAGGGCCCGTTCGATCGCTGTGGCTTCTTTGGTGAATTCAGCTACTGTTGTTGGTGGATTTCTCACAAGCCCAGCAAACAGTTGCTCCTTCACTCCTCGCATGAGACACCGTAACTTCCTCTCTTCCGGCATCTCGGGGTCTGCCCTACGGAAAAGACGCGCCATGTCTTCGGCGAACATAGCCAAGCTCTCGTTTGGTTTTTAGATGCGGGATTCCAGGAGACGTTGTGCACTCTCCCTTCTGTCGACACTGGTAAAAGTGTCAAGCAGCTGGGCGCGGAAGTCGTCCCAAGCAGCCAATTAAGCTTCTTTCCCGGTTGATGTACCACGTCTGAGCGTTGTCCTTCAGGTAGAAGTAGACATTCGAAAGCTTGGCTTCTGGGGTGGCCCATTGGTTGTATTTCGCACAACGCTCGAACTGGTCCAGCCAGTCTCGGGCGTCTTCATAGGCTTCACCATGAAAGCACTCAGGAATCATAGGATTCTGCAGTGTCAGGTGCGATGGAGCTGCAGTGGCCATGGTTGAAGAAGGCAAGCGATTGCTGGAATTTTCTGACAGGGGGTTGAGCTCGGGCGCCAGGCCTAGCAGACGGCGACTGAATCGGTGGACCGGTGTTTCGACGCGTGGTGGCGATTCCGGGCTCGATTGTCGGCTCCGCGAAGGAGTGCCAAGCATGAAGCTTACCCAGCACCTCCACCAGTGTAACGACGTGGGATCGACGAGGACACGGAAAATGACAGGCAAACACGCTTTATCATTCAGAGAAACTGCCACGTCTTCTTCGTCCCCGCGATGGGCCAAAAACACTCGCGCTGCTTCGTTGCCGTCGCCACTGGCACATACGCGCGGCAATATATATATATATATATATATATATATATATATATATATATATATATATATATATATATATATATTAGAGCCGTGCACGGGCCGTATTTCCGAGCCCGAGCCCGGCCCGGGCCCGCTGACTTTGTCGAAGGCCCGCCCGTGCCCGACGGCAAAGGGCTGCGAGCCCGCCCGGTCCGGCCCGACGTACGAAAACACAATCCCGGGACCCGGCCCGGCCCGGCTTTCCGGTAATTTGGCATTTTATTGAGCATATCAAATATGATCAAACGACACACGACGAACAGTCTCTAATAGAGAGTGTTCGCGGCACTTTTGCTATATATATATATATATATATATATATTAGAGCCGTGCACGGGCCGTATTTCCGAGCCCGAGCCCGGCCCGGGCCCGCTGACTTTGTCGAAGGCCCGCCCGTGCCCGACGGCAAAGGGCTGCGAGCCCGCCCGGTCCGGCCCGACGTACGAAAACACAATCCCGGGACCCGGCCCGGCCCGGCTTTCCGGTAATTTGGCATTTTATTGAGCATATCAAATATGATCAAACGACACACGACGAACAGTCTCTAATAGAGAGTGTTCGCGGCACTTTTGCTATACAAGTAGACGGCCTCATGCCAGCAACAATGGAGTTCGCTCGCCAAAGCCATCACCTGTATGGGGTATTCCCATGCAAGCGTCAAGTTGCACGAAGGCGATCAACGTCGGGTCGCTTGTCGCTGTCGCGTTCATTTTCACTTATATTGGATTTGGCCTTAAATCTAACGCGGAACGGTCGCGTGGCGCCGTCACTAGCTCAGGTGGTGTTACTTCTCAGTTTGTCGGAGTGCAACAGAGGCAGTGCTTTACCTGCTCCCCTTTTGTTTAAAGTAGCGAATGGAAAGGGAAAGCGCTAAAGGGCGGTCGCGGAAAAGGCGCTGTATGCGTGCTGGAAAACAATTCCCGCTCATTCTCTATATTTCGGGCTTGAGTCGGGCTTTGCGCCGGGCCCGAGCCCTGCCCGATAAAACTCCAAGTAGTCCGAGCCCGGCCCGGGCCGCCCGGGCCGCCTCCGGGTAGCCTGAAAGCCCGAGCCCGACCGCCGGGCCCGAGGTGAAAATACGTCGGCCCGCCCGAGCCTGGCCCGCGGGCCGGGTCGGGCTACCCGGAGCCCGTGCACACCTCTAATATATATATATATATATATATATATATATATATATATATATATATATATATATATATATATATATATATATATATATATATATATATATATATATATATAGTAACACGGTTTCCGAGTGCCAATATGCCAGCAGAACGCGTTAGAGTGCAGCATCAAACGTGAAATCTTGAACTGTAGCTCACCGCGTCATTGAAGCCGACAGTGAAGTCGATGTTGATCCGCCTTCTCTCCCGAAGTAATGGGTACAGCATGTGCGTATAGATGTTTTCTGGTGTAACTTTCCCGCTTTGGCGTCCGATAAGCACAGCCAGTTAAGGTCCTTAAAGGGACGTACACTAACGAGAAATATGAAGTTGAGCTGGAATGAACAGGGGCATTCAAGAATGCGTGCAGTTCTTGTCGGGTGTGAAAAGATGGCTTATTAGTGGAGATATTTGTAAGCAAGGACCAAATATATCTTAATTTCTCTCGCCCCAGACCAGGTGCTGAAGCGATGTCGTCACGAATCTCATTGCTCTCAGCGAATTTTCCGCCGCATGGCCGCGGTTCTTCCCGCGATGGATGTCGTTGCCGACTTTCAACCTCGCAGCGAAGATCTCGCCGTAGAAGCAAGATTGCATTTCAGTGAGTCTGAAAATGACCCCCCCCCCCCCCCCTTGCTCTCGCGGCAGCTCTTTCTGCGTACGACGTCTGGCAGCAACCGACGGAAAGCGAAGCCTAGTTTTCGTTGATTGCATGCGAGGCGTCCGATTGCCGAATGCGTACTGTTTGTGTACACGCGTGTTTCATTTTGCGTTTTTATTAATGGCGATTTCCTTTGGGATAAGAGGAGCAGAGGCGTCGTGCAGTGAGGAGAGGCGCGGCAGATCAGTGGGAGCATGGTCATGCAGGGCCACTCAATCCGTCTGTGGAATGCGGCACGCATCGGAAGAGCTGGTGGGAGGGTGCCAGTGCCATGTGATCGAAACCATTGAAGCCCCGCAGTTCTCTGTGGGACGGCAGCAGAGCACGTGTGAAATACGAATCGCTGCGAAGCTCGCTCGTATAAACGACGTCGACATCACTGGGGTCAGACTACACCTGGCTGCTCTTATTACCACCGCGCTCACCGGCAAAAGCAAAATAAAAACGAATGAGGAGGATATCACGATGAATAGCTCTCCACGAATCGCGGCCGGACTGCGTTTATGATTACTACGAGAAACTTGGAGGGGCGTTAGTACATATATCCTTAAGGTTTTCGCTGTTTTCTCCCTTGTTAAAGCTCAGTAACTTCACCGTAAGAATGGCACGAATGTGATCATAATATGATAATTTGCCGAGCGCCTCCTCTATTTTTCCGCGCATCACTGGCATGCGCTCTCTGGTATCGGGCTAGCAGACGACGCGCGAGCGTCTCGATCAAATAACCGCGAAAGACACATGCATTCGAAATGGGCTGGTTGGCCAGAACGACAAGTGCTTCATGATTCCAGTTTACAAGTTTTCATTATACTTTAAACAATGCGAATACAGCCGAAAATTGAACCATATAGCAGCTTCGAATGCAGCCACAGCATTCGTTTCCGCGAGCGACGACGCGACGGCGGGTCTACTACGCGTGGCGGCGCCCGGCGGCTAAAAGCCGCACTAACGCCGACGGTCGGTTCCCATTAGAAGAAGCTACAAAACACGACGCCCCGCCACCAAGATCCACCCGCCCCTACGAGGTCATACTCAGAAGACTACAAACACGAAACTTCACAACAATCCCAGTGCTTCACAAGATGTACCCGACTAAATACCCTGACCCCAACTGCGACTACTGCCAAGCCCCAGCAACCACGGAGCATATCCTCTGGGAATGCCCAATTCACGAATCAAGCCGAGCTGCTTTCATAAAAAGAGCCCAACGTACGCTGCCCCACCTACAGCAAGACATGGAGGAAACCACCCACTGGATACTCGAAGATCCACTCATCAGAGCCAGGCTGAACATATGGTGCAATGACTTGCGCAAGACGGCCATCCCTTGCCCAGCAATAACAAGCACAACAATCTCACCAGTGTAAGCAAATCACTTTTGATCTTTTTTTCTCTCTTTTCTTTCCCATTTTTTTACACCATGGTGCTGAAGCCAACAAGCGAGAGTACATTGTATATATTCCAATAAAGTTTTCAATCAATCAATCAATCCCATTGCGCTCGGCGAAGAGGCGCTGATTTGACATTACAGTTCCGCTTGTATCTATGTAGTGTTATTGTGCACTAGGCCCACCACTGGAGACAAGGCTGCTGCAGTCGTTGTCATGTGCTAAGTTGGATCACGTATGCCACCTTGCTTCACGGAACCTTGCTCTGACGAAGGGAAGATGGCGGCCCGAGCGCATTTTTATATGCGAAGCATCATGGAGGAAAGAAAAAGAAAGGAGGTAGCATTACGTCACGCAGCCAGCCTTGGCAAGCCAATTCGCTTTGAAGCCAGCAGTGTCGGTCCAACACGTGACCTTTTGCGTCAAGATGACGCAAAAATTAGGTTTGCCGAGATTTCAGGTATGGCACCCGGTAGCTTTTAATCGAAGCGCGCTTGTTCGGCGCAGACCGGCCGGCTCACAGAGGACGTTCCAAAACGGAACTCCACCGGTAGTACTAAAACCTACCCGCGCGCTCTGACGTTTTGATCACGTGTTGGGCCGACGTGGTGGGCTTCAATCGCGTGACGTCATGCTCCCTCCTTTGTTTTTCCTTCCTCCATGCGAAGCATCTTATAGCGGAGTTCAAACCGGTGGTGGTGGTGGTGGTGGTGTGAGGCGTGACCACCCTAACTGCGCATGCGCATACCCTCTCCACTCCCCTCTCCACTCCCCCTCTCCACTTTTCCTCTCCCTTTTCCCCCTCTTCACTCACCCTCTCCACTCCCCTTTATCTCTCCCTTTCCCCCTCTCAACCATCTCCGCTACCCCTCTCCACTCTTCCTCTGAAACGCGGGCTAGACATGCCGAAATTCTCTCCTGCGCAACACCGCGATGAGCGCTAGATGCGCGTCCCCTCCCCCTCTCTCTCCTCTCCTACGCTGCCCCCTCTCGCGCGCCTGTCGACCGTGTTCCCCGCTGGCCCTGTGAGAATTAACGGCCAGGCTAGAGGGAAGACAAGACGCGCGTAGCGTTCCTCTTCGCGTTCCACGACGCGAGGTCGGTAGCATGTCCGATGAACGCCGACGGAACGCGACCGTGGAAGTGCTCCGGCTTCGCATCGCCTCATGGTCCCCTTTAGCGGGAAATGGTGTAATTTTTTTCTTTGAGTTTCCCACTTCGCTTCAATCAAAGAGCTTGGAAAGCGTGACCAATGCTTTCGGCGGCATGGTACTCTGCTGCTGTGTGCCACAATAGACCTTTTTCAAGCAATCCCAGAACCCCCCGAGGGTGCGCGAAGCACTATGGGAAAAGTGTGTACGGCGAGCCCGCCGGCTGTTCCGTCGCTCGCTGCTCGTTGGCGGCGTGGGAGCACCAAACGAAAAAAAAAAACGCGTCACCGCTGGTTTGCTATTATTAAATCCTAAATACTACACGTCTGAACGCACCTGCATGTATCTCTACGTATGAAATGCGAAAGAAATGATGCAGTCAGTGTAGGTATATTACCGAGCGGATCTATACCGGATGTAGCAGTTAAGCGGCATGCGAGTTATCACGTGCCGGTATACATGCAGTAAAAACGTGCTATCGTGAGCAATGTGAGCTGGAACACCGAATTCGTATTTATTCAATGATTACTTGTTCACAAGCCACTACAACATTTAATGCCATAGTGGCCGTGATAGGGTTTAACCAAACTAGTGTTACAGTGTTCAGGTATACAGATGATTATATCATCTGTATACCTGGAACATCTGTATACCTGGAAAGTAATGTGGAACAATCTTGGCAGAGAACAGCGCTTCGCGATAGGTGGCGAGACGCTGGAAGTTGTAAAGGAGTACGTCTACTTAGGACAGGTAGTAACCGCGGAGCCGAACCATGAGAGTGAAATAACTAGAAGAATAAGGATGGGATGGGGCTCATTCGGCAAGCATTATCAAATCATGAATGGTAGTCTACCACTATCTCTCAAGAGGAAGGTATATAACAGCTGCATCTTACCGGTACTTACCTACGGAGCAGAAACCTGGAGACTTACAAAGAGGGTTCAACTTAAATTGAGGACGACGCAGCGAGCGATGGAAAGGAAAATGATAGGTGTAACCTTAAGAGACAGGAAGAGAGCAGAGTGGGTCAGGGAACAAACGGGGGTTAAGGATATCATAGTTGAAATCAAGAAGAAGAAATGGATATGGGCCGGGCACGTAGCACGTCGGCAGGATAACCGGTGGTCATTAAGGGTAACTGACTGGATTCCAAGAGAGGGCAAACGCGTAAGGGGAAGACAGAAAATTAGGTGGGTAGATGAGATTAAGAAGTTTGTAGGTATAACGTGGCAACAGAAAGCACAGGACCGGGTTGATTGGCGGAACATGGGAGAGGCCTTTGCCCTGCAGTGGGCGTAGACAGGCTGATGATGATGATGATGATGATATCATTTTAATTGACAAGTCATGCGCTGTACAAAGAAGTGAGCACATCCTAAACGTGTTTAAAGAAAAAGGGATCGGACTAGAATTCACTTGCGAGATGCCTTGCTCTGATAATTTGCAGTTTCTTGATACATGCTTTTAAGTTTCACTGCGGAGCGTGTTCGCGGGCACTATAGCCCGCGTTCAGTGAAATCGGTGTTCAATTTCGCGTCGGCGCATTCGAATGTTTTTAAACGAGGAATTGTGATGTCATGATTACGCAAGGCATTGGAAAAAAACTTCCGCACATAACATGAGCAGTAGTTTCCAGCTGCAAAGTGATCAAAGAGGCGGGATATCCTGCGTATCGTTGTATCGGTTCGCGAAAATCTGTTCGTATATGGCAAAGAAAGATTAACATGGACGTTCTCCATCCGTAAATAATGAAGAGACTAGAAATACTGCAGTTATTCCACGTATGTATAAGAAGTTGTTCAGTCGCATGGCCTGAAGAACGTAGGGAAGCGATGTGGGGGTGAAGGTTGTGTTTGCCGCCCCAAATAAGCTCAGTCGCATTAAGGTTGCAGGGGTCTGCGGTTCGCAAAGAAAAATGCGGTCAGAGGCATGCCGATTGTTTTGTGAATTGTGTAGGAGTTAACCGTAAATTTCTCTTTCTTGTGTCCACATGTACATCAGCCAGATTGGTCGATGTATTAATACGTATACGCGCCTCAGCGAACATCGAAATTCATTGAATGGAGCCGTCTCATCTTGCCTCTCTATGTCAGTCATGAAAGTGTAATCCCATCTTCGAAAGCACAGTAATTTTGTACCATCAACCTAATCAGACAACGCGAGAAATTTCGGTGGCATATCATGTCACAAATAACGCCACACTTTGTGTCAGTCAACCTTCTCAGTCGTTACAAGACAAGGAATTCTACCTTATTAATCGACTGTAAGCACGCGCCTTGGTTATTTGACTTTTCGTACCTCTTTATGACACGCGCGACGCACTCCCATTTTTTTACGCTTTTTTCCACGCATGCAATAATCTTTCAGTTGTGTGTGAGCGCTGGTTTGTGCATTTCCTTCTCCTTGTACTGCTCCTTTCTTTTTGCACTTTAAGTATTATTCCAACCTGTACAGTTATAGCACAAACGAAGGTTAGTGGGCACTTCTCGTTCGTTACATATATGATGCGAGCGACGCAATGGATGTATCCCATTTCCCCAAATGCCGACTACACTTTCTAGTGTACTCTTTAAATATCAGAACCTCACACTGTAGTCGTCGACAGTGTCGATGGACGTTGATTCCAAATGCATCCGCGAATCATAGACCGCTCCTGCACTTCATAGGCAACCGAGCTGTATTTTTTTTATTTATGCCGTAAGGCGCAATGGGGCCAAAATAAATAAATAAAAGGGGACGCTTCTGAGCCGCTCAACTTAGTGTTACTGTACATGCTTAAAGGTAGCATATACAGTAACTCTAGCTCAACTGGTCCAACAGTGGGAGAGATGCAAATCAGGGGCGTAGCCAGAAATTTTTTTCGGGGGGGGGGGGGTTCAACCATACTTTATGTATGTTCGTGCGTGCGTTTGTATGTGTGCGTGTATATTTACGCAAGCAAAACTGAAAAATTTCGGGGGGGGGGGGGGTTGAACCCCCCAACCCCCCCCTTGGCTACGCCCCTGATGCAAATCGTCGAGAGGCCGTCGCAGCTAAGCACTGAAGTTCGTGACTGAATTGCGCAGTAACATGTTGCACCTTGCCAAATTCACTGTATCTAAAAAGTCCTGGCACGGCGCAAGCGGAAAGCTACAGCGCGAGGCCCGCGCGCTCGTCGCGGCGGCTGCTGCGGCGTACACACATTTCCCATGAGCGCTTGCGCACCCGTTGGTGGCGCTCGTGTGCTTGAAAAAGGTCTATTGATGCACCTCGCATGCAAAGGAGCAGGGTGCAATTTCACATTTACGGTTTTACCTCAAGGATAACGAACATCACGATGCATGGCTCATAAAGCTTTAAACACGTGCACGGGACTTCGGTTCATTCCCTTTCTAAGCGCTTAGAAAGGGAATGAACCGAAGTCCCGTGCACGTGTTTGCAGCAAGCACTTCCGAGAAGGCAACTTTGTCTGCAGACTATGAATGCAAATGTCTATTTGGTGAGCAACGGTGAGTTCACACGTGACACCTCCCCCTTCAAGTACGGGATCGTACTTCCAGTGAAGACGCCCGTACCTCGAAGTCTTTTCAAAAATTACTTCGGCAACGTCATGCCTCATAGTCATCCCCCATGCTACGCACGCTCATCGGAGAACATGTCATTGGGAAAGTACCGATACACAAAGAAAAATGTGAAGGAGGGAATGCACTTGGACAAAAAAAAAACACTCTGTGAAGTTTCAAGGAGTTTCTGGTTTGAAAAAAAAAAGAAAGAAACCTTGCAGATAAGCTTATATACTTAGATTATTCTTCAAATTGTCAATTCGTCCCGCCGCCTGCCCATGAAAGCTCGCCATATTCTTGGGGGGGGGGGGGGGGGAATGCATGATGAGATGGTAAACAGCTTCGCGATCGCAACCCTTCGGCAACAAGACCGTGGGCCGCGCTTTTGCCTATCTGATTTTCACTGCGGTTATTATGTGTGGAGGAGCTAAGGTGGTATGGGTCGAACAGGAAGAAAACGAACATTTCAAGCGACAACCTCAGTGGCGAAGCCAGTAGGAGGTTTAGGGGAGTCCACCCCCCCCCCTCCTGCCCCCATTACCACTGCCCCAAAAATTATTACATTTTGTATGTGTATTGTACGCACGTGCATACAAACACACGAAAGAACAGAGATAAAGGGAGGTCAGAGCCCCCAGAAAAAGGTTTCTGGATAGGTTCATGGTTAAAATCGTGCTCTCGTGGGAACAAGCTTTACACCGACCTTCTTATATGATTGCTTTGAATGGGCTTGGCTACGAGCAAGGAAAAAGGGAGAGAACGAGAGACATCCTAGAGTCGTGGCGCTTGGACGTGCTCCTGCAGGAGCTGCAGAATAGAGAACCGGCCTTTACCTCCTTGAGAACCACTTTAGGACAGGATATACGTTGAACCAGACGAAAACAGGCAGTGCTCTTTACGCAGAAAAATCACCGACAAATAGAGTGTCAGAAGTCACAGGCTTCCAGAAGATTTTGTTTCGTTTGTTGAAAGTAGAGAGCACACTTTAGCTAGTCAAAACGGGTCTCTAGCCACACGGTTTGTACAAGGAGAGAAAAAGGCGAGGGGGAGCGGGGGGCAGGAGCATCTCTGAGTGTGGGGGCATGCCCCCACTGGTTTTTAACCCCCCCCCCCCCCCCCGGTTCCGGAGCCCCTGCCTGTGCAGGGGTGTGCATGGGTGCATATGTGGCGAAACGTCTATGTCATTTTATTAATAATTGTTTTGTTAAATTGGAGTAAACCTTTCACAATCATGAATTCACCCGTCTTTTAGAGCATATTTGCATCCAAAGAGATGTGTTCATCCTGCACCTGCGATTTTCTCATGGAAACGGAGCGCTTTCTTCGTTCCCAGCCCGCACGGCACACGGGGTTTCCTTGTTTTACAGCCCTGAAACAAGGGCACTGTAAAGTTCTTTACGTGAGGGGACATCTTCCGGAAAGGCGTTAATGTGCAGTGACACTGTTACAGGTTGGCACTCTAGCGTCGCCAGCGCGAAGTCGGCTACGGGAATGACATCAGGTTAGGCCGTTCCGTACGCAAGCAAACATAGCGAAGAGATCAGAGATGTGTTTGGAAAACATAACAACTTTAATCCAGCGGTATCGCAGCTCAAGAAATAACAGCAATACAGCACTTGAAGCAAACTAGCATACATATTTTTTAGCCATAAAACCCAACATAACTAACATACGTATAAAATTGATCAATCAGCTTACAAGATGGAAGTATCACTCAATTAACGAACAGTGGTAGATATTAACGCAGGCTGTACATCGAGGTTCACAGCGGACGTTAGTCGAGTTAACAGTAGCTAAAATGTGAAAGTTCGAAAGTAAACACAGATGAAGGCATACGTGCGATGACCGGAAGCGTTAAGTCCCCGACGTTCGGGTGAGAGTCACAGAGAGGTCTGGCACGACTGCGATGTCGGCTGAGTTTCAACGTTGATCTTTGCGGGGGCTAGTGCTTGAAGGCGATCTCAAGCAAGTTGAGCTAACTTGAGAATGATGTTCCAGTGCCTACGTTGCAGATATTAATTACGCGGGTATCAACTAGACGAACCGCGAATTGAGTGTAGGTGGCCAGCCGATACACTAAAAACTTCCAGAAGGGATATTTGCTGATCTGCTTCTACATATATATGTTAGACAAGCAACTAGACGGATTAGCAGGGCGATATCCCTTCGTGTCTCCCGCTTCTCTTACTGGGTGAAAACGGACCTCCACGTGGGTCCAATCATGCGCGTTTCATTGTTACCAACTCGGCCCTAAAAATATATTGACCAATTTCCTTGGCTCTCAGCCGGTGCGTCTTTCGGGGTACATCGCGGCCTTCAACCCGTCGCCGCCGGTACAGGCCTACAAAGGATCAAACGTCAGCGGCGAACGTTCGAAGAATACCCTTTCGGCTGGTCAAGCGGTCCCGCCGGTGAGCGGGTGAGCGCGGCGTCCGTTAATCGGCGTGGCTCCGGGTCGCAAAACTGGCAATCCGTGACAGACACGCGACTTTTCTGCAAAGGATCCTTCAGAGCAACGAAATGGGCTTACTGTGAAGTACTGTACTTTTCGCCCGCGTTTGAGGGAGACTGTCGAAAACGACTCCCTGTCGAAACTTCCCTGGACAGCTGTCAAAGATGACCACCCCCTTTTTGGGCCCTCCGCTAGCACAATATAATCCTTTCAGTTCAAGATGTCCCCGCCGCAACGGTGTATTAACAATACCTTCTCTACAGTGGCGGATCCAGAGGGGGGGCGGTAGGGGCGATCGCCCCCCCCCAAAGACTGTGTGACACGCCCCCCCCCCCCTTCTTTCTAGTGCCTGCGTCCACCTCCTTTGTCAGGTTGCCCCGGCTACAACTGCCCAAACCGCAGAAGAAACCGAATGGCTAGAGCGTCCGTTTCCAATGCGGAAGCTACCGGGTTCGATTCCCAGTGCCGCCGGACACCCACCGGTTTTTCTAAAGGGTTGCCCCAGCCTGGCAGTTTGTGTTCTGGGCACTCTAGATGGTGCCCTCGTTTTTCCTCGAACTTCTTTCACCCCCTTTCCATGTTTTCCAACGACGATAGGCCTCTGTTCTGCTATTTTAATCCCCCTCCCCTGGACAGGAGGATTGAGATGTTCTTCTCGACGAGAGACGGTTACTATCCTGTGCTTTTCTCTTCTTTTTCCAAGAATTTCATCGCCTCAACCCCCTTGCTTCCTCAGCAAAAGGGGGTGGCAGATTAAAGGAGCATTGACGCAAAAAATTTGGATCTTGTTTTTTCTACGACTCACTTATTACGGATGGAAAGCTCGTTTCCTCGAGCGCGTGACGGTTAATTATTTGTAGGTGGTTTTATAGCGCCCAGCCGCAGTTGCGGTTTCAGATAGCGCGGAGTGAACACAGAACAGTTATCATGCAAATAGTTATGTGTATCGAGAGGGCAGCCACCGTACCGCAAAGAAACAGCGAGAGACACACATGCGACCACCCTCCCTCCCTGGCCACCTTGCCGGCTACAGTGGAATCGTAGCCACCCCACCGGCTACAATGGAATCGAAGGAGCCGGCCCAGCGCGTCGTCATTTCATATGTGCCGGGCATCAGTGAACAGCTCTCCAAGGTGTTCGGAAAAGAGGGGTTCACGGTAATTCACAAACCGGAATCGACGCTCACCCGCTTGCTACCGAAGCCGAGAGACCGACCATCACCAAGGCGTAGTCTACAAGGTGTCATATTCTGAGTGTCCAGCGAGCTACATTGGCGGGAGCAAGTGTTTCCCGGAGAGAATACGCCAACACAAGAACGACGTCAGGAAGATGAAAGCGCGCGCAGCGCTCTTGCTGAGCACTTTGAGAAGCACGACCATAAAATTGACTTTGACGGCGATTCTGTTCTAGAAACAGAAAGGAATCTGCGAAGGAGGCTCTTGCTCTAGTCTCCGCACATTCGGCACACACCTGCAAATGTGAACCGCTCGCTAGGAACAATGCCCCCAGTATACGTTCGCGGCCTCCGAAACGTGAGGGAAAGGGAAAGCCGGAGACGTGGTGAGAGTACAAGACGCGGCCATGCTTCCATGACCAACGCAGTCACCCCCTGAGGAAGGGACCGAATCGATCCCGAAACGTTGGGCTCTCTTCAAACTGTGGCTGGAGCCATTTCAACTTCCTAAAACATAGTTGACTACGTGAGTACACAAAACCGCGTGCACATGGACACCGTGTCGTCAACTCTTTTCAACGAAGGCTTTCTGGGTGCTGTTATAATCCCCTCTGAGGCGTTGTAAGTATGCGTGACCCCCCAAAAAATGCACTGCCGAGGCCAGGACATGACCATTTGCACTCCCGTTCAACTGTGCCCCTCTTCCCGTTCAAAAAGTCTGCTAGGAGAGAGCGCTCGCAAGAATCGTGACAGCCAGCACAAACTCGTGGCGCAGGTGGTTGGATTCGCTCGCTGGATTTCAAGCAAGACGGACGTGCCGGCCGCGATGTCCTGGATTACTCCTCGTACCTCTCGCTGACCGGCGCCCCGTGACGGACTCCTCGCCCGCTATGCCGTGCGCCTCTCATCGTCGGGACCTTCTCCGTTTCGTCGGTGTTGTGCACTGTGCCACTAGCTGTGTTTCGCGGACCCGTCCCTGAACTCCCGTGACCGTTTCCCAATCTTTCCTGTCCTCTTTTCTCTTCGTTGGATGGATGTGCTCCTATCACTTTTCTCTCTATTTTCCTACTATTCTTTTATTCCCTCCTTACCCCCCACCCCTACAAGGCACTGCGCCGTGTCGCCTATAGGCAGACAGAAATTAGGTGCCTTTTTCCTTTCCTGAATAACCACAGAAGAAGAAGAAGAAGAAGAAAAAGAAGAAGGTGGTGGTTCGTTGGTTACACGAAAACCAAAGGCGAGCTTCGCGTGCAGTGGCGCTACACGCACTTTAAAATCGATTTTAAATATGTTCTAGGCGATATTATCCATCGATATTTCGTAGGTGATGCGCGTGTGTCCACACAAATCTATCCCACAAGTTATCTCGCCTTCAAAATTTTGCGTCAGTACTCCTCTAACAAAGTCTCTTCGCGGCGTAAGGCAAGACGCTGGATTGCACACATCGCTGACATATCTGAACCAGAGAAGGTTATGACAACGAAACAAAGCCTGTAGGAACCTTTGGATTGTTGCCGTCGACGGGATGAAACAGTGTTCGTCACGTCACCGTATTTTCCGGCATTCCCAAAGCAGCTTGTCGCTTGGCACGAAGTTGTTCCTCTAAGAAGTCAAAGGTAAGAGGTTCTTGAAACGATATCACTCTAAGAACTAAGAGAGTGCTGGGCACTCTCTTTGGGAGAGTATATTCTTGTCCCATATTTAACTCTCTTTTCCAGAGTAAATCACCTCTTCTTGAGGCAGAGTATAGTAATGCCCCCAGAAAGGGTTATAGTAATCCACCTCAACAGAGTAACATAACTCTTCCCGAAGCAGAGTAGCTGGACCCCTCCGAAAGGAGTAGTAGTACACCTCAAGAAAGAAATACCAGAACTCGGGCCAAATAGGGCCTTAATATTGCATTTCAGAATTTATTCATGCGTAGATCGTAATGATGACATATAATAACGAGCACTGCGACAAAAAAAAAAAAAGACGGAAGAAAAAAAAACACGCGCAAGTGAGGTTCGAACCAGCGACCTTCAGATTGTGAGTCCGACGCGCTACCACAACGCCACACTCGGAGACGATGAACACGTCCTTTTTCTTTCATGTTGTCACTGATTGCACTGACCATATCGGTGATCTGTCTTCGTTTTCTTGTTTAGAAACGCCGGTTTGAGTATCTCCGTACATGCGACAACCAAACACAAGATAGTTCATTTGTTTGTTTTGTGCTTCCCGGTATCAGAACGTCAATCCGGCCCGTTTCTCAGCCAACAAGATTAGCGTAACCGAGGATATGTGCGGCAGTCGCATTGACCAGCTAAGCGGTTAGTCATTTCTGTGTAGAAACCGCTGTACTTCTGAACTGCACATTGAACACTTCAGTTTTTGTCACGCCCTTGGACATATTTTCGGTTATTATTGTTCACGTTCCGCGACTACAGCCGTAATAGCGCACTCTAACCGTACGGACCATTTAGCTTAGGGCAGTGTACTCCGTGCGCGACGTTCGAGCGAAAAACGCGGATACTGAAATACGAAGACCCTAAAAACCTTTCGAATGTAGTTTCGATCGTCGACCGACTCGATGAGGTGATATTCGCTTATTGAACTGCACAAATCCAAAGCTAAAAACGCGGATATTAGGCTTTATTCCAGTGCCTTCCTGTACACTGAAAAGCACTGGGAGGCGCTGGATTCCAGTGCATTCCAGTACACTGAAAAGCACTGGGAGGCGCTGGAAACGCTGCTTTTTTTTATTAATTGTATCCAGCCCCGCGGCGAATGCAGTGCTCTCTACTGTATATGCGTGTGCTTAATAATGAGTGGTCATCGCTCGCGGTATTCCGGCGCATCGACATATACTATGAGGAGCAGGAGTATAACTGCGTTCTACTCTGTCATGCCGGAAGAGTATACGGGCATTCCACTCTCTCAGATGGAGGTAGAGTATAAGCACATTTCACTCTCTCCTTTCGTACATAGTGAACGTGCATTTCACTCTATGCGATGCTTTGCGAGAGTAAGAGAACGCTCTGAAGAGTAACTCGGCTTTCTTACTCTTGCGATACGCTTACCAGTTTTTAGAGTATTAGGCTGCCGAAGTTACTAGAACGTAGGGTTTTACCGTCACTGCCGCATCTTGCTAAAACGTTTTAGTCTCACGCGTGGTCTCATCTTTCACTCCTTTCTCTCTTAATTTTTTCGGTGAAAAGCATGGGAGAGCTTCCACGGCAGCTGCAGGTTTTTCGGATTGCAGTCCTAATGCTGTGGGTTTGACGCTGCACTGTGCTTCTGACAGCGCAGGAGTGAAAGGTAAGTGGCTGCATCGCCTTTGTTTACGCCAAGGATTTCCACTCTCAAATTTGGCGGTAAACAGCGGTGCGCATTGACAAGGCACAGGCGGCTGGCGACTGTCCCACCGTCCTTCGAGTGTCTAGACGCGCGCGTTGCTACCCGAGTCGTATGAATCTGGAGACTGGTACTGTGGTTGCCACTTGACCCGTCCCGGCGACACAAGGTAAGCGTAGGTCACGCACAAATATATAGCTTGCGTTTAGAACTTTCGTTTTGATATCGTCACCCCTTGATTCTTTTGTTTCTGAGTTAAAGAAAACTCGAAACGTGCCTATCATTGCTAGCCGCAGTATTTGAGATACCAGTCACGCCAGTATTCAGCCAAGTATATCCTGCAATTTGTCGTCATTAACCTGTTCAGAGCAGCCAAGAAATCCGCAAACTGACTATAGTGTACCTTTCTGCAGCCCTTCTAATGCAGTTACGAGGAATGTACCAATATCCTACAGAATCCGCTATAACGCTATGATTGAATTAAGTACTTTTTTCTTCAGTATATTTTTTCCACATGTTAAAAAACTTCAAGGTATCTTTTCCAAGACATGTGAAAGAATATGAACATGAATTGTTTTCTTTTGCTTGAAATAAACGCTGCCCACGATTTTGTGTTCGGAAGTTTCAAAGGTACTGAAGCAATGCCACACTGACTGAGATAAATTTTCTAAAGTACGCTCATATATTCAGCATCTCTTCCTCATGCTCAGCCCGATATAATGTTAATGCGCACATTGCGATTTATTCTTTCGGTTACAAAGTGCGCAGATGTTTTTTAAAGGTATTCCGCAGAAAGTCATTTGCAAGGCTTACGTAAATATGCGTAAGCATTGTGCCACTTGCTAATTTTCGTCGTCTGTGATGCTGCTGCCGTTCTCCTTTGTCGTTGCTGTCTTCGTTTTACTTGTTAAAACGATGCGACGTACGCGTAGAGATAAGCAAGTGGAGCAGTGCTTTATTTATTTTGAAGCACTCTCTAAAATAACTAGTTTCATTTGCAAACGGCACATGCGCAGCTCCGAAACCACCTCCCTACACTCGCGTGCCTCCCCTGGTCCGGTTGTCAGAAATGCTATTTCTTTATCGGTTAAAACCAGTGACGGTTCACTCACGCATTTCTCTCCTTGTTTCTTTATCAAGAAGGCAAGAGCCGCCACTCGTGCCTTGTCGCCTTGAAATGTTTGGCCTCGCTTCTCAGCGACTGAAAACGACCTGGAGTGGGTTGAGGGAGAGCAACAACGGTATTACGGTACCGCTCTTCCTTTCTCGCTCGTTGTGCTTTCGCCGCTGCTCATTGAGAGGTTCTTTGCAGTACGTTCCACATAGGTTTCCCTTGCGCATGCGTGGCCATCGCCTAGCAACGGAGACACGCGCCTTGCGAGCGCGGCCAGGTGTTCTCTGGCGCGGCCGAGCACAGGCATGTCGGGCGTGTGGTAGTGCGGTAGTACGGTTGCTAGAATATACTGAGCGTAGGGGTAGTGCCGCTGCTGCGACTACGCTCAGCACTTGTTGAGAGCAGATTCCGTGCCACTTTTCCTGCGGCGCGGGTCACTGTGGAGCCTGCAGTGGCGACAGCACCTGAAGAAGATGTAAGGCACCTGCGGGACTTGTTAGTAGCGACTGACATTTGCGTGCGGTAGATATTGCCGTACTTATGGCGTTTACCGTACGGAGAAGCTAAGATGCCCCAATGAAATGGCCTGTACTGAAGTACAATAAAAACTCAGGGTCCCTTATGCATTTTCCTGAGAAGACTGGAAGGTGAAAGCCATCGAGATGATGTTCTAGATGAATTACCAACCCGTTAGAACGCTCACGTTAATAGGCCTAGTTGCTGCATAACTTCGCAGGTAAGAACTTCAGCACAAACGAGGACGAATTACAAAGAGATGAGACGAGCCCTGGCGCAGTGCGTGTATTCCGTCCTATTAGCGCTGAAGTTATCACCTTCAAAATGTACTGAAGTAACATCTGTATTGGATGGAATGGAGTAGCACAAGCACAGACCCTTAATACTTTCATGAAGCTAGATGCATGGGTCGTGGGCCGCTGCGGATGCCTGCGTGCAGCGCATATAATCGCCCATTGTAGCAGCTGCACGCCCAATACTTCTTTCAAATGTGCCCGCATGGGAGCCTTCGTCCCTTTTTCCTATTCTGCTAAGCTTGATTTCGGCTGTTGTAGAGCGACATTTTTAGTTGGGTCCTTATAACCGTCGGCGTGCGGCGTCTGCTAGCGCGCGCTGCCCATATTTGCCAAGGCCAGGCGTTTGCGTGAGGCGGGTGCCAGTAAAGTCGAAAGAACAGGGAAAAATCTAGGGACTTTAGGTGCCAGCGCGCGCTGCCCATGGTCGCCAGGCGTGGCCACGCATGCGCAAAGGAGACCCATGTGGAACGTACTGCAAAGAACCTCTCCCCATTGCGGTAAAGGCATCCTAACATCACAAAAGCTTTTTCGAAATTTACTGTGTGGTGTCACGCCTCATTATTGCCTGTCAGCCCCTGCATTCTTAACGATCCACCTGTCGTTCGGGAGACGCACTAGTGCGTCACTGGAACTGGGAGCGCACGAGCGAGAGAGGAGGAGCGCTACCGTAATCCCGTACCCTATTTGTGTACCGTGTTTCCGTAACTCGATAAAAGACTCTAATAGCGCACCGTGCACCTGCCGTGTCGTCTCTGTCGTCTGTTCGACGCCATACGGATGATTTTTGTGCAAACGTATTTTCCGAGTACAAGTGCTGACAACGCGAGGTCAACGAGCCTCCTAATCCCCGGAAGGATCGTGAGAGATGGCGGTCCTCAACCTCTGAAGTCTTGCGCGGTCAACGGCACATTGAATATTGAAGTACAGGTGTGGGCTCATCATTATGACCCCACAAAGGTTCTAGGATTGGTGTAATCCTGGTGTGGTGACAGCGTGGAGAGAGGGAAAATGGGGTGGATTTCAATCTGCTAATTTAATCCGGTGCTGGTGCACCGGAGAGCACCGTGCCTGTTCCCTGTGATCTGAATAAGGTAAATTACTTGTATAGTTTTCTTCCTTCCATCAACTTATCCTGGTGACTGCCTGGCAAGACACCAACCCGTGTTCGCACCGGCCACGCAACCCGATTTCTAACAAGGGCTTAGCGCAGCAAAATGGGCATATATCTGAAGTGTGGTAGCCCGTAATTTGTAGTAATTCTTCCAATTGATTAAGATTAAAAACTGATTAGGACAAATGAGTGGAACCACTTTAAGTACAAATTAACAGTATTTATGCTGTGATGGGGTTCTTTTAATAATAGTAACACTAAAAACAAAAGTGAGCCCCCCCCCCTCCCCCACCTCTCCAGTTTTCTTCAAGCGACCGCACCCCCTAAAATGAGTGGCTGGATCCGCCCCTGCTTCTCTATAGCTTAATCCCGAGCGTCCGGCTAGTCAATAATAGTTACTCATTCGCGGTAGCACGGCATCAGCGTGGGAGAGCGGAGCCCGTTAGTGAGCGCGTCGCTCTGTCGTAAAATGGCAATCCATGGCGCCTCTCTTTGCAGCATGGCAGCCAGTTACAGGGCCTCCATGGGCGTAGCGAGAACAGCCAGCCCAAATCAGCAATGTTCGCACCGAAGGGTCTTTTCGACTGCGGAAAGGAATTCTAGAAAAAATCCAGATAATTTCCGGCGCAGGTGGCTGTTTTGGTCGGCGGTACAGGACAGTACGAAAAAATTTCGGGGGGGGGGGGGGGGGGCTGTAGCCCGGTCACCCCTCCTGGCTACGCCACTGGTCAGCGAGTAGCTGATAATGCCGCACTTTGAGCCAAGTCTTACGAGGTGGATATCTTTGCAGATGTTGTGGTTTTATGCATATCCTGGGCTCACCAGAAAAATGGACTGAACTGAGGTGCGAAGGGTAGCCCGACAAACGTCGGCGCTTATGTTAGGGCACAGATGTCACCCTTATCGAAACGAAGTGCACGCTACGGTGTGATGACGTGCACATCTAGTGGTCTTTAGAGCGCGTATTCCTCAGGGGTCAAGCAATGCTTGACTGTATCAAAATGGCCGACTGGGCGAGTTGGTGATTCATGATACTTGTGTGGGATGCCGTGTCGATGGAAGGACGCATCCCAACATAAAACATAACGACTGTTTATTAACGTAGCAGTAGCAGCGGGGCGAGCATAGCGACGCTGCGCTTAGTCGGGTGGCGAAGGAATGATAACTTCCGAGCTTAGCAGCTCGGGTTTATAACAGCCGTCGGTGACGTAAGCCTCCGGTGACGCTGCGGTGGCGCTGTCCCTTATCGGAGGCGTGGTGCAGCATACGGCCATGTCACGCCGGGCTGGCTAATGACGAGGCGGTGCCTGCGCCGGTTTGTGCGCAGTGTGTCGCCACATCACCCCCCCCCCCCCCCCCCCCCCCCGCGGAGTGCAGAGCCCTCAGGGTCTGTAAAAATCTGGGAGGCGTACCAGACATCCAGAGCGTGTTGTGAAAGGAGTGGGCTGTGACGTCGGCGTCTCTGGGTAGATGCCTGTGGATGGAGTGGTGCTGCCCGGTTCGTTCGCAGCGATGTACGCGGGCTTGAGTCGGTCCTGTCCTGGTCGGTAACACCGAGTAGCAAACGGGTGCTCCATTTTTTCCTGGGGGTCGGGGCTGAGAGTGGCGTAGAGGACGGGTGTAGAAACCTAGCGGATTTTGCGAGCCGTTCCGCTGACGGGCGGCGCTGCGGAGAGGCGCTTCCGGAGGGCCGAGTGGATCCGCGAAAGAGCGATCGCACCGGGCGCGCTTGTGTACGTGGGCGCTTTCACGGGCTTCTCCGCGACTGGTGGCGCCGTTGTAGTAGGCGCCTGTGGCTGGTGGTGTATCGTTGCCGACGTCATGGGCGCCGAGACATACACGGGGAGATGTTGCGGCGGCGCCGGATGCAACACCGTCGTGGTGGTCATGAAGGGATGGTGGTGGTCCTGCGCCAATATCTGCGGCAGGGTGAACGTCGGTATCTACACCAGGGACTGGCGCTGGTCTGTCTGGAACGCACCCAGCGTGGGCTGGGCCAGCATGGTCTGTACGTGCAGCATGGCCTGTAGCTGTTGTAGTGTCAGGGGCTGTCCCGGGACTATGGCAAACGAGGGGGGGCGGCATCATGCGCGGCGGCGCCAGAATGATGTTGGGCCTTGGCCCCAGATTCTGCGGATGACCAGGGTTGGGGTGCTAGGTGTGGCCTTGTGCTGGTCCGCCCAGGGAGACTGGGACCGGTTGGTCGCGGTCGGTGCGGGCGTCGTCATGTTTGCGCTGCCGCTCGACAGCTTGGGCAGGATCGGCGGTCGGGACAGTATGATGTTCGAAGCCAACCAGCGTGGTCGGGACAGTCTGAGGTGGCTCGGTTAGGGTGACACCCGTGGTGTCAGCGAACACCCGACAAGCAGCGCTGGTTCGGGTGTCGCGCACAGGATCAGTAGGTGATGATGCCGTCACGGGTGCCGGGGGCTCGTCTGCCGTCGCGGGTGCCGGGGGCTCGTCTGCCGTCGCGGGTGCCGGGGGCTCGTCTGCCGTCGCGGGTGCCGGGGGCTCGTCTGCCGTCGCGGGTGCCGGGGGCTCGTCTGCCGTCGCGGGTGCCGGGGGCTCGTCTGCCGTCGCGGGTGCCGGGGCCTCGTCTGCCGAAGCGGGTGCCGGGGCCTCGTCTGCCGAAGCGGGTGCCGGGGCCTCGTCTGCCGAAGCGGGTGCCGGGGCCTCGTCTGCCGAAGCGGGTGCCGGGGCCTCGTCTGCCGAAGCGGGTGCCGGGGCCTCGTCTGCCGAAGCGGGTGCCGGGGCCTCGTCTGCCGAAGCGGGTGCCGGGGCCTCGTCTGCCGAAGCGGGTGCCGGGGCCTCGTCTGCCGAAGCGGGTGCCGGGGGCTCGGCTGCGGCGGCGGGTGCGGGAACGGCTGCTGCGGCGGGTGCGGGCACGGTTGCTGCGGCGGGTGCGGGCACGGTTGCTGCGGTGGGTGCGGGCACGGTTGCTGCGGTGGGTGCGGGCACGGTTGCTACGGCGGGTGCGGGCACGGTTGCTGCGGCGGGTGCGGGCACGGTTGCTGCGGCGAGTGCGGGCACGGTTGCTGCCGGTTGCGGTGGGGCTAGCACGAACCCTCGAAGTTGGTCGTATGCCTGCGGCCCAAGAGGAGGCACAACGCGTCGCAGAGCAGGAGGGAGCATAGCTACCGTGATGGCGTACTTGTCCTGCTGCGAGACGATGTTACGCAGGGAGAAACCAGCCTCCATCTTGATGAGCCAGATGGCTGGACATTGCGGCCAGAATTCGGGAAACTCCGGCGGCAGCAAGATGCAGTGCGCTGTGGTTTCATCCGGTCGCAGCGCCATCGTGATAGGCGTGTCAGAGGTCGGTTGACTCGGCGTGAAGGTCCCGTGGAATCTTTTGGAAGGTCATTCCAAGGTCCGGGTCATGGCGGTGCGGTTTGTTCGTTTTCCGGGTCACCAGATGTGGGATGCCGTGTCGATGGAAGGACGCATCCATGCAGCGGGGCGAGCATAGCGACGCTGCGCTTAGTCGGGTGGCGAAGGAATGATAACTTCCGAGCTTAGCAGCTCGGGTTTATAACAGCCGTCGGTGACGTAAGCCTCCGGTGACGCTGCGGTGGCGCTGTCCCTTATCGGAGGCGTGGTGCAGCATACGGCCATGTCACGCCGGGCTGGCTAATGACGAGGCGGTGCCTGCGCCGGTTTGTGCGCAGTGTGTCGCCACACTTGAAATACGAGCGCGTATTACGAAGACAAGGACAAGGCATGCGCTTGTCCTTGTCTTCCTAAGTCCCTGTTTAAGTTACGCGCTCGTATTTCAAGCTTGACTATAACTTGCTGAGTCAACGTAGTACTACATATCTAGTATTTATTCAATTGTTACCAAGACCAAGACCGATAGTAAACACTGCAACCACGCCTGGCGTTGCCCCAACATGGCGCGCCTGCATAGGGTCTTTTTCCGAAGCAGTTGTAAGCACTGGCGTGGCTCTGTGGTAGAATACTTGACTGCCATGCACAATGCCTGGTTTCGATTCCGGGTCAAACCGTACGCGATTTAACGTACACCGGGATCTTTCGCTCACCGACAACGCTGCAGACGCTGGCATAGGATTTTCTGCCACACGAGCTCCTTGACATTAGCGCGTTAATATTTGTAAAGCCTATTAATTCTCACCGTACCTGGGTTGATATAAGCTGTGAATCCGTGTGGCGCATATCCGCATTTCGTGGGCTGTGGTATTCGCCGCACGTGACTGAGGGAAAGGGTTTCGTGACGTATGTGAGAAGCATGTAACCTTATTCATGTCACGACTTGCTAACCTTGTTCGTCATACACTCATGTCCTCCTATGCTAATCAAACCTCGATAGAACGAACAAGGATATAACGAATTATCTGTTATAACGAAGTAAATGAAGAATAGCCTTCGTAACAGATACAGTGGTTCGAATATACGCTTATAACGAATTTTCATTTATAGCGAAGTTATTTTCGTGTCAAATGCAACTTTGTTATAATGAGGTTCAAGTTACACCAAGTTTTGGGGATCATGGGAGCGCCCAGACGTAGGCGGCTAGATAGATAGAAACGATGAAAGGGGCTTTGGTCCGCATTTAAAAGTGGGCCAGCATCACCTACTCTCTTCGATTCAGTCATGCATTTACCTTCTCATGCTACAAGTATGACCTGCTGCTGCCATTGTACAAGGGCTATTCAAAAAGTAAGGGCCGTTTGCTAACATTTAAATATTTACGCATTAGAATGAAGATTTAATTGTGCAGCGCCATATGTTAATTCTTCGCGACGGTACAGAAGTTACTGTTCTGACTCAGTAGTCGTCTGCTTGTCGGGGAATGCAAACGACAATGTCTGCGAAAATCGTTGCTCGCACCTGTTGTAAAGTGCAAGCTGTAATTCAATTTTTGCTTGCAAAAGGATCATCAGCTTCTTCAATTTATGCAGAATTGTGCCTAATTTATGGACATGAAGTGATGGGTCAAGGAAAGGCCATAAAATGGTGTCGAGACTTCACAAACAGCTCCACAAATGTGCACGATTAAAGGCTCATTCACACCGAAGGCGGGGCGGCCAAAGCGGTGAGGCGGAAAGCGGGAAAACCTCCTCTCCAGGCGGCGAAAGCGGGGCGAAAAACGAGGCGGCAGATCCGATCGCTCTCGGAACAATTTTTTGCCGCTCGCCGCTACTCGCCGCTTTGCCGCAGCCAATCAGAACGCGCTGCGGCGGTGGTGCGGGTGTCTCTTTGGGAGAAGCCGAGCCACGTGATAGCGACACGTGCGCTAACGCGCGAGAGGCCCCGCCTCGTCGGCCGCGCGGGCAGCCAAGAGAGCCATGCGGTCTGAACAGGTACGCGCGCTCGCCGCCTTGAAAAGCCCGCTTGGCCGCTTTGCCGCCCCGCCTTCGGTGTGAATGTACCTTAAGAGCGGAGTGAAAGGGCCAGAACCCAGACCATTGAAACTGTTCAACAAGTGGACCTGGCATTGCAATTAGACCGACGACTGACAGTTAGTCGTCTGTCGCATCTATTTTCTCTTGTCAGCCGCACTACAATTTGCACGATTGTAACTGAAAAGCACAGATATCACAGTGTGTGCAAGGTGGGTACCAAAAATGCTAACCAACCAACTCAAACAGCAAAGAATTCCCAGGCAGCAAACTTCTATGCAAAGGGACTAAAGAAACTTGTTCAGCGGTACGAAAAGTGCTTAGAACTTAACAATGATTATGTAGAAAAGTGAAGTAGTCTTGTCTAAACTAAACGAGCCAATAAAAACATTTACTAACGAATATTTATTTTTTGGGGAACAAATGGCCCTTACTTTTTAAATAACCCTCGTATTTCTATGCTGCAAATACTCTGTTTGAAACTGTGCACTTCCTTTCAGTGTGGTTGGGCTTGTTTAAAACTGCCATCCAAAATGCCGATGCCAATATGTGCCATGCACTTCCCATTCTTTTTGGGGTTGTTCCTTTAAAACAGCCATATTTGCAACAGAATTAATGTGAGCTGACAAAGAACTGCATCCTTGTCTGTTACTTGCTTGGTATGCATGCTTCCTTCTCTTCTGTCTTTTTCAAAATCAACTTTGCAGTCTAGCCACTTGCTGCACACTCTTTAAAACTTTACTATAATTTTTTTAACTACACCGCATCTTCCGACCCTCTCTACACCGGAGCAGTGGGAGGACCTGCTAGCTTCTAAAAGTGCACAGATGCATTAAATGACCACAGAGTCCTCGACCGACAGTGCTCGTCACCTCATAAAATAGAGTTTATTCCTCCAATTGTTATGTGACCGCGTTATTGTACACCACGCTCAGCATTTCCTTGATCAATGTGCAGGACTGCTCGGCCGATCATCGCTTGGCTCGTCCTCCAGAGTAGCCCAGCTAGCACTTCATCCTCAGCTGCAGCTGATGGCCTGCACTGGCAGCAGTTGTTGAAGTAAGCACCTCCGGCATCGGCCAGTTCCGGTGCTGTAGCACAAAGTATGGTTGTTGCAGCAGCTTGCGCCATGGACTTGGTGAATGGCCGTACCAGCAGGAAGAGAGCCCAATACAGCCAACTCTCGCGTGGGAGGCCAGTAAACACCATGTTTCCAGGATGTACAGCATAGGCACGCACGCCCCTTGGTCCCCACCGTCGGTCAAGTTCAGCTGCAAATAGCACGTTGCAAAGCTTGGTGTCATTGTACACCAGCACAGGATAGAAGCCTTGGCCCGTTGGATTCGACAGGCGGTCTTCAGATAAGTTGGCAGCTGACAGAAAGCTGAAGCGGTGGCTCTCAGACGACAGCACAACAATGCGTGCAGGTGCTGAAGCAAGTAACAATGGCTCTAGCAGCATTGTCAGGTAAAAATGGCCCAGGTGATTCACCTGCAGGTGGCAAGGCACAAGCAAAGGCAAAATTGAATTACAATACGAAATATCAGTCGGTCATAAGTAAACATCAACTAAAACCAGACTGGTTGGGAAAAATTTAGTATTAGACTAATAATTTAGATGTTTAGGGCAGAACAAGACTGACAACAAAACGCAATACCGTGGGTGCTAGCACCAGTGTGTCGGAATGGAATGAAAATGAAAGAAACTATTTTTTACCAGAATGAAAACGTAACCAAAACGTTATTTATTATTGCATTTTGGAGTGAAAACGAAATATCTTTTATTAGTTTACGGTTCACAGGAAAAGTTGGCAATCAGGAACAACTGACATCTGTAACGTGAGCAGTAATGCAAATTGTCATGTGGTCGTGACGTTGAAGGCAGCAGTCGGCGTGTTCAAGACGAAACTCTTTATTCGGGTGTCCTCCTGCCCAGAAATTGAAAAGTCAAGGTACAAGCAATTCGCGCTGTACATTGACAGCGGCGGGAACAGTTGTCGGCCGTCGAGTAATCTTATCATTGACGGAACACGTCATCTTTTATACATCAGTCAGAGAACCTTCCAGCATTATTGTTAGTGCTCGCGTAAGTTCTGGAATAAACTTCACTATTCGTGTCCAGTGCGTAATCTTTACAGAATGATCTCAAACAATCACGAAGCTTCCCTAACACTTCCCTAACCGCACCAAGCGCTGCTAGCACTTTCTGTGGGTGGAACCCGAATACACCAAATAAAGCAATAAACGTGCGTGGGAATATCTCAGGCAAGGATTCCATAGTAAAGATGGGGAGCCAGCAGATGGAAACAATGTGCAATAGAGGACATAAGAACAGGGGTAATATGTTTCACTCAGGTCGGCCTAAGTTTCCCTATGAGGATCCATCTTTTTTTCAAAAGTGCCCCATCATCCTGGGCTATTAATTATACAATATAGGAGTAAGTCAGTGATGTCTGAATAGAAAAGTGAAGGGTAGAAATCGTTAAGAACTGCTATGGACGATTATTTTTTCCCTTTCGGAACAGAAATGGAACGGAACTTCTTTTCCGTGGACCGAAACTAAAACCAGAACGAAAAACGTTTCTTTACAACACCCTGGCAAGCACTAAGTCCGCTGTTTTTACTAATTCAAACACCACTTTGAACGTGACCTTTTGTCACCTATCCTATTCACAGCAAAAACAATATAGTTATTTGACCACAAGTTAGCCTAAACCAACAACCTGCTTTTACTATTGTAACTGAACACCGAACAGCTAAATTTATTAAGTCACTCCAGTTCCAATGTTTTGGAGTCGTTATGACTAAGTAAAACGTCTGCATCTACCTTGCACAAACTCGCACATGACTGCTAGCTTTTTTCCAGAACACAATAGATCTTCGACATACTAGACTACATAAATCTAAAAAGTCTAACCCCTTTGAACCGTTGAAATCCTTTGAACAAGACAAGGATGAATTTTACTAGTACTAAAACCACTAAAGATTTCTTTCAGTGCAACATTCTCTACTACTCAAGTAAAATCTTCGAAATGCCTTAAATCCTCGCATGCCTTGATTTTTATGGCATGTATGAATTGCATTTGGTTGCTGGAGTTATATTACCAATGCTACTCAGAATTTACACAAACAGCAATTGCATCGAACAGTTTGTTTCTGAAATCGCAATGCAGTGATAGACCTCAATGAAATGGGTGACTATCGTTGTTTCAGGCACAGGAAAAACTGCCTGCAACTTGCCTAATACTAATGCCTTTCCAAAATTAAAGGAGAAAATGTATATTTCCTTAAACACTTAATTGCCCAAAGATGAAGCATTTATGACAAAAAAGGAAAACCTGCACTTGTGTTTGCATCATTTTTATGGATGCTTTTGTGCGCTGCTTCATCAGTATCATTACTCACCAACTAAACCATCAGTACATATTAAGTAGCAAAACCGCACATAGCCATTTTCCTGAAATGCACCCCGAAAAGTTCACGCTCAAGGCACTTTATTCACAGTTTCAAATGCCTGCAAAGTATCTTTTCTAGAATTGGTTATGTTGAAATCTCCCGCAGTCACAGTATTGTCACTGCTTTGTCTGGCTTACTTTCCTGATGGCGCTTTTTTTTATCCTCCCTGCACGCAATGTTTCTTTTTCTCTCTGTTCATCAGAGACCAGTAACATAAAAACTAAAACAGACACAAAACATATTAGGCAGATCCCACGCATTGTAGGAATCAGTTTCGTGCGAAGCAGCTAGCGAGTAATGCTATGCTGTGTTTTATGACTTTCAGCCAAGCGTTACGAGATGAATCGACGTGTTTTTGTAAGTGCAGTAGCTGATGTGCACATCGTGGTCTTACCAGACACATCGCCAACACTGTCGTTTAAAGGGTAACTTATGGTGCGACGTAACGTCAGCCCTCACGTTACAGTACATACGTCAGTATTATCGAGTGCACTTATGGTGCAATCATGTGAATATATGTAATACGTAACTTTCAACAATGTATTCCTCCGGGGTCGAGCAATGCTTCAATATAGCTTGCTGAATCAAAGGAATACAACTGTAATGTTTATTAGACTGCTACAAAACCGGAGCCAACACTGGAACCACAGACGTTAATCTGATATGATGCCTGTGTCGTAGGACCACATATGTAGTGTTTATTGCTTTCTTGTAAAATTAGATAGCCAGCACCACAAGCACAATTTACGTTGCACCGACATTACGCCTGCATAAGCTGTTTTTCCAAACCAGTTTGTAGACCTGACGTGGCTCTGTGGTAGAATATCTGATTGCCACGCAGAATGCTTGGGTTCGATTCCCGCTGGGATCCTAATCTTTATTCTTTCCGTTCGCTGGGTCAACGCTGCCTATGTCGGTTTTTATTAACGCTCTCGCATTTAAATTACCAGTGTCTGTTCTCGCCATTCCTGGGTAGATATAAACTGTCAATCACCTGTGGCGTATACCCGTACACCTCGGCCTGTAGTAAACAGGTATGTGCCTCATGTGCCTGAAGGAAAGGGTTTGACGACGTACGTGACAGGATTTTCATGTTATTCATGTCATGACCAGACAGTCATATTCACCAAATCCTCTTATACTTCAATGCCAATTTTGGTCTATGAGAGGTTAATGAGGTGATCATAAGAGCACCCAGACGTAGGCTGCTAGAATAGAATAGAATAGAATAGAATAGGCAGGCAGGCAGGCGGGCAGGCAGGCAGGCAGGCAGGTAGGTAGGTAGGTAGGTAGGTAGAAACACTCAAAGTACCAAAGGTTCGCTAAGAAATGCTTCGCATTTAATAAACATCACGGCCTTCTGCTGGTTTGTGTACACTAGCTGCTCACTGACCTCCTTCCAAGATGTTTCCTATCAAAAGAATGCAATGAGCCCATCACCAGTAATTCGACATGCCTTCAAAGGTACCCTTCTTGTTCAGTCACAAGGTGGAAAGCACAATTATTTTACTACCTACTTTGTTTTCTTACACAAGCTCAATATTTCCATAATGAAAGAAAGCTGAACAAAGCCAGAATTGTCAAATCAGTGTAACTTCAGTGTGGAATGACTTTTACAGATGCGAAAGCAATGACTGAAAATTGTATATAGACACTAGTTTAAGAAAAGAGCCTTTGACCAATTTGCCAACTTCAGCCGAAGCTGCACTAAATTTTGGGAACGAACCTGAAAGGTGCGCTCAAAGCCATCCTCTGTGATAGAGTATGGAACTGCAAAAACGCCAGCGTTGAGGATAAGCATGTCTAGGCGCTGCCGCTGCAGTACCAAAGCTGTGGCAAAGTCACGCACAGACTTCAGGGAAGCCAGGTCTAGAGGCAGGAAGGACAACTTGGTGCTGGGCTTTTTGGCTTTGGCCTGGGCTATGGCTTTGGTAACAGCATCTGCTGAGCGACAAGCAATGATCACGTCGCAGCCATGCGATGCCAGCGTTAGTGCAGTCTCGAGGCCAATGCCTGAGCTGCCCCCCGTAATGACAGCTGTCTGGCCATCCAGGTTTCGTCCGTGCAGCACCTGCGGTCACCAAAGCAACATCCATGTGAATCATCCTATGACACATAAAACACTGTGAAAGCAGCAGAAAGATGAGCTAGTTTGTAAGGATTTATTACGAATTGCAGGCTAAATTAACAGTTTAAAACTGCTAATAATGATAAAAACACCAAACTTAGCCAAACTGAAAAGTCCTTAGACTTATGAAGCTTAAAGAACAAAACAGCAACACGTGTGCTTGTCCTTTTTGTTCAATGTTACAGGGTTTCGCCGACTCAAACTTTTACATCAGTTATGTATCCCTCAGTGCAAAACAATATTACAGAATGTAGTCAGTTGCTCTAATCAGATTTAATGTATGACGTATGCAGTGGAGTACATTCTGCAATGCAAGCGACCACTAGTGATTATACAAGAATGTACTGTGACTCATGCACGAACAGCCATGTGTTTGATCCAAAGATCAGACTATCGACAAATGAAGACTGTGCTCACCACTATCACTGTGCTATGAGTGTTAATTTCCTTGCTGGGCACAGGTTTCCATTACCATGTTCAGTTTTTACGAATTTGATTTCACTGCCATAATCACATGACACCTGGTAAAGGTGCTCTTGCATTCATGTACTAGAAACCACCAGGCAACACCACCTAGAACTAGGCATGCCCTGCTCTCCCCCACCACCCAGAACGTGGATGTGCAGAGCCGAGCTAAAGAAAACCAGAAGCATTTACGATGTTCAACGTGCATCTGTTCAGCACATTGTCCAAGCATTATTGAGTGCTTTAACCCAGCCGTTTAGTCATGAGTGAGTTATTAAGAACTTGCTAGTAGGAATGCTTTAAGATGCCTGGATGCTGCTGTGGAGCTAACTGCAGGTGCAACTACGCTGGAGCGCCCAACGTTTATAGAACCAGGTCAGTTGCAAAACTGAGCGACGTTGCGCGGCGGCGCCGCCATCAGCGACAGATGTGGCGCTGCTGTCGCAAGAGGATTCACTCACTCCACTCTCTTCAGCTGGCATTGCGGCGCGTCAGTATCCGTGAAGACTGCTTTCTGCGTGAACAGTTTTGAGCTTTCTATTGTGCTTTCGATGTGTTGCGTGTCTTCACCATGCCAACATGTTTTGTTCCCGGCTGTGCGAGCGGTTACAGGAATTCTGTGAGAAAATTGTTGCGCAAAACAACACAAGGACGTGTTCTTTCTCGTTGCAGTTGGAAGTTGGCGCCAGTGCCGTGTTCTTTGTCGGTCCTTGTATTGTTTTGCGCTACAGTTTTCCCACAGAAGTCATGAACCAACCAGCCTAAGCAAACGTTTTGCTAGGTGACAGGAAATCCGAGACACCACGACATTTCTTTCGTGCATAGGGTTACCAACTCTTCAATGAAGGGAGTCGGGACGGGGAGAAGGGGGGGGGGTCTTTATTGTTTCGGCCTCTTCAGCTGGCTACGTGCTGCTCGCAACACTTCCTCTTGCCGGAGAATGTACCCGTAAAAGTCGTCGCGCTTCGCAGAAAAGTTCAGCCAAAGTGACTAAAGCCCTTGGCACGCGCTAGCCACATCAACATTGCTTCGTGCGTGCTATTCATGAAAACTTCGTGTTCTGGAGCGTGACGCGCGTTGTCAGGCGTGGGTTGGATCACCTAAAATTTTCTAACAGGACGATTCGGAATAAATCCGGGACACATATATGTCCCGACAGGGACGGCTCGTGACGCTGTATGAAAAGTCGGGACAGTCCTGCGAAATCTAAGACGGTTGGTAACCTATTTGTGCCCCGCGTGACCCTGACCAGCGAGCAGTGTGGGATCGCGCCATTCCTCGTGAAGACAAGAAACTGTCCGACATATCACGTGTATGTGATATGCACTTTCATGAGGAAGACATCCTGATGACTTTCACTCACATGGTCCATGGTAAGAATTAAGGTTGAAATCGCCAGCGGAAAGAAGCCTCGTCGAAGGATGCGTCCCAAATATATTCCCGAACTTGCCTTGATTTCAGTGATCCTAAAAATTGTGTTGTAAATATTTCTTTACAGTTAATTAGAGCTGTTTTTAATAATGTCTGAGACTGTAAATGAGTTGTGCCGTTTGTCTGCATCACATCATACATGCAATATGTGAAAAATTGTTTCATTGCGTGCGTAAAATAAATACAACTTTTCTTTCTGTAGCAGGACTGAAATTGCGGCGTGCATTACACACGCGACGATTTTACCACTCAATAATTGCGAGTAACGACAGCCGCGATACAGAGTGAAAACTCCTCACTTCAAAAAAGTGAAAGTGAAGAATTATCGGAAACAGTGCAAAAAAGACGGAGCACCAGAAAAAGGATTACACAAGCAACAGCGCTGACTTACAACAATGACTTATTCGTTAACACCGCGCAATACTTGCACAGTCCAAAACGAAAAGAAAGAAGTACCAACACGCCCAAGCATCCACTTTAGCTGAAGAATTACGCTACGGGAATGCGCCATATACAGTTGATTTCTTGTAGGGTAATGAGAGACTCGATTATGCTATGAAGCATCAGTTATCTTGGGGAGTCTAGAAAGCCCTAGCTTTATTGACTTTGCCTTATCGCTGCTAAATATTGCTCAGTTTTACGTTGCAACAGCAGCGCAACGAAAAATCCCGATAATGTACAGTCGGCGAGTAAACAACGGGGTCCTTTCTGAACGGCTGCCGTGGCGTCTTGCCATGCAGACTTCCTTTTTCGTCTGCTAGCGGAAGCTTGTTGCGCCGCCAGCGCCACCAAACCGGAAGCTGCGACGGCTTGGCTGACGCGGGGAGTTTTGCAACTTACCTGGTTCTATAAACGTTGGGAGCGCCTACATGCCATGTATTCAGGTTTCCCTCAAATCGGGCTCAAAGGGACGCATGGACTAAAGCCATCTTGAGGGGAACTATGTGCCAACAAAACACACTGTGGTACGTAATTTGCTTTGGGGAGCCGCTATGTCGCACATGTAGATTGACATCTACTCGAGATTTAGTTTATTGGCCATCTGTGTAGACACTCCTAGCATGTTCTGAAAGCGGAGAAAGCATGCTTTGCAACACCCAGGAGGTCTGCCTTCGAGTATCACCTTTGCGAGAGACCCTAATTTGGCTCCACGAAGATGAGAATGCGATTGTCAGTGCTTGTGATGAAAATCACCTCTGAGGCATTTGCAATTTTTGCAAGTACGAAGAAGCTGCTCATCAAAGAAATTCACAAAAGGCAATGACAACTTAATACTTATTGTTTCGTATGAGTGTATTTTGAAAATTAAGCTTTTACCGCAGTTTTGCACAGTGATGTATGCTCACGCAAGGACACGTTTTTCTATATATGGTATGAAGCCTACCAGCTTTTTTTTTTGGTGATCTACTGTTGTGCTGGCATCAACTGCAACAAAATAGGTGCATTTGGTTCAACTGAGGGCTGCCATAGAAAATTTTACGTGAGGAATGCCCTGTGTGTGAGTAAAAAAGGCAAGCGGGGCAAGTTGGTAATTGAAGATATTCTGTAAACTACATGAGCAGCGTGACCCGGACAGAGGGCAGCACTTCTGCTATGTTGGTTCATCTGTGCTCCGTCCGAGTCATGTTGCCAACTTCACAAAATTGTGTGTTAGCGTATCAGTTTTTCCCCAAAATATTTATTCAACTAATTCAGCAAACCAATTGCACAAAAAAAAACAGTTGACTTCACCCGTTTCTGGCAGTCAAAATGTTCGCAAGCTCCAGTTTCTTGTGTAAATCTTTCCCACCTTTCTGTGACCCCTGCGTTTTGTCTGGATACTGACAAACTCAACGCACTCATAAGTTTGTTGCTCCCTCTAGAAGGCATTTGAACTGTCTCCTCCAAGAATTTGTGGCTGGAGGTATTTCAACTTCTTAAAGCTCACAAAAAGCATGAAGAAAAAAACTTTAGAAACCTAATGGCCGTGTGCTACAGGAACATTCTGAGTTTGACCATACACAAGCATTGTATTCCTCTACAACAGCAACCATGACGAAAAGGCATGCAACCGAAATGGCAGTGTACAAAAGTGAATGTTTTAAATTGTCTTCCAGCGTGGGTTGAACTAAATATTCAGTGCTTTCTACACCTTCTACTTCTACCCGCAGTTCTTTTTCTTTAAATCACATCTAACACAATAATTCCAAACAGTGTTAGATAAATGTTTCTGTTATTGTAGTAACATAAAAAAACAGCAGGAAAGGGAAGATGGAAGCTTGCGATGAAAAAATCCGTGAACAGAGGGTGGGTGCTCGAGCCGACGTTCTGACAAGTGGACTGGTCTTCTTCAAGGATGGATCTGTTCCAGCCTTGAAGAAGACAAGTCCACTTGTCAGAACGTCGGCTCGAGCACCCACCCTCTGTTTACGGATTTTTTCATGTAGTTACATCAGTTACATATGGGTAGGGCTCCGTGTCTGCAGTGTTTATTTTTCTTGAAAATCGGCCGGTGTTTATCGGAGTTTATATTTATGGCGGAAATTCGGCATTTATCAGAGTTTATTTCTCGTAAATCCCCAATTCTCCGAAATTCGGAGCTTTGCATTATTTTCGAAGCCCCAGAATCTTAGATCAATTCATATCTGAATACTAAAACGTCAAAACACACGAAGCACATTTTTTTTTCTAGAAGGTTTGAATGCACAAAAACATATGCACAAGCGAAATACTTGCACACATAACACCTAATTTGTGCGTATAACAACCTTATGCTTAAAGCTTATTGTAAAACACGCAAGCAGACTTTGTGAGGTTGCTGTCACTGATTGAAGCGCGCTCTTTTCGATTGATGACTCAGCTTTGAAAATGCCCTTTCAACATTGGCGCTAGAAACAGGAAGCGCCAGAAGACGCAGTGCGCAGCGAGAAAGCACTGGCCATTGGACATTGTAAAGTCTCCAAAACGACAGGGGTTCAACAGTGTTACATATTTCATAGCACTGATAGTTCACAAAATCACGAGCTGGCTCATGTCATCAGTTTCGAGAAGCATTAATTGAAAAATAGGCGCATAGGTTTTCAAACTCGCAGGGCAGCTCATGCTTTACATTTAGATTCACAATTTGAACACACTACCAAAACGATTCTTTGGTGTACTGGAGTTGATCGCACAGGTTCCTCTCAGATGTCTGTCTTCACTTTTCGGCGACAGCAGCGTAGTATCCGTGAAAGTCTGTGACAGTCGTTAAGCGGGCAGTCTCGTCAAGGAGGTCCAACAGACTTGTGACATCTGATGCGAAGACCTCGGTTAGATTACGCCATTGACTGATGAGTGCGTGAAAACGAACCCCCAGTATACGGGATAAACTGTGTACCAGGGTATTCTCTGCCTCAAGTTCCTTAATGATTGAGAGCACGGTACACGAATTGGTCTTTAGAAACCCCATCTCAACGAGCAAGTCGTGCACAGCTTCAGGCGATGAAATAAGACTCTTGAGCTTCACACACTTCTTTCCCTCGGCTTCGTCGCTTCTCAAGGAAGACAAAATGGCGCGCCAGTAGTCCAAAATATCTTCTAGAGCTTCATAAAAAGAGAATCATGTGCGTATACTAGCACGTCACGCTGCAAACATTCAATTCAAACACAACATTCGTGCGTCCACTCAAGCAGCAGGTACATAGGCACTTCTACTTTGCAACAACAATGCAACAGAGCCTCCGCTTACTAAAATTGTCCAATTCCACGCTTTAAAACACAGACATCTGTACCTCCCACTGGCACAGCGCTGCCGCCAGTGCCGCCGCTGGACCCTCTGGGCGGGGGGCGAAGGTGAAAAGGTCACGTACCGCCAACTGGCCTATCGCAGGGCGCGGCGGCTGGATCAAAACATTTCGCTACTTTTGATCATAGAGTTTCCTAAAATTAACTAGAGGGGACTTTGGCGCTGCGATTGCTCAGCCACCATGGGAATGATGGGTAGTACATAGATTTGCTTAATCTTCGTGCTTACGACTTCGAACGCACTTGTGGCTTTGTTTTGTGCTGTGTTTTGGTTTTGTTTCGGTTAAAAGAATCGATCGTTGTGAACTTCGTGACCAGATTTGAATTGGCGAGCCTAAAAAAGTTGAAGTGGTGAAGTGGAACTGCTGACTTTTGCTGAACTTCATTTTGCGACAAAGCGGATCCAGGCGATGCGGAGTCATATGGAGCCGAAAGAACGAAGGTTAGACAAATCCGTGTACTACCCATCATTCCCATGCTGGCTGACGCGCCATGCGTTGCAGCTCCCATAGACACTAGCGCCAGGGTTCCCTCTAGTAAGCATTGTATGAAACTCTATGCTTTTGATAGTGTCACACGGTCACTTTTGATCACGAATCACAATCGCGCATGATCTTGATCTAATTTCTTGATCGTGATTGGCTCCTTCAAGCCGAGCTTCACAAGCGAGCCAATCACTGTTGAGAGATTTCATCTCTGTACGGATTAATCGCGATCAGTTGTGCGCCGTGTGACACCGGTATTAGTTTTGGTGTTCCTGTGTCGCTCCCCTCCTGGTAGTTACGTCAAAGAGATACGAAGTGTGCACCTGCATGGCTGTCGAGCTGGCGTCGAAGCGCTGACGGGGGGCGCCTTCCTCGACGGGGAAAGCGAGCCGCGGGTCGGTCTGGCTTCGTCGTCCCGAAGCGCGCTCGACGAAGGCGCCGTCGCCGCTGCGCTCCCAGCCGAAGGGCAGCTGCTGCGAGACACGCTTGCGCTTTCCTGTTCGTGGGTGCACCCACTGCGTGCGCTGGCCCAAGTGGTCGGCGTAGTAGACCGAACCGTCGCTCGCCACGCACTCCTCCCAACCCGATGGCAGTTCGTCCTCGCTATCTGTCTCGGGAAGCAAGCTCGACATGGCAGCTATGCTGATGTCCTTGCGATCGCTGCATTAAATGCGACACTTGGAGGCGTCCTTCGAGACTGTGTGTTTTGCGGCTGTAAAGGTAAACGAATACCGAGGTCAAGCGAGAGCGCCGGTGCTAAGAACGGCGGTGACATGTGATGTCGCTGCCCTTAGAGATTTCATTCAAAGCTTGGACATCCGTGCCGTGCATGTCCGTGACCGTCTGCATGTCCTCTAACCATGGCTCTAACTCGATCGAACCCCTCTGCGCTGAGAATCAACGTACAAAGCGAGCGCACCATGAACGTGGCATGTAAAGCGGGGGACAGACGGTCCGATTTTCCATGCGATCCGACGGCCGACGCGGCGGTGGGGCAGAGGGAATGGTGGCTGTACGATGCTATGAAAGGTCACCATTCCGGTTTCCCCTCCGCCGTGTCGGACGTCGAATCGCATGAAAAATCGTACCGTCTGTCTCGCATGACACGCATGTCATGATTATTTTCATGTTATATCCTGTCATTTACGTTCGTCATACAGTTATATGTTATGTCACATCAATTTCGATATGCATCCATTAACGAGGCCAGAGGAGAGCACAAATTTGTCGTAGGCGGCTAGATAGATGGATAGATAGATAGATAGATAGATAGACAGATACGCCCAAAGTCGCAGAAGAAGTTCGCTAAGAAATGCTTCGCATTTAAAAGCAACCTAGCATCACCTAGCTAAAGCCTGGTCTGGAAACAACCTACAATTAAGCAACCAGACAGTCTTGACTCTTCACAGTCATCCAGTTTCGCTGTTTCTTAGTGCAAGCTTCGCCAATTTTTGTTTCTGATGCAGTAAGTAGCTATAAAGTAGCTAACGGCCCGCTCAATACGGCTGGAAAACTCGTTTGCATGAGGTGAATTATTTGGAGACGGTTCCAACTTCCCAGTCGCAGTTTCGGTTTCAGAGAGCGCCGAGTGAGGCAGACCCAGAGTGGTTTTCATGTAAACAAAATAAAACAAAGCAGGTTACGTGATGTAATACCGCGTCCACATGAGCACCGCGTTGAGAACTCTCGTCGCAGCAGTAATTTGCTAAAATTGGTTATGTGCTATGTAAATACGGAGCTGCTACTAAATAAAAAAGAAAAAGAGGGCGGACCATCGGTACCATCGGCATACACGCTCGTTATTTCGACGGGAGACGTGGGCCTATGCCACGGACGTATGAACGAAGAGTTGAGATCATTTTGAAGCAAAACATGGTGCAGACGATTTACTGAGGCGCTATGGACCTCACGAAGAAGCTGCGATCACTGGTAGGAAAACAGGTAAGTGTCGAGCAAAGATATACGTCTTATTGCTTGTGTCGTCCACTGTTTCGTGTGGTGCGCAGGGCTTCATTTGGCTCGAGTCCAATAACTGTCACTGGTTGTAGAAGAGAATACTATGTAATAATCGCCGTTCGTGTACCGCTGCTTACAATGGGTAGCTAGGAAAGCCCTTGTAGTTATGTTCTCTTCATAGATCGCCATTGGGAAGATTGAGAATGGAACGCGCCGTAAATCCTAACATTTTTTTCAGGGGCAGCTGCTGAGCCAGGATACGTCAAGCGGTGGCACAGGAACTCCCGAGTCGCAAGCAATTATTCCCAGGCTCAAGGTAGGCATAACCAGTGGCGGGTCCAAAGGGGCGGGCACCCTCCCCACAAAACTGCTGTCAGTACTCCCCCCCCCCCTTCGAGCCCCGCGTACTTCAACATCAGGTTGAACGTCTTTTGTGCTGCAAGTATTACTTTCCTGTGCACACAAAACAATGTTACATGAAAAGAAGACTTTTGCTGCGCAAGGTCTTTTTCTTTCTGTGGTGCGTACGACAGCAGTCTTATTAAAATGTTATTGTCATTTCTGCAATGCGCACATTGCACCTGTCTCCCATTCATTCCTGCTTGCAGCAGTGTTACGAAAGCACCAACTTAACTTCAAGGCAGGAGGCAATTAAAAACGAAATACAGTTCAAAGGATGAGCCAGTGCTGTTGTGCGCACAGTGCATCAATCTGCCAGCCTTTTCCTAATGTAGAGTAGCAGCATCTTGGGTGTGTTTAGTGTTGTGCGCGACATCGCTCCCAAACAGCCTTCGGCATCGTTAATGGATGCGAGAACTCGAGAGGCGAGAATGTGTTAAGGGATGCCACATGCGGAGCCACGAACTGCTCCTCCGAGGCTGCAAAGAAAGGACTTCACACTTCAGTCAGCCCAAGAATTCGTACCGCTTTTTTACGGTGTCAAATGCGCTCATGATTTGTTTCTCTCGCTGGCTAGTCACACGCTTTTTTCTAATTCGGTTAGAAAAGCCACTGCGAGGCCAGCACCGTAAAATAGCAAAGTTTTCTGCCATTGGCCGCCAGCATCGTGTCTGCTGGCAGTGCATATGTCTCTACAGAAAGACCTTCGGTTTGCTCAAGACCACCACGTACTGCGAGGACACGGCATCGCCCCAGTGATGACCTGCTCAGAGGGTAACGACAAGGCTGGCTCACTCGATATATCATCTATCAGCTTAGCTTATTGACTACATATGTCCGTTCCACACAAGAAACATTGTAAAAAAGAAGTGTGCCTATAATGGAACAGGACAAGCTGACAGAACAGACCTCGAAGAACTGCACTGCTTTAGAGCACGAACCTCCGGCGATCAACATTCGTCCGCGAAGAGCAACTGCACTCTCAGCAAAAGCTCAAGAAAATGATGAAATGAGCCACGAAGAGCTCTGCCATAGAACGGACACTGCATGGGAATGCATTGAAGAGGACATTCTGAAACTGTCAAGCAAGCAGGAAGAGGCTGTCAACATTATCACTGCACAGCTTCGTTCAAGCTGTGAATGATATAAGAACATTGCCGGCAAGTACACTGCTTTCTTTACCAATACGGACATGCAAGCAAGTCAGAAAGAGCTTGATATGTTAAGTGCCATAGACTCAGATCAAGGCGCAATGGTGACGGAGAAGCTTCATGAGGCTGTGGAGCAAGGATGCAACCACATAGAAGAAACTGCGTCACAGCACTCGCTATCTGCCAGCTTGAGAGCTTCCTCAGTATCACAGTGCTCGGTTTTCCTCGGCAATGAGCATACCTACAGCACAGGCTCGTGCGCAGGCAGACGCCATCAGAGCAGCCTTCAGCCGTAGGGAAGCTGTGATGTGCCTCGAGAGAGCGAAGATTAACTCAGGACTTGAAATCCTGCATCAAGAAAGAGAAGTAGCCGGGGCAGAGGCACAAGCAAATGCTTTAGAGGCAGCTGCGGAGCGGGATGGCAGGGAGATATCGCGTTTGATGCCTTCCATTGACCCAACGTTACGGTCTGTGAGCTACATAACGAGACAGGAAGACATAAATGTAAGGAGGTTAGAGTCGCCTCAGCCACCTGTTGACTATGACAAACCGCAAGGAAAAGGACGGCGTGCTTTCAGGAGCTGCTATAGCTCAAAACGGTCCGACGGGCCTTCACGTCACTCAACCACTGCCTATCCATGATGCAACGCCTGACGGTTCAAGCACGGAGCTAGCTGGCGTCCTCAAATTCTTGTGCCACAGAGATCTTGTTTCGGTTGGCCTCACCAAATTTGATGACCACCACGAGAATTATCGGAGCTGGAAATCTTCGTTCAAAGGTATCACAGTGATCTGGTTCTCTCCCCTCAGGAGGAGTTAGATCTGCTTGTCAAGTGGCTCGGCCCAAGGTTTTCGACACAAGCACAGAGGCTGAAATCTGTGCACCTGGAAGGTTTTTCAGCAGGTTTGAACACCGTTTGGCAGAGGTTAGACGGAACGTACAGCTGCCCAGGGGTAGTGGAGGATTCTTTGCTCAAGCGTATAGATGACTTCCCAAGGGTGTCCTGCCGGGCCGCCTTAAAACTTCGGGAGTTTAGCGACCTTCTCCTAGAACTTGAGGTTGTAGAGACAGACCCATATTTGGCCGTTCTTGGGTATCTAGATACTGCGAGAGGATTGAAGGCCATCATTGCAAAGCTGTCCCCAGTCTGCGGGGGAAATGGTTGTCGGCAGGGTTGAAATACATAAGAGAACATCAGACTGCATTTCCACTGTTTTCCTTCTTTTCAAAATTCGTAATGAACGACATGGCCATGAGGAACGACTCATGTTTCAAGCTTTCACTTGGCATGTCGGCTGACCTCAGCTTGAGAAAAGAGCACTCTAAAACACCATGGCAAAAAACAATCGTCTCAACGAGAAAAACTGAAATTGACTCCACTTCCGCTGACACATCAGGAGACTCTCCCAAACGGGCTGCTAGCTCAGGCAAAAGGGTCATTGGACAAATGGTGCCCCTCCATTAGAAACCTCATGCCTTAGAGAGGTGTCGCACCTTCTTAGAAAAGACTATGGCTGAACGAATGGCATTTCTCAAGCAGCAAGGAATCTGCATGCACTGCTGTTTATCACAGAGTCACACCAAAGTTCAATGCTAGGCAGTCTTGAAGTGCCACGTATGTGACAGTGGCGACCACGCTACAGCATTAGAAAAGATGACTGAGAGGCGCGAGAAAACGGCACACAACGAAAAGAAGTACACGGGACGACGTGCTCTAGCAACTGGAATATTTTTATTCAGGAAAGACATATTTATACTGCAGTGAAATCAAATCTAACCCAACCCCTCAGTCATCATGAACAAATACCAACTCGCCCAACTTTTTACCTTACTTAGCACTAGAAACTGTATCGGCAAGCACAGAACACTCAAGTGTAACTGCCTTAGACATGAGCACAGCACAGAGTTCCGAGAGTCGGGTAACGTTTTTGCGGACGCAAGTGGCAGGTGGAAGCGATGACAGCAAGTCGTGCGCCAAACTTTGCGTAGTAGATGTAGCTCACGACTCTGATACCATCAAGATGCTTACAGCTTATGCAATCCTGGATGAAGAAAATGGCAAGTTGGGCGAGTTGGTATGTACAGTCGAACCCGTTTATAACGAACTAGAAAGTGCCACGAAAATTGGTCGTTATATCAGTAGTTCGTTGTAAATGGACTCGCCCTCAAAAACGTGCACTTAGCGACCAAGGCATTTTTTTTTTTCTGTGCATTTTTTATTGGTAGAGTGCTCTGGTGACAAGTTAAGCCTTTTCTCACTGTGAAGCGATGCCCACTGCGTACACGAGTGAATTAAACTGCATTTGCAGTGAACTGACACTATTTCACTGAACCGCGGTACCGCGACGTGGAGCTGATCATCCCTGGTTAGTTGCGTGCAGCGCGTCGCGTGTTCGGCTCACGTCATCACTGCTGGGCCGCTTGCTGTACTACGAGAATTTGTGCGTTCTTTGTGCCCGCTTCACTTCGGACCATGCACGGGTGCGGTGAGTAGCCTGTTTATGGTGAAGACAAGCATTTTGCAAGCAACACGCACTCTGTCTCCGCGATGCTCCCACGCTCCTGCACGACAGGCGCGGTGCGCTTGGGTTGTCGCCTAATAAACATGCAGTACACACTCACTGTAAGTGCATTGACGTTTCTCTGTGCCCGCGTCGCTCGACATCAGCAAGCCACTTTCGTTTCCACGAAGCGACGCGCACTTTATTTCGCACGGCACGGCGGCGGCATGAATGGCAGCACTGTGCGCTTGTACTGTTTGTACCGCCATCAACCCGACCAGTTTACGCCACACGTGCAGCCGAGCCGATAGCTGCAGATGACTATGATAAGGTTGTCGGCAATAAGTCATGATGGCACGTTCATCGCCGGCTGCCACATCGCCTTCGCTCTCTTCTGATATGCTTATCCGTGAAAGCCGCAATCGCGTGGAAGTCGTAATCATTGATCAGCCAGTCTCTGCCATTACCGAAAAAAACGAAAGACATTTTGCAGCACATTGTGGCGTCATTGCAGCGAACTTTTATGCGCCGAAGAGTTATCGCAGTCATCGCTTATTGCATTTTATGGCTTCTTGCGTTCCAAGGCATAGGTTCATCGTAGGCGGTTGTAGCTGCAGAGAACGGCATCAGAAAAGGTTGCCATGCGAAAGCTGACCACAAGGCTTCATGCTGCCTCCTATTTCTTTTCTTCTTTTTATTCATCACTGCCATTCTGCCACTTAAGAAACACCTGGAAAGTGAGCGACCTCGCTCGCAGCGTCCGAAATGAGCGTGCTGTGCTCGCTGATCTAGGGTATCTTCGTCGCGAGTAAAGTGGAGTGGGGCACACGCCTCTCATGCTTTAGAAGGCATGTTTTAACTTTTTTTTCACTTTGTATACACCATATTTTTACCGCGACAGTGTCTGAAGTGTTCGTTCTAAAAGTAGGAGGCTTTTAAAAATGTTCGCTATATGTGGACGCAATTTCAATGGGTACCATAGGAAAATCGTAAGTGCACCGAAATATGGTCATTATAACCAACAGATCATTATATCTGGGATCGTTATAAGTGGCTTTGACTGTATTCGTTTTTGAAGAAAAACGGCGCACAAAAAGTTTGGACAAGAAAGAGAGTGAAGGCACACAGTGCGGCACTCTCAACTGAAAGTTTATTGGAAGATAATATGAACTTATAAACCTAAACCCGTGCATGTCAAGTGGGTCAGCTTCAGAAAAAATTTATTAAGTCATATGCTCATCAATAAAACAACTCTTTTTTTTTTGTGCAACATCACTGATGGTTGGCTTCACGAGATTCACGAGACTTGCTTATGTGAAAAGCTTTTGAGACTTCTTGTGTGCAGTGGCGTAAATCCAGAAAAATCACAAGGGGGGTTACACATCTTGCAACACAGCCATATTGTTTTTATAAATATGTCCTATTTCTAATTACCCGAAATGAAAACCATGCTTTCATGTTAGATTTAAAAAAAAATGAGCATCAGCGTCTGCACCGGATGAGAGAAGATAGCACTGAGCAGCCAATACTATAAACGTATGGTTTACGGCGAAGATATTTTCTAAGCGTTTTGATATTCACCAGTGATTTTCTTTAAGTAATGCAATCACAGTCGAGCAATTAGATGCATACTTCATTGTGAATGGCTTCCAACAAATATTTGACATAACTAACGTTGACGATCGGTGATTCTTTATTTACTTTGCATATCAAAGCCCAGAATAACATTTGCAGCACGTGAGCCCATAGCATTTCACAAAGCTCGTGCTCTACAGTGCTTTTTGAAAGGATCAGCAGCTTTCACTTTTGTACTTTACTTCTGCTCATTGGAAGGGCTTCAGATTCCAGAGATTAGTTTTCTGGAGAGTGCGCTATACTTGTCAAGAAATTCAGATATGACATTCGCAAAGGGGGACTCAAGGGGGATATGACAATCTCAAAGGGGGACACTCGCAAGAAGTGTCCCCCCAGCTTGAACACAAATAGGGTCAGCACCCCCTCGACCCCCCATGATTTATGCCACTGCTCGTGTGAACTGGTCATAGCACTTAAACAATACAGTGGTGTTTGAAAAGCCGCATGTACAACTGCATGTGGCACAGTGAGATGCCAAATGAGAAGGTGAATCATTCTGTAAATACATATAGTGATCGCGCAGCCGTAGAATCACAGTAGAATCTCAGTGATATGAACCAGGCTGGTACAAATTCGTAAAATTTCTTGGCCGAATTCCGTTGTGTCCAATGCACCGAAATTTGGCTGTTTCGAACACTCTTCCGCGTCGTGACGGGCGATATGAACTTGGGTACTGAAACTGCCGAGCAATGGCCGGCAGCAGCGTGCTCCGGAAGTACGTGCGTGGCCAGCGCACACAGAATGAAAACGGAACTATCGTTGCCGCAATCGCTGTGCACTGAACCGCAGTCGCTGTCAACACGATCGTGTGTGGTGACGACGAAACTCTGAAAGTGCACGTGCATACAACGCTCACCGAGTCAAAGCGATGCTGCTTGTCGCAACAGCTACGGACAGCACCGCGGTAGGCAACGTAGTTCTGAAGGCACGTGCACAGCCAGCCAACGCCACTTAGAACTAAGCACTAAGAGTCCTAGGTGGCGTCGGAACTACCGTTTGCCGCAACCGCTGCGCACGAAACAGTGGTCACCATCGACGTGATCATCTACGCAGCTCCGAACTTAAGCAGCTAACGTAGTGGTAGACTAAAGGCAATACAGTCGTAAAAAGGCAGGAAGCGTTTCGACGTTCCTGTCGTTTGCTTATGGCTATAATGAGCGGACTTCATTTAGTTTTCACTTGGTCTCAAGCAAGGCACGCGCGTTCATGGCAGCCAGCTTTGCTGTCCCTTCTTCGTCTGTTTGCGTGTTCTAGAAAGACATACATGAGTTCTTTTGGTGGCAATAAATGTTTTGTGCATATATCATGGTTCGAAAACTGATTTTGCTAGTTTTTTGGTGGCACAAAATTTCGGGTGAGACAAATATTTTCGCTCCCCCTTGAGATTCTTATCACCGAGATTCTACTGTATTTACGCAGTGGCCCGTTTGACCAATATAGCAAAGACCACATGATAATGGGATGTGATAAACAACTCCGACTTCACATGTATCATGCTTATTTCTACGGTTCACAGTACACTTTTTAACATCAGGCTTATTTTTCTTCTCTGCTTTTTTTTTGTAACCAGAGTACATATTGGGATTACTTTCGGGTGAACGGAACCCCTCTGAGAAAAGTAATGAACAAATGAACCGCTCACTGGTGAAGTCAAAACTCCTTGATTAGTTCCGGGTGAACGGAATGCCCATGCAGTACACATTGCACACCTGTTCCGGCAGCACTGTGGTAATGGGAAGTTCAGCTTACAAATTCTCCATGCGGAACTTAACCGGTGATATGAAGCTACACCTTCTGGCTTTGCTCGAGTGCAATGAGATACCGGACAACAGGGGCGAAATTCCAACTCCGGAAGCTGCACTGAACTATCCACATTTTTGGAAGATTGCCAAAGACATCCCGCCTATTGATCAAGAGGCAAAGATACTTCTTCTCCTGGGACGAGACATCCTCAGAGCACACAAGGTGTGCCAGACTCTCAATGGACGCTCCTTGAACTCACAATGACGCTCCTTGAACTCGCAAGCTCGACCTTGGTTCGGTCATCGTGGGAGACATTTGCGCTAATCACACGCAGCACGCAACAAGTGTCAATGTGTTCATTTGTCCAAAAACGGGCGGCCTTCACTCTGCGGGCCATGGCAAGAGTGCGACGGCTGGAAGAACTCTCTTTGCCTCGCACAATGTTGCATCGGACGATCCTATGCCCCAAATGCGGCTGCACAGGGCCCGACGCAGAGAGCTTCAGGTCTACTCAGAGGCATCCAATAGGGCCGTCGCTGCAGTGGCATGCAAAGAAGGGAGCATGCGCATTGGTTTTGTTAAAGGCAGAACTCACCCCTCAGACAGTATACAGCAAGTGCGCAGGAGCACATGACAAGAGCAGTAGAGGCGCAGTGCATTTGTGCCGCCGTGATTTGCAGTGGTGTCCAACGGAAGCGGGCACCAGACGGGGAGCGTTCTGACGCAGAGTGCTGAGTGCATTGATGCGCCAACCTTTTCTTCATGTAGTAGAGGGGTTTTTGTGTGTGTGCACGCATGTGTGTGTGTGTGTTTAGTGTTGTGTACGACGTAGCACCCAAACAGCAGGGTGCCTTTGGTATCGCCGATGGTTGCGAGAACTTTAGAGGGGACCCCTCGCAATGTGTGAAGGGATGCTGCTTGTGAAGCCACGAACCGCTTCTTCTCTGAGGCCGCAAAGAAAGGACCTGGACTTCACACTTCAGTCTGCCTTTATCTGCCCAAGAACTTGCACCGCATTTTTACACTGTCGAATGCACTCATGACTTGTTTATCCCATTGCTTTGTATCCCAATAATCCCAGTGACCTAATTAAATGTTTTGGTTTAAAAAATTTAATTGCATTTGACTCATTATCTCGCTGGCTAGTCATGCACTTTTTTCTAATTCCGTTAGAAAAGCCACCGCGAGGCCAGCACAAATGCCACTTCTTTTATAACCTTCTGACGACTGTAGTGCGAGGAAAAGATCCCAGCTGTTATTCACCTGAAACGCATGGTTTTCATAGTCTTCATGCCATTCGGCTGTAAATCTCTGGGAACATGGCAGCAAATATGCCGACCGACCATTAGCACAGATGAACATGCGTACGCTTAACCGCTGTCCAGGGGGAGCAATGAACACTTCATCATGGCGGACCCTTTGCTTGATGAGAGCCCCTCCCCACCACTCTCTGCTAGAAGCCCTACCAAGCTTCATCAATACAGCCTTCGTCAGTACGCAGACACTTCCAATATGTGCTCTGAAAGCAACGCGCTTTCTAATGCCCACTGTGCAAGTGAAGCCAACATATGGCACCACTTAGGGCAGTCTTATGTTTTCGCGTGCTATTTGTGCATAGGAGCAGAGAGGATGTGGTACCACTTTTGGGGTCATGGGTTTTGAAACTTGAATTTGGCGGGGAAGAGCGGGGTGCATTGGCCTACAGTACTGGGAGTGTTGCTGGCGTACGTGGTTCTACGTGGGCTAATCTTGAAACGTGCTTGCCACTTGACTGATCCCGAGAAAACAAGGTCATTGTGGACCATGCGTGCCAGCATTCAGATTGAGATCATCGCCATCTAATTATATTATTTTTTTTTTAGTTTAACGAAATATAAGTTCTACCCTGTCGTTGCCAGCTTCACTTTTTGAGATATCAGCCACTCCATTATTCAGCCATGTAATCCTGCAATTTGTTACAATTGACCAGTTGAGAGCAGTCCAGAAATTTTGCAAGCCAACCATGTTGACATATTCTAGTGCTGTAGTCATTATTTCTTTTTTCCACTATTGTTCTATGCAGTCTGGTTTACGAACTCAGATTTTTATTTTATTGTTTGCAATAAAACTTCGTTGTCTAGTTATTTTCACAGTTTCTCTTTCATTGTCAATTTCAAAGAAGGACGTGAATATATATTTTTGGTGGAAGTCAACAATAATTTGCATTGTTTTCGTTACCTTCGTAGTGTACTTATAAAATTTTGATCAAACTTGATATGTATATCAAATTTCTGCTGGAGAGTGATGTGCGTTTTGTTCATGGAGGTGCTGTTAGGGAGGCATGCTATCACTTTTAGTGATGTCGAGCTTTGAGGGGGGGGGGATGTTCTCTGTCATCATGTTGATATTGTAGCGTGTATAGCAAGTACTAAAGTGGGATGAATGTTCAATAAATATGTCGCTGCTACATGCTGTACTTTGAATTAGTGACATTTAACTGGCCTTATTTTGCAACTTTCTTTCATAAAAATGTTACCATGGTTATGCTGTGTGCCCTAGTTTTCTTTCAACGAATACCATTTCATACATGTTATTTTGTCACTGCTATTCTACAAGCGGTAGCGGTGTTGCCATGCGTTTCTTCAGCTTCAGGGCTGAGAATCTCCCACGTACAAGTGACTTGTTTGGTCACTATTGGTCTTGAATGATTACCCGCCGTGGTGGTCTAGTGGTTATGGTGCTCGACTGTTGACCCAAAGGTCACGGGACCGAATCCAGGCCGCAGTGGCCACATTTCAATGGAGGAAAAAGTGCTTGAGGCCCGTGTACTTAGATTTAGGTGCACGTTAAAGAACCCGAGGTGGTAGAAATTTCTGGAGCCCTCCACTACGGTGTCCCTCATCGTGGTCTTGGGATCTAAAATGCCAACAATTATTATTACTGGGCTGGAACAGCTGCGCCATTCACGCCATTGTGTGCCAAGCTTGTTTATGGACATCGTGCTGCACGACGCGGTGAAAACCCAAAGAAGCCACCGCTGGACTCGTTTTCGCAAATTAGGTGCTGCTACACGCTTGTGGCAGGTGATTTTTTAAGTTAAGTTCATGGAGTTCTAACAGCGAACAGAATTAGCATATATGACAGAACAGGCCCGTAGCCAGGAAATTTTTTCGTAGGGGGGGGGGGGGGCACTTGCTGAAAACCTTGTCTTTTTGGTAAAAACACCCACTTCGCCCCCCCCCCCCCGCCCCCCAGGTTACGGGCCTGCGCCAGAAACAAGTACCAAAATGCATTCATGGCAGCAGTGAGCTGTAATGGTGAAATATATGACGCTGTATGTGCTACAAAACACTTTTATTTACATGCCAGAGTGAACGCAATGAAAGTTAAAAGTAATCAGTAATTTGTATTTTGCTTGTGTTTTTTCTGTCGCGACCCCGGAGCACTGCTTTCAGCTTGCCCAAGAGCTCCAGCGCAACGTCCGAATTCTGATCTGCCGAGGAATGCTGCTGTTTCATTGCTTTGCACCTCTAGTAAATTTGGTTTGGTTTGGTTTTGCAACATCCTTTGACCACTGCGGGCTGACTTCTGCGAAGAGTGATGAAAACCAGTGGCTTCCAGTTCGAATTAACCATTGTGGAATCCAACGCGTTCGAATTATTGGAAGTTTTACCCCTAGAAATGCACAGGGCTCTGCCGAGACCAGGGCTTCAATTTGAATTAACTGAAAGTTCGAACTGACCGAATTTGTATTAATAAACTTTTACTGTAGTGGTTTCATCGCATGCAGAGATAAATATATATGTTTATCTTTGCACGCACTGAAACCACTGTTCGATATATAAAAAATACAACGAAACGCCTCCCTTGTTTTACTGCAAGAAACTTTCAAGAAACCAGCATATTTCCCCAGGCATTGTACTGCCTGGCATAAATGCAGCCATTGGGAGATGAACTATAGTGTATAAAACAGAACGAAAAAGACAACACGAATGTGTGTACATAGCTGAATAAGGCTATTGCACAATTTAGCTTAGTGTTTGCTCAATGCAACCTTGGATTAATGCTGCTTCACAAGTGCTGTGAAACGGTGCTACATCTGCTCTGAACGGTCTTTTTGACTGCTCCAAACTTGCTCGAAAAGTTCTTTCTGGCTGGTCCAAGCCTGCTACAAAAGGCACTTTGATTGCTCCCAGGACTGCTCCCAGACCCATGTACTCTGTTCCACCTCTGTTATTATTATTATTATTTATATTAGAATGATTGAGTGAAATTGCATGGACTTCATTTATTGTGCAAAAATAAAACAATGCCGTAACTGCAGTCTGTTATGGAATAATTTTGTGCTCCACGTAGGGCTTTTATCAGTTTAAAATCTCATCTGTTAAGACACCAAGATATATACTCACTCATTCTAACAATAGCGTTCTCTGTCTCCATAATGCCTCGAATGCCATTCTTTGTAATGTAGAGACTTGGTTCTATAAATTATGCATGTGTCACGAAGTGACCTGACTGGCGGCAGAAACTTTGAGCTTGATGGAGCACAGTTCACTGCCCCGTTATAAAGGGGACACTCGTAGCGTCCATCCATCCAAGCATCTATGTCAGCGCTCACAAAAAAAAAAGGTCTATTGAATGGGCGGCCTGCTCATATCAGCTCTCTCCAACGCCATCTTCTACTAATTGTACCGGGCAACCATGTGCTACGATGATTGCACGAAATGGCACACCAGGACGCCCCGCTGTGCACAGGTGCAATTTGATGAAGACATTTGTTCTAGCAGAATCCTGGTTTGAGCTAGTTGGTACTGGTTCATAACTGAGGAAACTTTTGGCCTCATTGTGTCCTCGTTGAATTTGCGCCGAAAAGTTTTCTCAGTCGACGGAGACACCCTCTCACAAAAAGTGTTGCACACTTGCCTCTTTGGCTACGAGCGGCAGTGGCCAACACCCCCAGGTATTACACGTACGAGAGTAGCCAATGAAGCGCCTTCTGTCGTAGCTCAATTGGTGGAAGGTTTTAGGTTGGTATCCCACCGATGGAAAGGGTGATTTCTTGTCCACTTTAATTCACATCGTAATTACTGCACTGCAGTTAATAGACAACAGTTTATGTCCCATATGCTGGCCTGATTGTCTGTTGCATTCATTTGGTTGCGTCTAACAGAGAAACGAGCCCCTCGAAAAAATTCCCCTTCTTTTGTTCGTGTAGAAGAAATGCTTGCACGGCCTCTGAAATGCCAGTGAAATACCCGAGATCATTTCAGTTCAAGCTTGTGCAGTGTAGTATGTTATTTGCCTTTTTGTTCACAAACGGTTGCAGGTGGCATAATGCTGCACGTCCGTTGTGGTGTTTGTGTTGGCTGACTGCGTGTGCTTCTTCAGCCCAGTGGGGAGCTGCCAGCTGACCCAAACGAAGAAGAGGAAGTGCTGTCGTGCATCGAGGCCATCTACTGTTCACCCGAGGGAGAGTTTGACGCTAGTGACCACGAGCTCAAGGTACACTGCTCTTTGCCACTCTCTCTTCTGATTGGCTGGGAGCAGGTCCAAAGTCAAGGACATTGGATCACTAAGACTTCTTTCTTAAGGAACGAGCAGTGTTTTCCTAATTAATTTGCTACGGAGGATCGTAGAGTGCAATATACCATATTGCCACGTGCACTTATTTCTTTTATTTTTGGTGGGAATTGGGCTGCACCCACAAAAGTCTGTTACCACCGCTCGTCACAGGTCACACTGCAATGTTTGGAAACTTTGTGAGTGTTTGAGGCTGTTCTGTTAAGATTACACACGGGACACGAAAGGTAACGCGAGCATTAGCGATAACGCTGGAAGGTTTGATAAGGCATTGTAAAAAGCCACCAAAGATTACACACAGGACACGAAAGGTAACACGAGCATCAGCGATAACGCTGGAAGGTTCGATAAGGCATTGTAAAAAGCCACCAAAGATTACACACGGGACACGAAAGGTAACGCGAGCATTAGCGATAACGCTGGAAGGTTCGATAAGGCATTGTAAAAAGCCACCAAAGATTACACACAGGACACGAAAGGTAACACGAGCATCAGCGATAACGCTGGAAGGTTCGACGAGGCATTGTAAAAAGCCACCACATTTCACAGATGAGCAGATTATCGACGACTGACCTCTGTGCTCACTGTTATCATAGAACAGCGAGAGTTGCTTGTACTTTGAGGCTTTCTTTTATTGGGCACGAGTTTGCCCAATGAAGAAGTTTCATCTTTACCCGGCTTGAGTTTTGTGTCCTTTGCTGTCACACTCACGTAACAATATTTGCTCACATAATGATCACACTTTTTGTTTTCAAAAGCTGATGCAAATTTAGGGCTGTGAGCATTCTGTGGGGTAAGCTTTCCGGGAAAAAGAATTTACATGCTACTCAAGTTCTCATCGGCCTCTTTAATTTTCTGTCATTCTATAACTCTCCCCTCACTTTTATTCAGTCTGAGTCCTCACTGCCGTTGCCACGAGACTCGTCGGTGCCAGTAGTGTCATCAGTGGGGGCATTGTCACAGTCCCACAGAAAGTTGAGAAAAAAACCATGCTGCATTTTCTGGTGTACATTAGTCATGTCTGATCAGCACAAAGTGGTTTTTGATCATCTGTAGTGCTGAAACTTTATATTGTGCTGCTACAACCGATGAGGACATTGGCTCCCATGCTTAGCAAGCTTTTGGCAATATTTTTGCGAGATTGTCGCTGGAGGCGTGGGTGTCACCGAGTTCTTGGCCCCTCTATATTAGCACGGTTCACACAGTGCAAGACCATCGTGACCCATAGACGACTGTATGCCTCGCAAAAAGCGTTCGTTTGAATGTGCGGCCCTTGCTTCGCCTCCTAAACTACACACTCAGCCAAGATCTTGGTCATGGATAAAACCCTGCACCAACATCACTAAACTTGCACGACAATCCAGAAACAAAAAAAACACAGTCATCATGATCAGCATCAGATCGCAGGGAGCGGGGAAGCACCTCCGATGATGATGAGCCAAAGCAACAACTCCAAGCAAGGAGTCACGAGCTCGTGTTGGCTGCCATGCTCCTTGCACCTGCTCTCTGCCCAGCTATCAATGGGGAGCTCACAGCGTTTGGCCGCGTTTTGTGCAGTCATGTGGCCAAGGTGTGTTTACAAAAAAACAATCTGGTCTTGAATTTGCTCTGAAAGTGATTATAAAATGAATGTCCTTTGCTAAGGCCTTTTATAGTTCCAGGGCACGGAATTTTTTCTCTTTCTCTGGCGGGGAGAGGTGTTGAGCATTTTTGGCCGCCATCTTTAAAGGGCCAGTAAACAACCCCGAGGTCCAAAATTGTAATGAAGAGAAATATGCGTACTTTTGCTATGTGATCATGCTGCTGCAAGAATTTTATGTGTACGTGCTATAATAAGGAAGTTACAGGGGTTTGAACGTCCGTTTCAGCTGGTTTCAAATTTTCGCGCAGCCTCGCCACCCGTTTCCACCACAGGGAGGGGAAGGCATAGCCCGTCGTCATGACTCCGCCGACTTCGGCAACGTGCCACGACGTCAGCAATTGGCGTCATCGGCGAGCTCGATCAGTCGCAATGCACTTCCGCTTGCTGCTGCATGCTCCGTAACTTGACAGGCAGTCTTCGGCTCTTCATTATTTTTAAACCTTTGTGACAGTTCAAAATGTAGCAGGAATGCGTGCTTGCTTTCCAAGACGTCGAAGGGGCGCGAGAGGAAAGCCCGGAGAGCCCCGCTTGCCGTGCGTGCAATGGGAAAACCAAGCAAGCGCGACCCGTCTGAGAAGAGGAGGCGCTGGTCCGGGCTACCGGAGATTCCCCTCTCTCCGCTCGATTTGCATCCGACAATTGCACAACACTTCGCCTCATGTCGAAGGCGAAGTGTGTGCAGGTGTTATGCAGTGCGAGGAATATACGTGCAATAACTGCGTGGCTGAAACCGCATTACCGCAGGGCCAAGAAACAAGGCGCAGTTTCGTAGTGGTTGGTGGGAACAGGAACTGACGTTAACTTGACAACTGTTTGTTGAGACCTGATTTAGACCAATGCACAAGCTCAGTGGTGCGTCAAGTTGCCCATGGGCAAGTTTGCGTCACTGCATGTACAAGGGGGATTGGTCAGGCGAAGGAAAGAGGCGCGGGAATTGTTTTTCGAAATGGACGGTCAGCGATATGATATTTGGAAAATGTGAGCGCTGCGGTCTACTGTATCAGTTGGCGAGCTTGTTTGGGGGGTGTAAAAAAAACTCTGAGCCTGTTTACTGGCCCTTTAATTTTGAGACAATTCTGAGCAAGAGCCCCCTCCCCAACGTTCCCTGCAGTAACCATACGTCGAGAGGAAGGGGGGCACTTGATCGATATTTCACAGCAGTTGTTATAACGTAAATACTTGCTTGAGGACCACTTTTAGAGACAATTAAAAAAATATATATTGAAAGCTCCCACTGAAGAGCAAAGCTTGTTCTGTAGCTGCAATTATCGAAGATGATGCCTTATCATGGGCTGTCACAGGCGGGCCAGAACCGCATTTTCTGGGGCTGCTCCAACCGCCTTCCCCCAAAAGAGCTCACAAAGCCGGCTCCCTCATCACGGGGTGGCAACTGACATTATGATAGGCTGACCCAAACATTCAAACCAGGCTTCTAAAATAGTGTTGCAGTTCCCTGGTCCCCAGCCTAGTGCCCCTGTCATTTCTGGGCTCCATTTTACCTCCCCCTTATACTATATAATAAAGTTCATTTTCTTCTTCACCGTCGATGCTGCTCTGGCCGGCACTGCCGACACAATATTTGTTTGTGCAATGCGTGGGCTGTGTTGGCAGTGTTTCCAGTCATATGAGTGGCCTCTTCTAATGAAGGGAGCCCTGTTGGGGCCCGCACTGGTGAGGGGTGGCGTCTGAGGTTGTTTGCTGCAGCATTTAAACTGTGAGTAATCGAATACGCCAAGGAGCGCTAACCAGATGCAAGTTCGACATTGATGAAAAGTGTGTGCAATACCGGATCCAACAGAAAGAAGCAAGATCTTGCTGCAACCAACAGAAGCCGAAAGGCGTTCTGCGGCAAGAAAAGCAAGTTCCAAAAACTGGAACATGAACTTATCTGTATGTCATGGTAGATGAATTGTCCAAGATGATATGTGTGAGAGCTCTCGGCATTCCTCGCCACGTGGGAATTCTGCTGACAAAATTCAGGGCAAGTCGGGGGAGGCTACACAGTCAGAACCACAACAAGCGCTTCATCCACTGCGAGATCACGACAGATTCCAAGTGTGTATGTGGCTGAAGTTTCATCACCTTGTGGACGCTTGCTGTAGGGAGCACGACAAAGATATTTTCCATATTGGACACTTGCGACGCGCTGTTTGAACATGAAGACACGCAAGAAACAACAGGTAGTACACACACGAGCGCAAACTAACAACTGTTTATTTGATGGAAACGTCACACATATATACTGGGTGAAAGAAAGAAAGAACTGGTAGCTTGCGCAAAGCACACTACAGGAGAACAACCATCTGCGTCACATAATCAAATCTGTGCATGTCTAATATCTAAATTCCTCTCAAAAATGACACTTCATCGTCGGTCAGATGTATCGATGGCGCACTAACACACATGTCTTTGCCAAGGTTGCGCATCGTGAAGGCTTCGATAATTTTTCATTCCCTTGTGTCTTTAGATCGCGATACCACTGTGGTGCCCTGGACATCTGGCGGACATTGGCATCTGTTGCAATGGGTAGCTAAGTTACCAGGGTGGCAAATGTGCTTGTTGTTGTAATTATGCTCACGTAAACGCGAGTTAAGGCTTCTACTGGTTTGTCCAATCTACCGTTTTCCGCATGATAAAGGAACACTATATACATCTTTTTCACACGGTACAAACTTGTTTACATGTTTAACAGAGCATGAATGATTTTCTCTTTGATTGTAGCTGTTGACTTGGTGACAAAGTGAAATTAGTTTGTTAGGCGCCGTAAAAGTCATGGGAATGCCGTACCTACTAGCGATCTTTTTTAGTCCATGCGAAATACCATGCACATAGGGAAGAACTATAGGGAACCCAAGCTCAAGTTTGTGGTACGATGACAGCGCCGCACTGCGGCTCTGGAGAGAAGCTCTGGTGCAACTGGGTGCATGCGCGGCCGGCTCAGCCTGTTTGTCGGAAGCGCGCGCGTGCGTTCTCAGTCGGTGCAGGGAACTGGGGCGCCGTGCCGACAGCTTGGCACGCTGAACCAAGAGGCTTGCAGTGCGAAGCTGCATTTCCACGTTGGCAGAAGCGACCCCGCAAAAGTGCGAGGTCCAAAGTATTGCTGTGTCGTGGCCTGCCACAACAGTGCAGACAACACAAAGGCACGCGATTCACATGTGAAACTGTATCGGTTCTCGGGCATGTCGCACGAGAAATAAAGGCGGCAAGCGTGGATAGCTGACAGTGCTGTCCCGCCTTCTATTTTGGCTGTCTGAGTTCATCGCTTTCATTCGTTTCAACTACATGAATCAGTACGAAACTCGGCGCATGCACGCAGCGACTACAGTAATGATTACTCGCTGTCTTCTCGCATTGTGAAAGTCCAGTTACGGTTGTAGGTGAAACAACGTGTTTTGGTTCCCCGCGTACGTGAGACCTACCTGTCGTTGTTGAACGTTCACACTCGCGTTATACCAAGCGTTGCGCAGTTGGTTGAATTCAATTGAACTCGGTACATTGTCAGAAGTTCGGCGCCTGCAATTCATGCGTCGGGAAGGCTGCTTTATCATGCCGGAACGGACGTCTGTGCATTTTCAGCAAGGTTTGACATCATCCTGCAGGTTTGCTTTGTTTTTGTCACTTCATTAGGGTGATATCCAAGCCGCTAAATATAACTGGCACCTAATACATGCTTTGCAACCTTGAAGTAACCACCTTCCGACTTCGTGCGATTTTCTAGCCGCGTTCACGCAGCAGGTTTTATACGCCTGTCAAGTCGATATCATAAAAAGAGACTGCAAGCATGACGCGAGAGTTGAAAAAACGAGGCGAGCAGTTCATCTTGCTTCACAGTGGTTAAAGCTCAGCTAGCTGCCTGGCGTCTTAATCGGCGGGTGATTCTCCAGCGGCACGGAGGACTTGACTCTAACCTTCTCAGGAAGCAGTGCCATGGCCGCGTAATTTCTTTTTTTCGCACACCGCGAACGTTTGTTCACGAAAGGGCACGGCTGCTACTGCAAGCATATATCAAAACAACAATCATATGATTCGTAGTCCGCACCGCAGAACATCGATAGCGTGCACGGCTTCATTTCGGAGTGCACGTGGACCATTGCATATTTAACATAACAGAATGGGACTTACCTCGAGGTATACGTCCTAACTGTGTAATCGTGACTTGGGAAATGCATTTTGCTTTGAGTCGGGGTGTCGTTGTCATCGATCGTCTGCTCTGCACCATAAACGTGATGGATGAGCCTTTCTCCTTTTATCAAGTTCACTTTTCGGAAGTGCCAGTCAAGCTTGAAGATCCTTTTGAAGCCGCACTACAAGCAGTGCATTGTGAGACGCCGCAAGTGAAGCGCGAGAGCTCTGCACGTGCACGGAAGCAAGTGGCAGTGCATTGGAGAGAAGGGAAAACGTGCGTTGCTGGCACCCAGTTTGTATTTTTATGCCAGAGATGGCGCTGTCTGTCAAGAGCAGCAGTGCCACTAAGCGATGCTTGGGGAGCCTATAGGTCTCTCCCTGCACTTCTGTTTTGGTCCTGCGTCCGTCTTGTGCTTCTTGTTGAGGCTTTTCAAGAGCCTCTCAGCGAGAGAAGTGATCAGGGCGTCAGGGTAAGCGCTGTCCCCAAGTCTATCTACTTGCTTCTTCAAACTTCGCGCTACCACATGGTCACACGGCTTTTGACAGCTGTTTAACATGCACGCATACGCAACACTTCTTTTCACAAGCTTAGAGTGACCTGAGCTATAGCTCAACAAACTTTTATCGCTCCTTACTTCATATTCCCAGCACGTGTGACCCTCACTTTGCGAAATCATGATGTCAAAAAATTTTATGCCGGAACTTGTGGGTAATTCCTAAGTGAAATCCAGACCATGAAATGCCATTTTAAACATAGCAACGATATCGCTGGGGTATATGTTGCCACTTTTTGAGTTTTTTGAGCCTTCTTCTTGTATTACAAGAAATAAATAAAGATACTACTACTACTACTAGGAAAGAAGAATAAAAAATCATCAACATAACGGAAACAAGTCAAAGTGCCATACCCTTGCTCACGGGATTTCCGATCCTGGTCTCCTTTCACCATGTAAAGGTTCGACAGGACCAGCGCCAGGCACAACCCAGTACAGATTCCGTCCCTCTGAACAAAGATGGATCCATGAACTTCTACGTATAACGACTGTAGGTACATGCGTAGCAAATCCAGAAATCCGTTAACACTAGTCCGTGCCTGGTGCCGGCCCTGTCGAACCTTTACATGACGAAAGGAGACCGGGATCTGAAATCCCACTACTACAGTTGCAGAAACAGTATGAATGTTTAGCAGGCTGTCATCGGCCTGATTTGGGTAAAGGCTGAACCCAGTCGAAATTCCAGAAAGAGAATTGTGACCCTTGCACGAGTGCATTCACTACTTTCATGCCTCATTTCAATCCGTGAGTACTGCACATGGCTCAGGCATGCTGAAGACTCATTGGGTTCATACAACAGTGCCTTGCGGACGGTCACTACCAAAATGAGTAGAAATGGGAATTTCATGGGTTTGCCACTTGGAAATTAAATACCATGTGACACTGAATATCGGTAGTGAAAGTAGTGCGTGGGGCATCTTCAAGGTATGGGGTTCAGGTATATGCTCCAGGTAAGTGGTTGGGTCCTCACAACAGATGAAACTATCTTATGGTTATAGTTGAAACTGTTGACTTCTTCTGTGAAGCTCAACATTTGAGTGGGGATTGAAAAGTAAATGACAGTCACATGGCACCTTACGGCTAAGTGACTACGAATGGTGGAATGTCATTTTCCTTTTAACTACCTAAGCACACCTAGCATGACTAAGGCTTTCTTGAAGTGAAGTGCTGTTGGGACCAACGTCACTGATGGAAGTGTCCCCTGGTGCCACTTTCCAGAAGCTGCCTGAAGAGTTGGACTTGGCTGCCATCCAGCTGGTGCGCAAGGTTCTTCGGAGACAGCTGGCAGTGGTCAGTACCTTTCAGGACATTACACAAATGGCGGCATGCTCACAGACAAGTGCTGACTCACTTTGTCGTTGGGAAAAAATTAAAGTGCGCATGTGTAAGGGCAGACATAAAATTTAGTTTTATTATACATCAATTATGCAAGAAAAAATAATGTGCCCTCAAAATCTAGTGTAAAAAGCCATAAAGTAATTATGTGGCATTCAAAAATGCGAATTCTTTGTCAGTTAATGCTACATAAGGCTTGCTTACACAATTATTTCGCGATATAGAATGCCTCGGTTATTTCACATGTTCCTATGACCAAACAAAATCTTCGTATCAGACCAAAGAGGCTCACACTGAAGATTTTTCCAGTGATTAAGTACGTGCAATTGATTTTGCCTAATGATTGCTGATGCTCTTTCAACCGAGTGTTGATACATCGGCCAGTGTGGCCAATGCAATTATTACAGCATGTGATTGGCAACATGTAAAGACTGACACCTACTCTGCATTTAACAAACTTGGTGTCTTCTTTTGGAAGACACATCCACTTTCTCTTTTTTGTTTTGTCGTACTTTTTATAGACTGCATGGCAAATTTGTTGCAACTTATCAGGAACACTGAAAACAACATCAACGCCAAAATGGTTGGCAAGGTGCTTAAGACTGTTAAGAAAATGACGTACCTAAGGCATAACATTGATGCATTTACATTGCATGTCGTTTCTTACTCTATCTTTTCCATTTCAACAGTTTTTGATGTCTTAAAGGGACACTAAAGAGAAACAATGAATCGGTTTAGATCGATAAATTGTGCTCTGAGAACTCTAATGTCATTAATTTCGCCATCATAGGTTTATTAATAGAGGAGACAATCAAGTTCAAAGTTTCATTTTTAAATTTCGTGCCGAAATCTCCCTCCATGACGTCACAAATTTCAAAGTGCATTTATCGTATCTTGGTGCCATTGGATCCACAAAGTTACCCCAAACTTGGTATGTTAAGTGTATGGCCCCCTCAGAGCACAATGTACTTCATTTTTACCGATTAGGAACTACGTAGTCCCTAGTAGGCGCCCTCAAAACATGTGTCGTCACGGTGAATGGTGCGTAAACTTCAAGGTGGTGTCGCCACCCACATTTTGTTTTTGCCCGTTTTCTCGCTTGCTAAGCGTCTTCTCGCAGCAAGCGTGGTGTTTTTGGTATCGTGAAAGAGTACTTTACTAATATGAGAAAAATCGTTTTGCTCTTTAGTGTCCCTTTAATAACTCTTTCAGCCGCTCTGCAAATAACATTTTTCGGAATCCAGCCAATTTGAGTCTGTTCTTAAGTGAAAATTCCAAATGCATTGTGTGAGGACATGATTTTAGCAAAGCCAGCCCTGAGGCACCGGGCCTGCATTTGATTTGTCACAATTTTTGAGTGGCCTTATATAGTTGAGAATGAGTTTTTGTGATTTTGTACTATACATCCGGCGAGCGTGTTTGGATGCTAGCTGCGGTGTTAAAGGGGTCATGAACCACTTTTCCAACTAATGATCTAATGGCCTCAGTATCGGAGTGTACTGCCTCCCGAATCGATTGCCGTAAAAATTTCTGGAATCCGTCAAGAATCAGCGGAGTTACGGGGGTTTGGCGCACGCTCCCAGCGCTTTCTCTCTTTTCTCGTGCCGACGAGCGCACTGGAAGCTAGACAGGGAGGGATGGCATGGGGGAAAGAAGTTACGCCAGCGCGCGTCATGAAACGCGATCGCTCTCCCGCTGTGATTCGCTTGCGCGAGTGCGGCGCCGTCAAGTGGCGGCATTCCGCGGCAAGAAGCGCATCTGATCCGAACGCCGCTCTCGATTTACGTCGGCTATCGGCCAATAAGCATGCTATGTCTTTGCGACGTACAGCGGACAGACGCCCCGCCCACCGACGAGAGTGAGAACCGGCCTCTGTTTGAAAAGAGGGTGCCTGGGGAAACGGCAACTTCGCGCTCCGCTTGTGGCCATTACGCGGCGCGCACGACTGTAATATTTGGCAGAGCAGTTCATAGCCGTGTCAGCTTTCCGCAGGATGTGTTTTTTCAATCAGCCCAAGGGGTGCTTCATGACCCCTTTAAGTCAAGGAATTTTAATTCATTATGTTGTTACTGCAGCAGCTGTATTTCCTTATACCGGTTTTTTGTGGCATTTTTTGTTGACTTATGCCATGTTGGATGCTAACTGGGAGTCAGCTGCCAGCCTTACTCGTACAACATTCCAGTTTGTGGCTGTCGCATTCATTGCTTCACCCTTGCAGTGAAACTGACTTTTTGGGTCAGCTGCTGTGTCGCTGTGGCGTAGCCTCTGCTACATACTGTGCAAGCCTGAAGCTTCCTCCCGACCTTGCTCGGTCCCCTTACCGCACTAGCTATATGACACCTTCCAATTGATAACAGAGTTGTGTTTTGCCTCATTTCAAAGCACGTGTGTTCACTTGTTTGTGCCATGAGGACAAGGGTGGGACTGAAAGTCGAATATATTCATATTTTAAGAAAGAGAAAATTGACAAGCACCCGTATGTAGCACGAAGCCACTAGGAAATCCATATGGATTTCTCAGAAATAAAGCCTCTTAGTCGCCGAAAAATTCGTCCTGGTCCGGGGTTCAAACCCGGAACCAACGCCGGCAGTGAAGAGGCTTTATTTCTGAGAAATCCGTATGGATTTCCTTGTGGTTTTGTGCTAAAAACGGGTGGTTGTCAATTTTCCCTCTCTCAACCCTTCCGCCACCTTGCGGGGTTCCGCAGAACTGATTTGCAGTATCCGTGTTTTCCTGACATCTGCAACTTTGACACTTTTCTTAACAGAATGATTCGAGATTGTATATCCCGTGACGTACACTCATGTGCATTAAGGACACTACACCCAGCGAAGAAAGAAGGCCAAGACAACAGCAATGTCTGCTCAAGCCACAGACAGTGATGCGCGAAGAATTCTTCAGAATTAACACTGCTATTGAAAATGCAAGCATGTCGCTGGCTAGCACCGAGAGGAAGCACCAAACATTCCGTGTGCCAGGAATGTTTCATTTGAGCAACTGATCTACTTCGTTTTTATCAAGCTTGTTCCTCTCATCTTGGAATCAGTGCAGGTCAGATGACTACATTTTATCACTACTGTCACTTCAAGTTTTCATAAAAGAGAACATTTTAAAAATGAACTTTGAGGATGCAGAATGTTCTGCTCATCCTCAGTGTTATTCATTGTTGCACATGACGTGCATTTTGTGTGAAAAGCTTACAGGGCACATGATCTGTGAAAAAAAATAGCACGATAAATTAAATGACCTGAAATAATACCTAGCGCAAAGAAACGACAAAGCACTGAACTGCTGCGTGGTACATAATTGAGGAGAAGTTATAGAGAATAAAAGGAACAGGCTAGTGCTCTGGACCGAACTAAACTGCACCAACTTGGAAAAGCCATTCTGTAGGACGATAAGCAAGCACAGTTTTAAGTTTATAAATCGTGTAGCCAATTTTGAGATTCCTTGCCTGTGTACTCAGATGAAAATTATAACCGGTGAGCTTACACCAAGCGCATTCCCTCTGGCAGAGACAACAGCTGTATTTAACCCTTTACTGCACAGTTGTTTGTTTCGTCATAATATTATTCATGGAGTTGCATCACAATAGCTCTACTACCATCATTGGAAATAACCTTCGTAGGTTTTTACAGTTAGTGTTAGCAGAGAGGAAGTGCGTTGCATATTAGCAACAACAGGCAAATAAGGAACGAGTTGAAGGGAAAAGATACTTAGTGCAATTTGAACTCAAACATTTCCTTGCGCATGAGAATGAGTGGGTGCACTTGTGTTGTAGTGTGTTACGAAAGAAAGCAATTGCTCTTGCTTGTTGAACAAAGCTGGCTTCCACAGCTCTAGCAGTATGCCATGCATCCAGGAAAGTTGCAGCACTTTTCCACACCAGGTTGAACATTCAGAGGAGCAAACAGATCGTAACAAAGCAAATGAAATTTGTAACAAAACAAAGCTGAACGCAGCCGCAGACTAAACAGGAAGCCTTGGTAACTTGAACGCAGGCAGAACCACTTTAGATGCACGTTCCGAGCTCGGTCAAGCAATCAAGAGGACACGAGAGGCGGGGACACTCGGAACTGAGGGCAGAACGGAACGTGTAATAAAACACTATGCACAGTGTTTTAGTGGTATGGCCCAAAATTTAGAACGTAGAAGCACATACGTAAGCGTACACCCAGAATGAAGCGACACTGTAGCGCGCGAATACACCCAAGTTCTTCAAGAAAATTTGGGCATACAACCTAAAAACATGCTACGCATATGTTGAATCGAAATGGAGTTACACTAGGGGTCTTCGTCACTCCTTGAAAGGTCGCTGTCTTCACTATCAGAAGGAATTACTCGCCCATAGAAGCGTTCACGGCCCATTTCCCTTTCTGAGAAGAAAAGAAACCCACGTGCAAGCTGTTGCATTTGCGCAACATAGCAATGTTGAGTCGCCAGGAACAAACAATTATGAAATGACAAGGTTCTTTTTTTTAAACTATGTTATCGGGAGGATGTGTAGCAGAGCGTAAAAAATTTTACTGCACTTTGTCTAAAAATGCCCTTATAATTGGCAAAACTTCACCAGTATCGCTGCACGTGGGGTGCGCCATGGATTTCTTGTGAATAGTTGCACGGGATGAGCACAGACGGCACCACAAGACGAAGCATTTTTCAAACTAATGTTGCGGGAATGCAACAATGTGTACAGGCAGCTCCTAACGGACTTTCCTTTTGTTTTGATTGCCATTTATTGGAATGTTGTGTAAATGCAACAAGGTGCAGTAAAGGGTTAAGGTAAATTGATCAAAAAAGGGATTTTTTAAGCTTTCATTACTAAAAAATAACACACACTCTGAGGTGCATTGGTGAGCACATAGGAGCGCTCGAAGCCATTTAAAAATGGCGTCAAAAGTCATGCTTCCTGACAATTGCGAAGGTTTATTGACCTGGTGCTTTCCATAATTGTTTCTGTGTGTATGTGTTCTTTTGTAGCAAATATGGCTAGATTGGTTAAATATATTAATTTCCTGCCATTTTCATAAGCTTTGGTTGCAAATTGTCTCAGTAGGGATGCCTTTGTAGCATAGCCATTGCATTATCTTGCGTGTACTTTCCACACGTGTTTTTAAAAGTAAAAGTGGATTTTTCTCCCGATCAGTTTTTTTTAATATTGTCCGAACTTGATCTACGTTTTCTGGAAAACTATCCGACCAATTGCACTGAAATTTTCCAACGTTATACTTTAATCCCTTCCAAATAGTCTGAACCAAACTCTTTGAGCTGTAATTAAAAAAGTTTAATTGGAAAGCCTCTCTTACAGCATGTGCAAGTGAGGACAATATCTTTTTGCTGGTGCGATAAACGTATGCGCATCCAGTCTTTTAGCTAAGGATTGGTGCCACCACTATGTGGAACGAGCATGCGAAATTTCAGTCATACTGTATTGTGTTTCAGAAAAGGTGCATTTTATATTACAACCCAGTCTAAAATTTGGTACTCAAATACAAAAAAGAAAGGAAAGCTACGGGGTAAAAATTACGCAAAGTGGAGGCCACATGCTTTCTTAATACTGAACACGTGATATTTCAAAATAAAGTATGGAACAGTTCCTGAGATATAAAGCTAAAGCCAAGACGACCCATTTACCGTGCCATAACACTTAAGAGGTGCAATTACAAATGAAATAGCAGAGCCGAGGTTAAACGTGAATGAGGCCCAGAATTAATGCTATTGCCAAAGAGACTGGTAATTAACAGGAAATACAATTACCGACAATTATGTACGCCTGATAAGCTTTTAGCTGTGAAATGCAGCTGATGCGTTTATATATCATAGTGCCACGCCCACTTCTTGTTTTATTTTGAATTATTCGGGTTTGACCAGCAAGGACGTTTATCAACGATCGACGCTGTCCGCAAAGCAGTGTTCGAGAAGCTTCTCGATTGTAGTAGATCGTTTTGTTAAGATTGCGCGCCACCCGTGAATGTTCTAGCTTTGTCGAGAGATAATGCCGCCACCAGCGATATTGCTGGAAAGTTTGATAGCGCCTGTATAAAAGCCGACGCGCTTGACCGCTTGTCAGTTGATCGACGGACGACGCCCTGTTCGCCGCTATCATTGTACAGCGTGTATTGCTGTAGTTCTAGTTCTCATTTTCCGGCCACAAGTTCGGCCAAGTAAACAGTTTCATCCTGAAAACGCCGACTGCTGTCTTCGTCGACGTCACGACCACGTGACATCTGGTGGAGGTGCTGCTTCTTCCATGATACGGACGCCCCCGCGAAGCACTGACCCAAGCCCAAGCCGCGACGAGGACGACGGCAAAGAAATCCCGGATCGTCGAACGAGCCGCAGGCAGAAGGGACTGCAGCCAGAGTACGGGCTCCTTCTCGAAAAAACCAGGCAGCCCCAGATCCCAACATCGAGCGCAGCGACGATGACCGACCCCGTACAGCCTGCTCCGATCCTTCTCCGGCAGCCCAAGGAGCCGCCAACCTTCTGCGGGTCGTCATTCGAAGACCCGGAAAGCTGGCTCGAAGCCTACGACCGAGTTGCCCATTTCAATGGCTGGACAAGCGAAGACAAGCTACGACATGTGTACTTTGCCTTGGAAGACACCGCTCGTACCTGGTTCGAGAACCAAGAGCAAACCCTGACAACGTGGGACATATTTCGCGCCAGGTTCCTCGCCACGTTCACGAGCGTCGTTCGCAAAGAGAGGGCTGAGGCTCTGCTCGAGACCCGCGTGCAGATGCCGAACGAAAACGTGGCGCTCTTCGCGGAAGAAATGACCTGGCTGTTCCGCCACGCTGACCCCAATATGCCTGAAGAGAAGAAGGTTCGTTTCCTCATGCGAGGAGTAAAGGAACAGCTCTTCGCTGGACTTATGAGGAATCCACCGAATACCGTCCAGGAATTTGTCTCAGAAGCCACGACCATCGAGAAGACGCTAGAAATGCGCACCCGCCAATATAATCGCCGATCAATCCAAGACAGCCCCGCTGTTCATGCGCTCGGCTCCGACGACCTGCGCGAAACAATCCGAGCGATCGTGCGAGAGGAGCTGTGCAAGCTGTTGCCCTCACCCCAGCCTCAAGTGGACTCCATCGCAGACGTCGTTCGAGAAGAAATCCAGCAATCGCTGGGCACCCTTGAACCGCCACAGCCTCAGCCGCAAGCCTTGAGCTACGCTGCTGCAGCCCGACGCTACGCTCCCCCGCCGCGCCCGCGTCAAGACACCGCATCGACGCAGTTCTGTCGCCAGACACCGCCGCAATCATCGACGCCCTACCGCCCACCTGGCGGCCAGCACTACACCTCAAGGGGAAGACCGACATTTGGCGCGCCCCTGACAACCGCCCGCTCTGCTACCACTGCGGGGAGGCCGGCCACACGTACCGCCGCTGCCAGTACCGACAGATGGGGCTACGCGGATTCGCCGTGAACGCGCCGCGCCCGCAGCCAGGCGAACGGCCTCGCGACATCGACGACTACCTCACCGGAACACAGTGGCAACAACGACGACTTTCCTGCTCGCCGTCGCCCGGCCGCTACATGTCACCGCACCGCCGGCAGTACACTGGCCCAAACCGGGGTCGGTCGCCTAGCCCGTATCCGGAAAACTAAGGGCAGCAACCGATGGAGGTGCTGTTGCTGAACGCCGAAACGTTGAAGATCCTCCGCCGTCTACGACGCCGCCGCGACGAAGTTCCGAGCCCCCGCCGCACGCCGAACGACGTCATGAAGACGAAACTTTGCGACCCGTGGAAGCAGACCTGACGACGCAACGCGGAAGCAGCGGTGCAAACCGACGTAGCCGTGACCCGACGCCGCGACGTACACGCAACGCAAGACGGCGGACTAGCGACCTCGACGTACTATTCGACGGACACAACGTTACCGCTCTCGTCGACACTGGGGCCGACTATTCCGTCGTCAGTGGGTCATTCGCCGCGAAGTTGAAGAGAGTTAGGACTGCTTGGGGAGGTCCTGAAATCCGGACCGCTGGAGGTCATTTGATAAGCTGGCTGGAGTCTGCAGAGCAAGAGTCAGCATCAGTGACCGAACCTATCCTGCGAGCTTTCTTATCCTGCAGCACTGTTCCAGGGACGTGATACTTGGGATGGACTTCCTAAGTGAACACGGTGCCGTAATAGACCTGAGATCCGAGTCAATAACACTAACCTCAGAAAAAGCGTTGCCGCCACACACGACGCCAGGAAAGCCCGTATTGAATGTGATAGAAGAGCACGTCACCATTCCGCCTCTCTCCAGCATCATCATTTCCGTCGGCACCGAAGAACACGCAGACCTTGAAGGTGTCATCGAGGGCGATCAGCACCTATTTCTGAACCGTCAGATTTGCGTCGCAAGAGGCATAGCCGAGCTGCGTGATGGCAAAGCAAAGGTGCTGACAAATTTCAGCCACGAATATAGGCACCTCAACATTGGTACGACGGTCGCCTACATCCACGAATTCGTGGAATCCAGCAATGCTCTCGCCCTCTTCGATACTACCGAACCTGCTTTGACGAATCGACGAAACCAACCAGATTTCGACGTCAACCCAAGCCTCCCGAAGCACGAGCAAGACCAGCTAAAAACCCTGCTCCTACAATTCAAGGACTGCTTCTCGTCGTCGTCAAGAATTCGACAGACCCCAGTCACGAAACATCACATCATAACAGAAGAAAGTGCCCGACCAATCCGTCAGAGCCCGTACCGAGTTTCGACGCGAGAACGCGAGGCCGTCAAGAAACAGGTCGACGAAATGCTACGCGACGACATCATCCAGCCGTCCAAGAGTCCGTGGGCGTCACCTGTGGTGTTAGTGAGGAAGAAGGATGGAACCCTACGTTTCTGCGTCGACTATCGTCGCCTGAACAAGGTCATGAAGAAGGACGTGTACCCTCTCCCACGAATAGACGACGCCCTAGATCGACTCCACAACGCCAAGTACTTTTCGTCGATGGACCTCAAGACCGGCTACTGGCAAATCGAAGTCGACGAGAGAGACCGAGAAAAGACTGCCTTCATAACACCAGATGGCCTGTTCGAGTTCAAGGTCATGCCCTTTGGTCTTTGCTCGGCGCCCGCGACTCCAACGCGTTATGGATACAGTACTGGCCGGCTTGAAGTGGCAGACATGCCTTGTGTACTTGGACGATGTCGTTGTGTTTTCCTCAAACTTCCTCAACCTTCGACACCTTGAAGCTGTACTTCAAGCAATCAAGACCTCCGGACTCACCCTGAAGCCTGAAAAGTGCCGCTTCGCGTACGGGGAGCTCTTGTTTTTGGGTCACGTGATCAGCAAGAATGGTGTTCGCCCGGACCCGCGGAAAACGGCTGCCATCGCTGCCTTCCCGCCACCCACCGATAAGAAGGCCGTACGCCGTTTTCTCGGCTTGTGCGCCTACTACAGATGCTTTGTCAAGGAATTTTCACGAATAGCCCAGCCACTAACGCACCTGACGAAGACCGACGTGCCATTCAAGTGGGAAACGGCGCAAATCGAGGCATTTCAAGAACTTAAACGACGCCTTCAGATGCCTTCAATACTAGCGCATTTCGACGAAGACGCCGATGCGGAAATCCACACCGACGCAAGCAGCCTAGGACTCGGCGCCGTCCTCGTGCAGAAGACTGACGGGCTGGAGAGGGTCATCAGTTATGCTAGCCGGTCGCTATGAAAGGCAGAAATCAACCATTCCACAACGGAAAAGGAGTGCCTGGCCATCATCTGGGCTACATCGAAGTTTCGCCCCTACCTCTACGGCTGGCTCTTCAAAGTTGTGAGCGACCACCACGCCTTGTGTTGGCTAGCTAACTTGAAGGACCCTTCCGGTCGCCTCGCACGGTGGAGCCTATGACTGCAAGAATTCGACATTCACGTCGTTTACAAGTCCGGAAGAAAACACTCTGACGCCGACTGCCTGTCTCGTGCCCCCGTGGACCCGCCGCCGCAAGACGACCAGGATGATGACTACTTCTTGGGAACCATAAGTGCCGATGACTTCGCTGAACAGCAGCGATCCGACCCGGAACTCAGAGGCCTTATGGAATACCTCGAGGGCAAGAACGCCGTCGTTCCGAAAGTGTTCAAGCGAGCACTGGCGTCGTTTTTCTTACGCAACGGCGTTCTCCAAAAGAAGAACTTCTCGCCATATCGAGCCAAGTACCTTCTCGTGGTGCCTCCAGAATTGCGACCAGAAGTCCTCGAGGCCCTGCACGACGACCCGACAGCAGGACACCTCGGTGTTTTCCGAACGCTGGCAAGAGTACAGGAAAAGTACTACTGGCCGCGCCTTGCCGCCGATGTCACTCGCTACGTAAGGACATGCCGAGACTGTCAGCGACGCAAGACACCGCCAACAAGAACAGCGGGCTTTCTTCAGCCGATCGAGCCACCTCGGCGACCGTTCCAGCAGATCGCGATGGACCTCCAGGGGCCGTTCCCAATGTCTACTAGCGGTAATAAGTGGATTGTCGTAGCTACTGACTACCTGACCCGCTACGCCGAAACAAGGGCCCTACCTAGAGGCAGTGCTGCCGAGGTAGCGAAGTTCTTTGTTGAAGACATCGTTCTGCGTCATGGCGCCCCAGAGGTCCTCATCACCGACAGAGGTATGGCGTTTACAGCGGAGCTAACTCAGGCGATCTTGAGGTACAGCCAGACAAGCCACTGCCGGACCACTGCCTACCACCCTCAAACCAATGGCCTCACCGAGCGGCTAAATAAGACCATCGCCGACATGCTGGCCATGTACGTTGACGTCGAGCACAAGACGTGGGATGCCATCCTTCCGTACGTGACCTTCGCATACAACACCGCTGTGCAAGAAACAACGCAGATGACACCTTACAAGTTGGTCTACGGACGGAGCCCGGCAACGACGCTCGACGCCATGTTACCAAACGTGACCGACGAGGAAAACATCGACGTGACCACCTACTTACAACGTGCCGAAGAAGCTCGACAGCTCGCCCGCCTGCGCATCAAGACCCAGCAGTACACCGACAGCCGTCGCTACAATCTTCGACGACGCTTCGTGGAATACCAGCCCGGCGACTGTGTTTGGGTCTGGACGCCGATACGCCGACGTGGGCTTAGCGAAAAACTCCTTCGGCGATATTTCGGGCCATACAAGGTTCTCCGACGTCTCGGCGCTCTTGACTACGAGGTCATCCCGGACGGCATTACGAACTCCCAGCGACGCCGCGCACGACCTGAAGTCGTCCATGTCGTGTGCCTCAAGCCGTTTTTTGCGCGTTAGCGAACCTGGGGACTCTACTTTTCCTTTGTTATTGTAATTTAATTATGTATGCACTTGTTTTTTTTTCTCTCTTCTTTGTTCTTTCACAAGCATCGGGACGATGCTTTTTTCAGAGGGGGGCAATGCCATGCCCACTTCTTGTTTTATTTTGAATTATTCGGGTTTGACCAGCAAGGACGTTTATCAACGATCGACGCTGTCCGCAAAGCAGTGTTCGAGAAGCTTCTCGATTGTAGTAGATCGTTTTGTTAAGATTGCGCGCCGCCCGTGAATGTTCTAGCTTTGTTGAGAGATAATGCCGCCACCAGCAATATTGCTGGAAAGTTCGATAGCGCCTGTATAAAAGCCGACGCGCTTGACCGCTTGTCAGTTGATCGACGGACGACGCCCTGTTCGCCGCTATCATTGTACAGCGTGTATTGCTGTAGTTCTAGTTCTCATTTTCCGGCCGCAAGTTCGGCCAAATAAACAGTTTCATCCTGAAAACGCCGACTGCTGTCTTCGTCGACGTCACGACCACGTGACAATAGCATATAGCCCATGTGTCGTTCATAAGTTGTCAAGGGATAGGGTGGCACACACCAAGATCCTGTCAGGGGCCCTCTCAGGATAGTGGTGCCTTCGGATGTGATGTGCGACAGTTAGATGCCTGATGTGTTCGCCCAGGTTGACGGTTCTTGCCTTGGCAAGTGAACCAGGTGCGCACTAGTGGGTGCAGGCTGATGGAGGCTCAATCCCCAGAACCTTTGTCAGCTAGGGGTTGTTCGTTCACTCACATTTTTAACACGACAGTGTTTTATGCCAGGGTCCACCACGGCTCCACTGACGCATTGCCGTCACGGATATGGCGTTGTAAAATATAAAGACTAACCTAACATATGGCAAAGAAAAAACTATAAGAAAAAGTTCCGTCACCGGGAAACGAACTTACAACCTCTCGATCGCCAGCGCGCAGCGCGCAGCGCGAAACAACTTCGCCACAGACGGCATGTTCTCTGCTATGCTAACGGCGAGCTATTTATGTACACCATTTGCCAGTGGCGGTACTCAGAGATCGGCGGTACAGCGTGTTTTCGTTATCACTGGCGAGATGGCGCGAAGGGCTCGAACAGCGCGCTTTAAAAGTCTTTCCCCACGAGGATTAGCGCGCGCCTCGATAGGGCGTGGTTGTTCGTGTGGGCGCTTATCTCGTGATCTCGGTGGTTTGTACGTCCTGCGCTCTGCCTGCAAGTTTCCGTTGAGAGCACGAAGGTTACCTCGCTCTCTGCAGCGGCCGCTTTTGCGAAAGGAGCGCGCTGCTCACACAGAAATAAGTTACAACTGTGACATTCGCGCTCATCCTGTGTACGTTCGTTCCGCGCGTCCTTTCTGCTTGAGCAGCGCATTGCAAGTTTCGAGTGGCTTGCTGTTCTTCGCATAACATTACAATTTGATGCTGTAGCATTCATTCCTTCACGTTTGGGGCGAAAGAATGCACAACCAACGCTCAACTACGTCTGTGAAGACACGTTTCACTTTCATGTTATACCGATTCCTATGACAGAGGGATCAGCCATGTTTCTTTCGCCTGTTCAGCGCCATCGCAGGGTACTCTAAAAGGACGGAACTGGTGTTCTGTTTTCTCAAATAGGTCACTTCATATTTTTTTTTTGAAACTGAAAGGCATTAATCAAGACGCAGCTTTAATTACCATGGTCTCAACTACTCTACCTCGCCATTCAATACCACAAGCTGCGTCCTCATTGGACCTTTTTTTTTGCGTCCTCTGTCCAACAAATCATCGATGCCACCTTCGGTTAAGGGCATGCTGGATATAAATTTTTTCTTTGCTTGAGCAGACAGGCGGTAAGGTAACGGAACACTGTTTGTCAAGTTTTGTGCTGTTGAATCACGGCTGTGTGCACTTGGTCCTCACAGAAATTCAGACTTTTTGCCCAAACTTCTGGCGAGGAAACATTGGAGGCAGTTAGTGTGTCGATAGTAGTAATTTTTCCAACAAATAACAAAACAAATATTGTTTCACTGATCTCTCTTATGCAAGTTTATTAGTGATGTCACAGAAAGGTGGGCTCTGTATGCTGATGTTATCTCATTGTTGTTGCAGGTGTCCAAGCGAGTGTCTGATCTGATCCTGCAGAACCAGTCGTGGTACACGCTGGAGCTGCAGCGTGTCACCGAGCTGCAGGACAGCCTCGATGAAGCCTGCTCTGTCTGCATCCGAGGGCGCAAGTAAGCCGTTGCTCCGCTTGACCACTTGCAGCGCTGGCTTAGCACCTGTGCTATTGTGTAGCTTAACATTCGGGTGCTGCTTCAATTCCCAGCCATGACAGCAGCATTTTGAAGGTGGTGATCATTTATTCGATCTTTATAAGAACCAGAAAATAAAACACGTCACTTGAAAATCTGGTTCTCCGAAACAACTCCAAAAAATATTATAATATTGTTAGAGAGCTGGTGCGAATATGAGCTGGTGCGATGCTCTCCAAAGTGATGAAGACGACGAGTGTGCGTGTGGGTCTCTTTAGCCATCTTGTTTGCATATTGCGATACTCTTGTAGATGCACATTAAATCGACCTCTTGCCTTGGTCACAGCTGTGGGGTACAACACACCTTGAAATGGAGCTCCACAGCGGTGGTCGTTTGGAGGGGCTCTCTGCAGTGGCGGAAGATATGGCGTGTGCATCTGCACCCACGGCAGCAGCGGTCGGGCGTAAACCCAACAGGGTAGTGCCATTTAGCGGTTCCGGCGATTCCGACTCTTATGCTGGAAATCTGATGTTCTATCTCAAGGGAACTGCCAAAGTATCGTTTGAGAACCATGAAACTGAAGTCGGGGGCTGGGAATTGTGCCAAGTGAAAATGTTGGACGTGCTTGGAAAGCCTGTTGTGCGAAAGATAGCCACGAACAAAATGCTCGCGACTCATCCGCAGACGTCTACCGAATCCTCCTTTTAATACGTAGAATGTGTGCTAGCATTGTGTTGCACGGCTGATGCCGACATGTGGGAGGCCGACAAGGTTGGGGATGTCTTTGAGGGGATATTCAATCTTTTAAAATGTAAAAATTATTCGACAGCAGATGCCATTATGAAGGTGTGCTGGCGTTTTGAGCGGCCTAGAAGCCAGCGCATTGACACTGTGTTTGCCTGGCTTCCCAGTACGGCTCTTGTGAAGACTGCTCGTGAAAACAACTGTCAGCTCCACTTTCGTCAGGCCGGGTGACTCGGATTGTGAACTTTAAGCCTAGCCTCTGCCCCAGCTCATAGTGGTGCAGGTGATACGACCTAAATCATTGCTCCAGTGGTTCAAGCCATTGTCCGTAAGGAACTCACCAGCGCAGGCATTCACTCTGTGTGCACTGTGGCCAGCCCACAGCAAACTTCATGGTGTCCCCCCTTTCCTATCATGAGCGGCAATTTCCTGTCCGATATTGCGACCCTGCTGCTTGATGAATAAATAAGCGAACGCGGCAATACTTTCTCCCTCCCCCGAAAAAGCCTTGCCCTGATGCTGAAAACAAAATGTGCAGTTCAAAAAATTCATACAAAAGAAATTAACAAAGTAAGTTAAGTTCCACAATGCATCAGCATGCATAGTGAGGTTTAAGGCGCACTACGTGGATGACTTTTGGTTGTGCACAACACCCGCTGAGAGTTCGTATTGCCGTCGAGGACAATCTCGTAGTCCAGTGCACCGAGACGTCCAAGTTCCTTGTATAGTCTGAAGTCAAAGTCAAAGTTTATTTTTCATTCTGTCATACAGAAAGAAAGGACTGTGAAAAAAAAGCTGTTTTAAAACAGCTTGACTTGTTCACAGCCCCATACAAAAAAGAAAGCAGAAAAATAAATATAAAGTAAAAAGTCGGAGCGGTAGCAGCACTGCGGTAAACATGGCGATATGGCACCTCACGGGCAGTGCGCCATGACAGGGCGTACACATTGTAGTTGTGATTTTAATATATATATATATATGAGAATATATTCTCTCCACTTATATATATATAAGTGGAGAGAATTGAGCATGCTCTAAAGAACGGAAGAAGCCTCAACGCTACGAAGACAAAACTGTGCATAGGCAAAAATCAGATGTATGCGTTAAGGGACAAGGATGGCAAGGTCACAACCAATATGGATAGAATAGTTGAGATAGCGGAAGAGTTCTACAGAGATCTGTACAGCAGCCGAGACAGTCAGGATGATAACGTAAGAAGCAGTAATATCCCAGAGGAATCTGACATCCCACCAGTATTAACAGGAGAAGTAAAGAAAGCCCTAAAGGGAATGCAAAGAGGCAAAGCCGCTGGTGAGGATCAGGTAACATCAGACCTGTTGAAAAACGGTGGAGAGATTATGGTAGAGAAACTGGCCACCCTGTATACGAAGTGTCTCTCGACAGGGAGGATACCAGAATCTTGGAAGAATGCCAACATCATCTTGATCCATAAGAAAGGGGACGTCAAGGACCTGAAAAATTACAGGCCCATCAGCTTACTGTCCGTTGTCTACAAGCTATTCACAAAAGTAATTGCTAACAGAATTAATACGACATTAGAGTTTAATCAACCAAGGGACCAGGCAGGATTTCGTACAGGCTTCTCAACAATAGACCATATTCATACTATCAATCAGGTGATCGAGAAATGCGCGGAATACAACCAACCCCTATACATAGCCTTCATAGATTACGAGAAGGCATTTGATTCGGTGGAGACATCAGCAGTCATGCAAGCACTGCGGAATCAGGGCATCGACGAAGCCTATATAAACATAATGGAAGAAATCTACAGCGCATCCACAGCCACTATAGTCCTTCATAAAGAAAGCGACAGAATCCCAATAAAGAAGGGCGTATGCCAGGGAGACACGATCTCTCCAATGCTATTCACCGTGTGTTTACAGGAGGTTTTCAGGGCCCTAGATTGGGAAGAATTAGGGATAAGAGTTAATGGAGAGTATCTCAGTAACCTGCGCTTCGCTGATGACATTGCATTGATGAGTAACGCGGGAGACGAATTACAGCTCATGATTACTGAACTGGATACGGAAAGTAGAAGAGTAGGTCTGAAAATTAATATGCATAAAACTAAAGTAATGTGGAACAATCTTGGCAGAGAACAGCGCTTCGCGATAGGTGGCGAGACGCTGGAAGTTGTAAAGGAGTACGTCTACTTAGGACAGGTAGTAACCGCGGAGCCGAACCATGAGAGTGAAATAACTAGAAGAATAAGGATGGGATGGGGCTCATTCGGCAAGCATTATCAAATCATGAATGGTAGTCTACCACTATCTCTCAAGAGGAAGGTATATAACAGCTGCATCTTACCGGTACTTACCTACGGAGCAGAAACCTGGAGACTTACAAAGAGGGTTCAACTTAAATTGAGGACGACGCAGCGAGCGATGGAAAGGAAAATGATAGGTGTAACCTTAAGAGACAGGAAGAGAGCAGAGTGGGTCAGGGAACAAACGGGGGTTAAGGATATCATAGTTGAAATCAAGAAGAAGAAATGGATATGGGCCGGGCACGTAGCACGTCGGCAGGATAACCGGTGGTCATTAAGGGTAACTGACTGGATTCCAAGAGAGGGCAAACGCGTAAGGGGAAGACAGAAAATTAGGTGGGTAGATGAGATTAAGAAGTTTGTAGGTATAACGTGGCAACAGAAAGCACAGGACCGGGTTGATTGGCGGAACATGGGTGAGGCCTTTGCCCTGCAGTGGGCGTAGACAGGCTGATGATGATGATGATATGAACCACAGATTGAAAACGAAATTGTTACTCTGTGTAGAAAACATAAACATGATAACGCGATTGTTATCCAGAAACAAAATATAAGACATATAATACACTGCATAAAAAGACATTATATAGATTACAACATTATACATTATATTGTCACGTGGTCGTGATGTCGACGAAGGCAGCAGTCAGCACGTCGAGATGAAACTCTTTATTAGGCCGAACTTGTGGCCGAGAAACTGAAAGCTACAGCAATACACTGATAGCGGCGAACAGAGCGTCGACCGTCGATCAACTGACAAGCGGTGAAGTGCGTCGGCATTTAAACATGTGCCGTCGAATATTCCAGCGTTATCGCTGGCTGTCGTGCAAATTCTAGAATAAGCTCGAGTGTGCGCATCTTGCGCGCAATCGTAACAAAACGATCTACAATGATCGCGAAGCTTCTCGAACAATGAGGCACGGTTCGCGCTGAGCATTGCTGACAGTCTTTGTGGGCAAAAGCCGAATACAGCAAAAGTGATAAAGAAACGCACGCGGTTGGCTAGATTGCGTAGATTTTTTATGTGCCTAAGAGTTTCCAATCTGAATTTTTGGCTTGTGGGGATCCGAGGCGCGCCCGAAGCCACTGCGCGGGCATTTCGAATCCTTTCCCTCTCCCGTTCTCCCGCGACGGCGAGTGGCGCCATTTTGCGCTACGCGCCGACACTCGTGGTGGCGCTGCGCGCGGTCGGAGAGCCGCGAAATTCGGCGGGACAGACGCGCGTGCAGGCCGGAACGAACTCTCTCTCTCCCCGGACGCCGCTGGGTAAGCACATATTTTTTCCGGTCCAACGTCCCCTTTGGGAATCGCTGGGCTGTAGCCTGCGGGGGTGCCTCGGCATCCTTGCAGGCGTGTTTACCTCAGTGTTAGCTCCGGTTCGTACGCTAAGCCAAAGAGCGGTGCCTAGTGCTCGTGCGCGGTCGTACCACGCCGAGTCGCACTTGCCGGAGGCCCACGCGTACGGAGATTGCCCTAACCCTCGCGACAAGGCCCAGTGGTCATCGCGAGAGTGCGCAGCATAGCCGCGAGGGACCTTTTCCCGAGCGGCGTGTCAAAGCTCGCCATTGCGAGCTGCGACGTGCTCCGCGGAACCCCTTGGTGTATCGTCCGCGTCGGGAAGCCCTTTTGCTTCCCCGTGCCCGGGAGCGGACGTGTACTGTGTGTTTGGGGTGCCGCCGAAAGGGAAATAAAGTGTTTGTGTGTGTGTTATCTCGAACACTGTGTTTATGCTGCGCGGCGCTCAACGCCTTTGCTAGCTGAGCGCGTGCGGAGCGGTGCGCTAAAAGTAAGCAGGCGACGGTAGACGCGGCCCTGTGGCTCGCTAAGCCTGAACCCGCGGTAGTCTTCGGCTCCGGTGAGCATCGAGGCTACCACACTGCGGAGTGTTGTTTGAGTTTACTCGTATGCCCTTTGGTCTTTGTAATGCTCCTGCGACTTTTCAGAGACTCATGGACCGCGTCCTCGGGGAAGCAAAGTGGTCATACTGCATGTGCTACCTCGACGACATCGTGATTTATTCACAAACCTTCGGAGAGCACTTGGCCCATGTGGCCGATGTGCTCGGGAGGGTGAGGGCTGCCGGGATGACGTTAAATCCCGCGAAAGCCCAACTAGCGCAGACTCGAGTTCAGTTACTTGGGTTTACGCTGGGCGAAGGCTCCATTGAGCCAGACCGGGAGAAACTTCGAGCAATCCTCGATTTCCCCGTGCCCAAGGACGTACGCGGCCTGCGCCGCTTTCTTGGAATGGCCAACTTTTACCGGTCGTTCATTCCGTCCTGTGCCCGAGTGCAGGCGCCCTTGACCAAGCTCTTGGGTAAGTCTGCGGTGTGGCGATGGGGACCTGAGCAGCAAGAGGCGTTTTGCCATCTGTCTAGCGCCATTGCGGAGACAGCGCAGCTCAAACTCCCCGACCTGACCAGACCGTTTGTCGTCCAGACTGACGCGAGTGATCTGGGATTAGGAGCAGTTCTCCTACAGGAATACGATGGCGTGTTGCAGCCGCTGGCCTTTGCCAGCCGCTCGCTGATACCCGCGGAGAAGAATTATTCCGTGACTGAGAGGGAGTGTCTCGCCATCGTGTTTGCACTGCGGAAGTTTGATGTCTACCTGGATGGGACGAAGTTTGTGGTGCAAACAGATCACAGCGCGCTAAGCTGGCTGATGCGGCTCCGTGAGCCTGCGGGCAGGCTGGCGCGCTGGGCTCTCCTAATACAGCATTATGACTTTTCAGTGCAGTATCGGAAGGGGAGCACTAACGTGGTAGCTGACGCGCTATCTCGTGCCCCAGTGTCTACCGGGAGCCTGGATTCTGGTGCGACAACCGCTAGCGGTGCCTTTGCGCAAGCAAGCGACGAGGGCGAAACGGCGGCAGAGCCGCCAAGCGGAGAGAAGGGTGAGTGCGCCGACGAGCGAACCCTTTCCGCGAGCCAGGCAAGCAGCGCGCCGCGACGCGGGCGAGAGGGTGAGCAACACGTAAGCGAACCCATGACGCCGACGCAAGCGGCAGCGATGGCTGCACTCCTGAGAAAAAACGATACCAGGCTCCCCTTTGGGAGAATGGGAATCGCTTTCAGCAGACAAGAGCTACTGAAGGCCCAGCAAGATGACCCGTTTTGTCGGAGTTGAGCGACGGTCTCAGGGAGACGGAGCGCCGTGACGCTGCTGGTAGTGCGGCGGGCGCAGGGGGACGGGAACCGGCGTGTGTCGCTGGGTCCCCCGCGGATACATACTTGCTGGACCATGACGGGCTCCTGCTGAAATACATAGCCACCGATGAGGAGTCCGTGGACCCGTTTAAGGTGGTTATGCCCAAAAGTCTGAGAGCCGCACTGTTGCGATCCTCTCACGACGAACCCACGGCCGGTCACCTGAGTGGCTCCAAAGTTTTTGCAAAACTGAGCAAGACTGTGACCTGGCTTGGCATGAAGCGTGACATTTTCCGCTATTGCCGTTCCTGCCATGTCTGTCAAGCGGTGAAATCAAGGGCTGGCAAGCCGCCCGGCATGATGAAACCGATTGTCAGTGAGCGTCCGTGGCAAGTGGCCACCTGCGATCTAATGGGGCCGTTCCCCAGAAGCAAGCAGGGGTTCATACATCTGATGGTAGTCGTGGATCATTTTTCGAAGTGGGTGGAGTTGTTCCCTCTTCGGAAAGTGACAGCGCGAGCGGTGCTCGAGAAGCTACAGGAAGTGTTTTGCCGGTTCGGCTTTCCGGAAAGGCTCATCACTGACAACGCTTCGTATTTCACCGCTCGGGTGTTTGGTGATACGTGCCGTTCCCTAGGAATTAATCACTGCACCACTTCGCCCTACCATCCCCAGTCCAATTTGACGGAGCGAACCAATCGTACGCTCAAACCGATGTTGGCGGCCTTTGCCGAAAGTCAAAAAGACTGGGCAGACCATTTGAGTGAGCTCGCGTTCGCAATCCGAACCTCCGAGAGTCGCTCTACTGGTTTCTCTCCTGCTTTCCTCAACTTCGGAAGGGAGTTGGCAAATCCGGTGACCAGTGTCATGCAGTGCCAGCTCGGAGACGAGGAAGCACCAGCAGACTGTTCTGCTTACGCATCAAAGCTTCGGGACAGGCTTTGTCGAGCTCTCAGTAGAGCAAGACAGAGTTTGGCATCGGCCAGGGCGGCGCAGAAGGCCCAGTATGACCGGAAACATCGCCATCTTTCATTTAAGGTAGGTGATCTTGTCCTGAGGCGCAACCACGCTCTTAGCGACGCGAGCAAGGGGTTCTCAGCCTCGCTCGCCCCTAAGTGGCTTGGTCCGTACCGAGTGGAGAAAGCTTGGACTCCGCTCGCGTACTTGCTGAAAGATCCCCTTTCGGGAAAACTCAGCCGTGCCCACATCGCGGACCTGAAAGCCTTTGCGTCGAGGTCTGACGAGCTCCCGCCAGCGCCCAGTGGCACTGCGCGCAAGCAACGGGGCACACCCGGGACGGCGGACCGCATTCGGACCACGCACCGGTATAATCTGAGGAAGCGGTCACCTTAGTGATTTCGCGCCGGACTTATTTCCGCAACCGAAGGCCCTCACATTCCTATCTAGCCTCAGTTGCCTAACTTCTTTACGGCCTGTGCTCGCAAAGAAGTCGGCCCCCGCCCAGTTTGCTGCTATTTTTGTTTGTGGGAGTGTTCATGTTTACTTGATGTGTTTTTTTTTTTTCGTATTTTTCCGCGTATGGAGTGTCATTTTGTTTTGTTTGCTTTTCGCTGTGTTTTTTTCTTTCGCCTGCGGAAGGGGTCGTGAATACTGGTGCTTATGCGGGGGGAGAGGTACGAAGGACGCTACGCGCCTTCCATCGCGTGGCGCGTTGGGAGAAGCCCGTCTTCGGAGCTGTGTGTGCGTGTGTGTGTGTGTACGTGCGTGGTGGATCTGTGCGTGCCCTGGAAGTGTGCGGCGTGGTGACGACACCATAGGAAACCACCTTCACCCTATCGCCGTGGACCCTGGAGGTGTTCGGGAACCCGCTGACGTCAGGCGGACCGCCCGGCTGTGTCCTTGTCTCGGCCGTCGTCGAGAAGCCTAGCTGCCGTCTGCCTCACGGCTGCTGCGCGAGGCTAGCTGACATGGTAGCTGCGCCCGGCTCTCTGCCGACGCCGGGGACGCCTTGCAGGATTACAGCAGAAGGACCGGCCGTCCCAGCGCGGTCTTTGGTCATCCAGCCTGGAATTCGGGACCTCCGAACCACCACCGAAGCGGCGTTCGTCGGACTCGCGGGTCTGTCGTCGACTAGAGCGACGAGCCGAAGGTGAGCCCGTTCCGGGCATGCGGACATCAAACAGGCCTCTTGCCTCGCACTCTGGCCAGCAACATTACGCATCGCCTCCCCACCGCGCCGTGGACGCTCTCCCGCGTGAGCATCACGAACACTCGCCTTAATTTCTTTTACCCCCTTCCGTAGCACCATATTGTATAGTATAGTGTATTTCAAGTGTATTGTGTTATTATTTCTTTTTTTTTTCATTTTTTTTATTTGTAGAGTAATTAGCAGCAGTTGTGGGCCTGGGCTGAGGTTAGCTGTTGCTCATTGCATAACGCCTTTGCATGCATGGGCGACGACCGGCTGCCTTTGCAGACCGGTATAGGGTGATTTAAGGAGAGGAGGATGTGGGGATCCGAGGCGCGCCCGAAGCCACTGCGCGGGCATTTCGAATCCTTTCCCTCTCCCGTTCTCCCGCGACGGCGAGTGGCGCCATTTTGCGCTACGCGCCGACACTCGTGGTGGCGCTGCGCGCGGTCGGAGAGCCGCGAAATTCGGCGGGACAGACGCGCGTGCAGGCCGGAACGAACTCTCTCTCTCCCCGGACGCCGCTGGGTAAGCACGTATTTTTTCCGGTCCAACGTCCCCTTTGGGAATCGCTGGGCTGTAGCCTGCCTGGGTGCCTCGGCATCCTTGCAGGCGTGTTTACCTCAGTGTTAGCTCCGGTTCGTACGCTAAGCCAAAGAGCGGTGCCTAGTGCTCGTGCGCGGTCGTACCACGCCGAGTCGCACTTGCCGGAGGCCCACGCGTACGGAGATTGCCCTAACCCTCGCGACAAGGCCCAGTGGTCATCGCGAGAGTGCGCAGCATAGCCGCGAGGGACCTTTTCCCGAGCGGCGTGTCAAAGCTCGCCATTGCGAGCTGCGACGTGCTCCGCGGAACCCCTTGGTGTATCGTCCGCGTCGGGAAGCCCTTTTGCTTCCCCGTGCCCGGGAGCGGACGTGTACTGTGTGTTTGGGGTGCCGCCGAAAGGGAAATAAAGTGTTTGTGTGTGTGTTATCTCGAACACTGTGTTTATGCTGCGCGGCGCTCAACGCCTTTGCTAGCTGAGCGCGTGCGGAGCGGTGCGCTAAACGTAAGCAGGCGACGGTAGACGCGGCCCTGTGGCTCGCTAAGCCTGAACCCGCGGTAGTCTTCGGCTCCGGTGAGCATCGAGGCTACCACAGGCTTAATGCATAATTATATATGTATAGGTGGTGCACCTTAGTTATTCCTGAGCTACAAAATAAGGGTCTAGTGGACGCCACAAAGTGAGCATTAAATATATGCCTAATACATTTTTTCTGAAGCATGTATACTTTATCAACATTAATAGCCGTCGTTGTACCCCATACCAATTGACAATAGCTTGAATGAGAGTTAAGAAGTGAGTGATATAGCAAAAGCTTTATTTTTTTTGGAAGCAAATACCGAAGTATCATCGAAGAAGCTTCTCGCTAAGTACGTGTTGGCGCTTCGACATCCAGACCAAAACACGGTCCACGAAGTGTCATTGAAGTTTGTGACAAACGAACTTCAAGACAGGCAAGCCCTCAGGATTTTTCAGCCTGCTGAAGGTACAGTGCAATGTCCCCATTGTCCTCGGCAGGATAACGTCAGTGTTGTTGCCGGACTTCTTCCGTACACCACCTTGAACAGCGTCATGTGCATTGTTTCATGTATTGCCATGTTGTAAGCTGTTGGTGAGAGATTTATTGAGACGCTCCGTGTGGCCATTCGTCTGCGGATTTAGGCAGTCGTCCCTCGGTGACTTGCCTGGCTATATGGCAAGATCACTTGCGTTAGGTCTTCTGTAAAAGCTCTACCCCAGTCGGTGATTAGGACTTCAGGAGCGCTGTGACATCGCAATATGTTCTTGACGAAGAATTCCACAACCCTGGCGGCACTACCTTTAGGCATAGCCCTGGTTTCAGCCTAGTGGTCATAGGTCGGCAAAATCGCTCATGAGTCAACTCACCCAGACTCGCTCAAACTCAAATTTAGCCGTTAGTCTGAGTCCAAGTGAATCTGGCCGAGTTATACTGTGGTAAGTCTGAGTCCGAATGAGTCCAGCTGCAGATAATTATGGTGAGTCTGAGTCCGAGCGAGTCCGGTAGACAAAAATTTTGGCGAGTCTGGTTGAAGAAAAATTTCGTGAGTAGCGAGGCCATTTGATAAAAGATTTTGTGAGTGTGAGTCCGAGTGAGTTTTGCAGAGGAAAATTTGTGTGAGTTTGAGCCCGACTGAGTCTGGCTAAATAAAATTTTGGGAAGGTTGAGTAGGAATGAGCCTACCGTATTTTCCAGTGTATAAGTCGCACCTCTGTATAAGACGCATCTATTTTTAACTCTGTCAACATGATAAAACTAGGGGTGTGCGAATATTCGAAATTTCGAATATTTTTCGAATAGTGTTTGCTATTCGATTCGATTCGCACTGAAATTTTACTATTCGAACTATTCGAACTTCCAAAAACCAAATACAGTCCACGTCCGATTGAAAGTGACCCCTTCAGATTTTCAATATGCTTCACCTCATGACACTCTCGTATTGCGGCAAAGCTGCCTTTCAAGCTCCGTTACGGTCGAACTTAGCCAAGAGACAAAGTCCGGTTGGAAGTGGTCCCCAGATTTTCAATATGCTTCACCTCATCACACCGCCTTATTGCGGCAAAGCTGCCTTTCAAGCTCCGTTACGGTCGAACTTAGGCAAGAGACAGTCAACGTCTGTTTGGAAGTGGTCCCTAGATTTTCAATATGCTTCACCTCATCACACCCCCGTATTGCGGCAAAGCTGCCTTTTAAGCTCCGCTACGGTCGCAAATGTATTAACTCAAGAAAACGCTGGTTCCAATATGGAGATGAAAGATGTGGCAGAGTTGGGGGCTCAATTAATGCTATTTTGGACGTGAAATTTGGGCAGGAAGTCTGAAAAATCGGACGCCGAAGCTTTTTAGCATCCAGAATTTCAGATGTTCTTATATATCGACGTCTACGAGGCAGATTTGGAACTCCGGACTTGAAGGGAGCACACCCTTGTCCGCCACATCAATTGGGCTTCCACAGAAGTTGAAAGAGAAGGAGAGGCTGAGGAAATGGCATCTCTGCCTATCACGTGTAAAGTGTTGTCGGCAACACTTTGGTTGCATCAAATCATGTACATAAATACAATTCGGCCTCTACATTGCCTCATTCTTGATAAGAAAGACAACTATGAAATATGACCCCACCAGCGCTTCATCAACCTCGCGAAAAGAAACACTTTCATGTTGCTATCTCACAAGAACATACTTAGGGATTCTCTGCAACTTTTTCTGTAATTTCACTTCGAATTATTCGAAAAATGTTTGAGAAATATTAGAAAATTATTCGAAATTATTCGATTCGATTCGCACTCAATCTTTATTATTCGAATTCGCTGCGCACCCAAAATGTTGCTATTCGCACAGCTCTAGATAAAACACAATGACGCACGAAGAGTACATTCATTGTGAAATGCGTAGTCACACACAACACTGAATATCTGTAAGCAGCAGCATATAACTTGTAAATAACGCTGCCCTAAGGCGGTGAAAACAATATTTATTCCACTGGATTCGAAGCCACGTCCTCCAGCACACTGTCAAAAGTTCTTCCTCCTCGGCTGGCAGCATCGCTGGGTTGCCGTTGTCGGCCTCTGAGTTACTCTTTTATGCGGCGTTGTGAGCCTTAAAGCACTTTGTGGGTGTTGCTTCTGTGGTATTATGAGGCTTGGCAGGAACAGATAAACAATGATCGCGCTGCACATTTAACACCTACACACACGCATACAAAACGTAAATGGCAACTGGTAGCTGGAAGCTGCGACTACTGCTGGACTGCAGCGACGCGTCACACGGAAACTGGTGATGATGATAACGAAGTGGCACTATCGTTTTTGTAACTGGTATTGTGAGCGCTACAACGTTACAGTAAACGTTGTGGTGCCCTTTTTTATTCATTGCTTCAGTTCCGTGGGTTTAATGCTTCGTTTAAGAACAAACAATTCGAACAGTACAATAGTGCGCGTGACGATAGTGTCTTTCATTGTGGCCACAATCTTCGTGGTTGCCGCACTGCTTGAACAGCAAGTAGCTGACATCTCAGACCACACCCGCTTTATTGTTATAACAAGATTAGATGTCTCTTTACAAATGCTCTTGCTCCCTATATACAGGGGTGAGACAGCTGCGCATATTGCGCATTTTTGATACGATTCCGTTTTCCTGCGCCAAGCTGCTCCAAAAGCATAAAAATTGCAAAAATTGCGCCGAACTGCGCCGAAACGGCCCCACCATCAAGAATTTTCAAGCCCGCGTCACTTTCAGCGTGGGAAAACGTAACTTTAGAAGCAGCGCCAGGGATACGTTCGCAGAACACGTTAACGCGCCCAAGCGTGTCCTTCTACGCGCCTTTGTATAGAGACTTCCATAGTGCTGTGATAATCGCCTCTGAGCGGTTGTAAATATGTGTAGTGTCCGAGCGGTAACGACGTAGTGTCCGAGGGGTAAGGTTTCTCGGCGCTCGCGACGCATTTTTGAAGGCGGTCCCTCACGAGGTGGCAGCGAACGGCGGCGCAGCGCGCTTTTGTTATCACCTATTAAAAGCGTGCGGTACACTTCACGCTACGCCACCCGCGCGGCCGAGCAGATAGCTGAATGCGCTTTATTTTAGGCAGTTTTCGAATAGCGTACGCTAAGTTAGCGTTAGCGTTGAGTTTTAGCAAGTTACGGAAATACGGTACGCAAATACGGTAAGGCAGTACGGTATACCGTTCCTCCTTTCCCGCTGGTTGTGCTTTTGCCGCTCCCCGTTCCAGTGACAATGCGTACCCCAAACGACAGGTGTCTCGTTAACAATGCGTGGGCTGGCGGGCAACAATACGCCGTGACAACCCCACAGTAAATTTTGAAAAAGCTTTTGTGGTGTTGGGGTGCCTTCCCGGCAAAAGGTCGACGACCTGGAAAGGAGGAGCGGTACCGTCCTACGGTAGCGTATTTGAGTACCGTATTTCCGTAGCTTGCTAAAACTCTCTATTTCCGCCACTTAACGGGAGCCCGCAAGCGGTTAGCGTACGACGCATGCGCAGTTGTGCGAAAAACCAACGCAAAGCTTTGCGTACGCTATTCGAAAGCTTCCTGAGGGTTCACCCTTCAGGGAGGGCAAACATTAATCGCAGCGCCCCTCCTTCCGATTAAGTCAAACTATGGGCGGTATCGACATTGCCCGCCCCCCCTTTCGTGCGCACGCTTATGGGGGTGGTCATACTGGCGCGTTCGTCGGTGGCCATACCGCTTTTGTTCTTTCCTGATGTTACGCGCGAAGGCGTCGCCGCAATCGCGTGCTAGTCGGAATCATTCATTGACCGTTCAAAGACGTACTGCTATGTGACTATACAATTCTTGTGCAATCAGTTTTTATTGCGATAGCAATTATATGGACAGTCTCGAGGGGTTCTCGCCGTCGCCGTCATGTCCTTCCGGTATGAAGTCCAAATTGATAAGATCCCCCCGCGAATTGTATGTTCTACAGCGGGTAAAAGCACGCGAGCAGAGGCGACGTACGCGGCCGAAGCAAACGAGCCGGCCCATTGCCGTCGCTCGGAGGCTGCATGCGATAACATCACCCCGCTTGGAAGGCCTGCCGTCGAAGCAGACAGGAAACGCCCCGCCCGTTTTTAACAAGCCTTAAAAGACACGAAGACGCGAGGGGGGGGGGGGGGGAGTGTCGCCCGAGGAGCAACTTTGAACTTTGCGCGGTCGCGATCACTGGCGCGCGCTATCTCGAAAGCCATCACAGCGGTGCTGCGCTCTCAAAGCGAAGTGACTATGCGGAGAACATGGCTCCCTGGAGCGGCCGTATTTTCTTACACCATCGGTTTATAGTTACGCGAGATCGGATACACAACAGTTAGCTGCCAGCCTTACTTCGTGTAACACTACAATTTGTTGCTATCGCATTCATTGCTTCGCTCTTGCGGTGAAACTGTGACTTTCTTTTTATTATTTGAGAAGTGTCATGTTTTTTCTTTTATTTTCAAATTTAAAGTGAACCTACTTGGAAAAACTTTTTTTTATCTATTTCATATGTTGTTACCAGGGTTATATAAATTGCGTGGTTTGTAAAAAGGTAGTGTAGTTCATACCTGGCAATAATCTGTTAAAAAAAGCTCTCTCCAAGGCTCTTTGAATGTTAAGTGTATTCTAAGCCGATGAAAATGTGTGCTTGTTCCTCCAAGTTACTACAAATTTGTTTTTTCAAGCTCCAAAAACGACATAATAAATGCCGCTAACTGCTCCCAAACAAGGTTCTCCTGCTCCTAAATTGAAATTTTGCTGCTCCCAAAACTGCTCCCAAATCGATTTCAGCCGTCTGACCCCTGTATATATCGTACTCGCGAATGAAATATGGACGTATTGGTCTCGCAAAATGGCATGACCTTTTGCGTATATAAGACGCACCGATGCACCAGCGAAAATATCGGAAAAAAGGTGCGTCTTATACAGTGGAAATTACGGTAATTGGCCAAGGTTTGGATGAACGTGAGTGCGAATGAGCCCGGCTGAATACAATCATGATGAGTCTGAATTCGCTTGAGTCACAAGTCCAGCTCACTCAGTGAGTCTGAGTGAGCTCTGTTTATTTCGTCGACCTGTGGACAGCACCACTGCACAATTATGATTTTCAGTCATTAGTATGATCATCCCCCCCCCCCCCCCCCCACCACCAACCAGTCCCCCCCATCCCCGAAACTCTTCCGCAGGAAGTTGTTGATAAAAGCATCTATGTCTTTCAATAAAAACGTGGTTACTGCACAGCAACTATTGATAACTCATATTTGAAGGTACAAAATCAAATGGCCCCACGAGATACACCAATTATGTGATCTATCAACATTAAAAAGCATTGACAACATGAGCAAAAAGCTCATTAAGTGCTAACACAGCGTAACCTATAATATTAGTAGCACCACATTCCTAAAATCTCATGTAATATTTATTGCATCTTTCAAAATGCCACAGCTATTCCAAGCGTTTCTTGCGATGTATTAGGTCACGGAGTCAATCTCGTTCGCGATGGCTTGATTTCAAGATTCGCAGGTTGGATGTCCAACCTTCCCGTAAATGCCACACTTTTCTGCAATGTAATAGCAATGCTTATGCAATGCGCTGGCTGCAACTTTAATGCTATGTGATGTGTTCATAGAGTGCACCGCTTACAAACAATGACCAAGTGCACACAACAATTTATGCTAGTGCATGCTACAAAAGGACAGGCTAGTGGTGTGACGGAGACTAACGTGATTTTTTCTCCAGAGGAGAGATGAACACAGCGTGATGCACAATACTGAAGACAGTGACAAAGCTGAACAATTCTTGCTCATTTGATTCTTTTTGTCTCTGGCAAGGTGTCGGAACGAAATGTTTGTAGTTTCGGTTTTACCGCCACAAAAAGTTCCGTTCTGTTTCTGTTCCAGAACGAGAAAAAAATGTTCTGTAATGGTTCGTAGCGGTTTTTATTTGTATGCAAAAATTTGAAGTTACAAGTAACAATAAAAAACACTGGATTTGTCTCTTAAGAAAGTGGGACAAGGGTAAGACACGTTCTTCCCACGTTCTTCAGAACGGAAGTAACTTGACCACGAATTCCTACCAACTAACACAAACCAGTACCCTTCAAAGTCATAATGCTTATTTTCTCAAAAGTTAATTACGAATTTTATGAGCAAGCTGAATGCTTTGTGTCAATGAAGTAAGCACGATCGCAGAAGCAGCACGTCATCGAGTGTACTCTCTGATGTGTGAGACCGCTGTGCTGATAAAACAAACTTCAATGCTGAGAATGTCCTCTCCATGCTGGCCTGCGTGACAGGCATACGAAAGTCCACTTGAGTTAATATAAACATCTCTGGTTTCCACTGTTCTCATTTTTCGCACAATTTCAACACATCTTTACTTTGTAATTCCTGCCTGAGGTACGCACTAGCACTGTACCCTGAGATATGCATTAGTGCTCACGTTGCATGACCTCGGTTGTTCGGGATGGCCAAGTTTTCCCGTGAAGTGAAAACGATAAAAAAATTTAGGTTTCACTCCGGAACTAAATAATACATAAAGTTTCGGTTACGTTTTCGTTCCGGTCAAAAATATTGTTTTTTTCGTTTTTAGTTTTTGGTTTTCGTTCCGTTCCGACACGCTTGTCTCTGGTCTAATTAGCGATGTCCGAGGCCTATAAGTGGCACGTGAAGTAAACAAACATGGCAATGGGAGGGAATGGAAGCAGGCTGCGCAGAATGTTTTGACATATGTGCGACACCATGCCACTTTTATTATTTCGTGACATTGTGATCCACGTTGAGATGGATCTGCAATTGTGTACTTAATCAATGGCAAATTAGCACAAATTTGCAGTGCCACCAGTCATGTAGTGGTGAAGATGAATCTCACTGATCACAATTGGCAAGCATCGAGCGTGCCTTCGCTCTCCTCTGTACAGTCGACGACCCATAATTCGGACTCCATGGGGAACGTAAATAAGTCCGAATTATCGAATGTCCGAAAAAACGAATGCGTCAGAAAAAAAAATACTTTTAATGACACTTCAGGGTCCCGGTGGCCGAAAAAAGTCAATGCATTGCTGCTCGCACTTCCGCTTACGTGCAACCAAGTCCGCCTGTATCTCCGCCAGTGTGATGTGATCGCTGTACGATGACGAGCTGGTTTCGTTCGTGAAGGCAACGCGTCTGTGCGGCGCACTTAGCGGTCGCACAAAGAGGCAGCATGAATGGCGGCGCAGCGCGTTTGGGTTCTCGCCTATTAAACGCGTGCACTACGCATGCAACTGCACCAGGCCACATGCACTCTCGAGCAGTTGACTGAAGATGCTTATCATAAGGCTTGTCAGCGATTGAGCCGTACTGGAGCGTTTGCCACCTGCTGCCATCACGCCTCCGTGCATTTCCATTGCTTATCCATAAAGACATCGCTGCAAGGCGCCGTGATAGTGGTCTCTTTGAATTTCTGGTCCGCTTCACCCCATAACACTTCGGGGGCTTCAGTTATTGCCTTTCGGACCTGCAATTTTGGCAGAAAGTCCGAAAAATCGGACGCCGAAGAGTTTTAGCGTCCGAAATTTCCGACGTTCTTGACCATTGACGTCTATGGGGCTGGTGACGGTGCCGCGAAAGCGTCCGAATTTTCGAGCATGTCCAGAAAATCAGGTGTCCGAAAAATCGGCAGTTGACTGTATTGAACTGCTCGTGTTTGCAGATGCCGCTTCTGTTTTAAGTGCGAATGCACTTTATAAGCGACCCTGTGTCCGCCGTCCCATAGCAACGGCGCGAGCAGAGGAGAGGAGCGTCTGTAGCAACGGCGCAGCGACGTCACGCCCCACGTGACTGCGCGCGCTCCGCCCTCCGCTCCGTGGCTGCGCGCGCCCCGCGCATTGCCTGTGGTGATGCAGGCCGGCGGCGAGACGCCGAACGAAAGCGTGCGAAGCGAGCCGAGCACCCCGAAGCCGATCTGGCGCGGGGACGCGCGATGCGCGAGCGAGCACGGGCCCTCGAATTCGATTGGCCGGACGCGCGCTTCAAGCGAGACTTCCTGGACCGCAGCTTCGGATATAGCTGCGCGGTGTGCGATCGACTGTGGTTCGACAACAAGCTGAGCCCCATCTCGGGCGTGCGCAACGCCGCCAACAAGTTGAACGCGTTGCGGGTTCTTTGGAACGAGTTCGGAAGACAGATCATCATCATCAGTGAAAGTGCTTTGCACTTAAAAACGGCCAGACCTCCGTGGGTCGGCTGGCGCGTGCTCTCTCGCTGCCGTCTCCTTCGCTCGGCTCTGCAGTTTAGTCGTGCGCGCCGCCTCATAGCATCAGCCCGTGCTTCGCACTTCCTCATACTCCCCTTCGGGGAAATGCGGGTTTTTTTCCATGAATAAATGTGCTGATGACACACGCCATCGACTGCTGTCAGGTCGTTCACTACCTTGTTCAACAACAGCTGCATTGTTTCATGTGGCATAATGTAGCGTGCCTACGTGGTGTCCAGGAAGACGTCACGGGTGGATTTCAAGGAGGAAGGAGGCAGCATTCCTGCCATATGTGACGCTTAGTCTGTCACAAAAACAAATTCAAGCTGTAATGTGGCCAAGGAATTCTGCTATCTTTTGGCAATTCGAGGAGAATTTAAACTTTAATGACTTCTTCGAATACTTTAATCACTTTAGGAGAATACCGTTGCCATGTTGTTCCAAGCACACCTGCAGTTCAGCCTATGCCGAACAGCCACGGCCGGTCGGGAGGTGCGAGCATGCCCCCCCCTCTCCTTTTCTCGTCATTGTGCTCGCCCAACAACCCACACTGCAAGAAGCCTGATGGCAGCTGTGTTGCTCAGGCTCAAACTAATTAGAGTTTTGGGCACCCAAGCTCTCGCATTCTTTGTACACCCCAGGGAGTACAGGGAGAGTACAAAACAACGCGTGACATCCTAGCGCTTGGGGCCTACAGCACATGGGAATGGCAATGGGTTTTGTGTATTTATTCCATCTGGTTTGTAGTAAACCCTGCACTTCGTTCAGCGTCCTGTAGTGGGATCTTCTTTGTCTTCTGTTGCCGCCTTCTGCATGGCTTTAAAAATGAATATTCCTGTCCTTTCTGGGGCTCATACAATCACACTCAAGCCACGCCCATGCCCCTACCTTTCAACCGGAGTTGTACGTAACGAGTTACAAGTAATCGATTACTCACGTCCACGCCGGCGCATGTCATCCGATCGAGAAACTGGCTCGATAAGAAAATTAACTGGAGAGGTTTTCTCCAAGATGGTGTAAGGGCCCTCGTACCTTGGAACGAGCTTCGAGGAGAGTCCCGGAGTCTGGTATGGGACAGAGAGCCATACGAGAGACCCTGGGGCATAGCTAGGGTCTGGAAGTGAAGTGCTGCGGTTTTCTTTCTGTCGCTGCTGCTCTTGCGAGGTAAACGTGCGGGCGAGCTGGCGGCACTCTTCGGCTTGTCGAGCAGCTTCGGAGACAGGTGGACACTCGGAAGCATCAGGACGGTAGGGAAGTAGGGTGTCAATAGTATGTGAAGGCTCGCGTCCGTAAAGGAGAAAGAAAGGCGAAAATCCAGTACAGTCGGATCCCGCTATAACGAATACCGCTACAACGAAATTTCCGCCACAACGAATAATTTTCGATTCCCCGTCAGCCGCCCATAGAAAACAATGCGAAAAATGTTTCGTCACAACGAATACTTTTTCTGGGTATTTCCACTTGAACGAAGTTTTCGCGAGTGCGAGCACATAAGGAAACGGAGCTTGCCTATAGGATTGCCGCGAAATTCCGCAAGAAACTCTATCATTTCTCGTTGCCAGAGCCGTGCGGCCGCATCGCAAGACCCGTGTTTTCATTGGAGACATGCTTTCTGCCACCACACGCACATCCCGGTAAATTATTCGCCATTGAGATGCTCTGCAACAGATTCCATCCGCCATGATGCTGCCAGCGGGTTTGATGCGCGTGTGGGCCGCGGAAGAATCGTTCTTCAAGAACTCCCGCCATTGTTTTCACGAAGCACTCAAAACAAAACTACTGCTCGTCGTCACATGCCCTGCGATCGTGAATGACATCCACGGCGTTTTGAAGGCACACGCGCGGCCAGCGCGCACCTAGTCCAAACGTAACTACATCTGCCGCAAACGCTGCGAACACAAATGCGGTCATGTCGACGTGATCATGGGCGACCACGAAAGTACGCGCGCATCCAACGTACGCGCACCGACTCAAAGCAATGCTGCAGTCAAAACTGCGGTAGACGCGATCACAGATAGCAACGACGCAGTTCTCAAGGCACGCGCACGACCAGCGCGCACAGATTGAAAACGGAACTACCGTATGCCGCAACCGCTGCGCAGAAAACCGCGGTCGCTATCGTCGCGATCATCGATAGCGAATACGCTCAAGTACGCAGCTAATACACCGGAAGAAAGATTAAAGGCAATAAAGTCGTAAAACGGCACGGAGCGTTTCAGCTTTCCCTTCGCTCGCTTATGACTGTGGTAGTGCGAAGCTTCGGCACTTCGTTTTCAGTTAGCCTCTAGCGAACTTTGGCACGCTCCTTTACGGCGCTACGCGCTCGGCACGCATCGAGGGTAGCCTGCATATAGTATTTGCTCGTGTATAACCCACGTGTATAACTCGCGTGTTGACGCAAAGCCGCCTTCCTTGCATTACCGTGAAGCCAACTTGCGCACCGACATTCGCGTATAACCCGCACCCCGAGTTTAGCGCTAAATTTTCTGTATATTTTGTGCGTGTTATACGCGAGAAAATACATTCACTCGGTGTGCGGCCAAGTGCGTCCGAGTTAGCGAGAGTTAAATGCAAAGGACAATGCATATGCGCTTGACGGGACCAAATGACGAGTCATGATCATCAGATCTTCCTAACGTTTGTGGTCTATAGATGAAATTTCGCTGCAACGAAATTCCGCGACAACGAATTTTTTCGCGCGTCCCGTCAATTTCGTTGTAGCGGGATTTGACTGTAGTTGTTTGTATCGCGGTGTTGTATGCGAATGTTACATAAGGGAGAACACGGTCCCAGTTGGTATGGTCAGATGCGACGTACATCGAGAGCATATCACCCAGGGTGCGGTTAAACCGTTCCGTGAGCCCGTTAGTCTGCGGGTGGTATGCTGCGGTTGCCCGATGAATGACATGGCATTCCGAGAGCAGAGCTTCGACGACCTCGGAGAGAAAACTAACGTCGTCTCACGGTAGTGATGGAATTAATAGTAAATTTTTAAAGAATACCAAAGAATACAGTTCTATCATCCTGAAATGCATATTTTCACAATCGTATCATGATGGTGTACTACCTGAAGACTGGAGAACTGCTGCGATTATTCCAATACATAAAGGCGGTGATAAACATAGTCCATCTAACTATCGTCCTATATCTCTCACATGTGTACCATGCAAAATAATGGAACATATAATATTTTCTCATCTTGTTAATTTTCTTGAGGATAATAGCTTCTTCTCTTCAACTCAGCATGGCTTTCGAAAGATATTTTCGTGTGATACTCAACTAATTTCATTTACTAACGATTTGCATTTATATTTGGACTCTGCTTCTTTAACTGACTGTATCTTCCTTGACTTTGCTAAAGCGTTTGACAAAGTGAACCATTCACTGCTCTTATATAAACTAAGTGTTCTAAAAATTGACCCTGCAGTTCTTAACTGGATTCGTGCATTTCTTTCTTCTCGTGTTCAATTTGTGTGCACTAATGATGTTAATTCTTCCACTGCACCGGTTGATTCTGGGGTTCCGCAAGGATCAGTACTTGGCCCCCTTCTATTCCTAATCTATATAAATGACTTACCTACTACTGTTACTTCCAGAATTTGTTTGTTCGCTGACGACTGTGTGATTTACCGTAAAATATCTAATGACAATGATATTCATTCTCTGCAGGCTGATCTCAATAACATTCTTCACTGGTGTCATATTTGGAAAATGGAACTAAACATTAAAAAGTGCAAGTCTATGAGGATTTCTCGCTCGAATACAACTTGTCCAACTTACTTTCTTCACAGTCACCCCCTTGAAACTGTAACATCTTACCGGTACCTCGGCGTCCACATAACTAACACTTTGTCCTGGAAATTACATACAGAACATATAACGTCCAAAGCCAATAAAACACTGGGTTACCTTCGAAGAAACTTCTTTCTTGCTCCATCGTCTCTAAAGTTACTACTATATACCACATACGTCCGTCCTCAAATGGAATACGCTTCATCTGTTTGGGACTCCGGCCAGGTAACACTATCACACATGTTGGAATCCGTTCAAAATCGTGGAGCTCGTTTCATTTTGGCTAACTACCATCGTTCAGCCAGTGTCACCCAAATGAAGGCATCTCTAAACCTCATCCCACTAGTTACCCGCCGAAAGCTCACTCGCATTTGCCTGTTTCATAAAATATTTTATCACAATCCGAAACTTCGTTCCCGATTAATCCAACCTGCTCCCTTCATTTCTCTTCGTCGTAATCACCAACAAAAAGTCTCAGTCCCCCATTGCAACACAGTAACGTATGCCCAGTCATATCTCCCAAGAACTTGTAATGAATGGAATTCCCTGCCTGCTTCAATAACAAGCATCAATGACTCCACTCAATTTAGGAATGTACTTAAAACAATGATTACCTAATTACCCCCTTTATGTTTTGTTCATCAGTTGATTTATATTGCTTTTTGCCTTCACCATGTAATAAAAATAAAATTACTGCTCCTCATTTGCTTTTTATGATGTAAGTTGTTAGGAGTAATCATCTTTGTACCCCAATTAGTGACTGTATTTTATGCCATTTGCTTTGTGTTCCTTGTTTTCTTTTTTTTTTTTATTTTTGTGCATTGCCGTTCCCCTCTGAAATGTACTATGTACCCTGAGGGTAAAATAAATAAATAAATAAATAAAAAGCGCGGCCTCTGTCACTAAGGAGCTCTCAAGGGGCGCCATGTCGAAGGATAAAGTGACGTAAAATGAAAGAGGCGACATCCCGAGCGGTAGCGCTAGGCAAAGCGGCAGTTTCGGCGTAGCGTGTCAGGTGGTCGACAGCCACGATAATCCACCGGTTGCCATCTGCGGTCATTGGAAGGGGACCGTAGAGGTCAACGCCGACGCGATCAAATGGCTTGGCAGGGCATGGAAGCGGCTGCAATGCGCCGGTCGCACGTAAAGGTGTCGATTTGCGTCGTTGGCAGTCAGGACAGCACTGCACGAATTTCCGCACAACATTGTACATGCCGCGCCAGTAATAGCGATGGCGAAGGCGCTCGTATGTCTTGAACACCCCAGCATGGCCACATTGCGGATCGTCGTGAAGAGAGGCGCATACTTGTGATCGCAAGCTGCGTGGAATGACCAGTAGCCATCGGCGGCCATCGGCAGCGTAGTTGCGGCGATGAAGCAGTTGATCGCGGATGGTGAAATGGGAAGCTTGACGACGGAGGGATCGAGATACAGGAATGGTGGATGTTCCACATAGATAATCAAGAAGAGAAGCGATCCACGGGTCACGACGTTGTTCGGTGGCAATGGAGTCGAGATCGAGAGATGACAAGGGGTGGACGCATGTGGTTGCGCACGCTGGATCTGGCGGTAAAGGTGAGCGGGAGAGGGCGTCAGCGTCAGAGTGTTTGCGTCCGCAGCGGTATACGACGCGAATGTCGTACTCCTGGATGCGAAGTGCCCATCGCGCTAGGCGGCCAGAAGGGTCCTTCAACGTGGCGAGCCAGCAAAGCGCGTGGTGATCGGTTACTAGATCGAACGGGCGGCCGTATAAGTACGGCCGGAACTTTCCAAGCGCCCACACCAGAGCCAAACACTCTTTTTCAGTCACGCTGTAATTCGTTTCGGCTTTCGTCAGCGTGCGACTAGCGTAGGCGACGACGTATCCGGGCTTTCGTTGAGCGAGGACAGCGCCAAGCCCGACCCCGCTGGCGTCTGTGTGTACTTCGGTAGGAGCCGTCGGATCGAAGTGACGAAGAGTAGGTGGGGAAGTGAGCAGGCGGCGCAGTGTAGCGAAGGCTACGTCACATGCAGAGGACCAGGAGGAGAGGTTCACGTCGCCGCGAAGAAGCTGGGTTAACGGTGACATGATGGATGCAAAATTGCGAACAAAGCGCCGGAAATAGGAGCATAGACCTACAAAACTTCGAAGTTCCTTCATGGTCGTGGGCTTAGGGAATTCCGCGACTGCACGAAGTTTTGCAGGGTCAGGTAATACGCCCTGTTTGGACACGATGTGGCCTAAGATGACGAGCTCCCGGGCAGCGAAGCGGCATTTCTTGAGGTTAAGCTGAAGGCCAGCGTTGGTCAGACAAGTCGAAACGTGCCTGAGGCGACGGAGGTGTGTAGGGAAATCATGGGAGAAAACCACGACATCGTCGAGGTAACACAGGCACATAGACCACTTTAGACCACGTAGTGTATTATCCATAAGTCGTTCAAACGTAGCAGGCGCGTTACAAAGTCCAAAGGGCATGACGTTAAACTCGTATAGGCCATCAGGTGTAATAAACGCAGTCTTCTGGCGATCGGCTTCAGCCATAGGAACTTGCCAATAGCCAGACCGCAAGTCCAGTGACGAGAAGAATTCTGCTCCGTGAAGGGTGTCAATGGCGTCGTCAATGCGCGGCAAAGGATAGACGTCCTTGCGGGTTATCTTATTCAAACGACGGTAGTCCACGCAAAACCGGATAGATCCATCTTTCTTACGCACCAGTACGACAGGAGACGCCCAGGGACTGTGCGATGGTCGAATAACGTCTCTACGAAGCATGTCTTCGACTTGGTTGTTAATGACGCGGCGCTCTTCAGCGGAGACGCGGTATGGTCTTTGACGCAGCGGCTGGTGTGAACCGGTGTCGACGTAATGTTGTACTTGCGACGTGCGGCCCAGTTGAGGTTGCGACACATCGAAAGAATTCCGGAACTCGTGCAGAAGAGCAAGTAGGTCAGCGTGTTCGGCAGGGGTGAGGGTATCGGCGATGGCACTGGAAAATATATCACTGGATGACTCCCCGAGTGCCGACAGGGCATTTGGTGGGTCGCAGCAGTCATCCGGGACGTCAACCAAAGACGAAGAGTCGAGATCTTCCACGCGGCCGAGACATTCGCCTGCAAGCGGCGTGACAGGTGCAGAGAGCGGATTCAAGACGAATATATTGCTGCTGCCGGCGGCGATGTCAATCGTTGCGAAAGGTAGCGGCAGAGCTCTACGACTCGTGAAGACATCGGACGGCGTGAAAAAGACTGTAGCGTCGGTGTGGGCGTTGCAGGAAACAGGGACCAGTGCGAAAGTGCCAGGCGGAATGTCGGTATCCTCACGAACGAGCAGCTTGGGCGGCTGATGAAGAGCGTCAAGTAATGGGGCGTCACACAATGGGGAAAACTCAACTTCGGCGCGTGCGCAGTCGATGACGGCATTATGGCGGGATAGGAAGTCCCACCCGAGGATGACGTCATGCGAACAGGCAGAAAGGACAATGAACTCAACGATGTACAGATTGCCTTCAATGACCACTCTTGCAGTGCAGGCTGCGAGAGGCGTCACTTGCTGCGCGCTTGCGGTGTGGAGCGACAGTCCCGAAAGCGGCGTCGTTACCTTTCGTAATACACGGCAGAGGTTAGCGGCTATGACAGAAACGGCGGCGCCGGTGTCCACAAGGGCAAAAGTACGAACACCTTCAACAGTTATGGCGACCACGTTATTTGGGGAGGAGTGAGGGCTTGGACAGTTCGGAGATGGCGCAGTTCTTGCCTCTTGAACTGCGGCATTTAGTTTTCCTGGTCGGAGGGTCCGGGCCGGCGACGCATGGGGGACAGCGATCGCCGCCGAGGAGATGGTGAGCGCTGCGGCTGGAAGTCAGGGCGGTGAGTAGGGGCATCGCGCGGTGATGGGCCAGGAACGTATTGGAGGAAGGGCTGGCTTCCGGCTTGCGACGAGCGGGCACGGTCGCCGAAAGTTTGGGGGCGACGGCGGCAATAGCGGGCGACGTGTCCAGGAGTGTAGCAGGCGTAGCAAATCGGTCGATTATCAGGCGTCCTCCATGGATTGGCGATTGTCGGTGCTGCCCAAGTGGAAGGATAGACAGGCGGTTGCGTGGGCTGCGAGTGCGTAGTGTAAGGTGGTTGCGGAAGCCTACGCAGAACGTCAGCATACGTGAGGGGCGCGGCTACAGGCTGCACGGCTTGCGCATAGGCGACAGGAGCGGCCACAGGCTCCGATGCAGGCGCGTAGTGAACAGGGCTGGATGGAGGTGGCTCGCGGCGCGCAAGGGGAACAGCGTGGGCAACCTCCTCCGAAATAACAGTGCGGAGCGGGGTGGGTAGGAGTCAATTACGTGTTCTTGTAATTTTGTAATATAATCGATAACTTTTTTGAAACTAACATTCTGGATTATTCAATTACATTTTCTTGCAAATGATTACCGGTAATCAGTAACCTTTTTTTTCCAAAATCAAGTTGTAACCAGTCTTCTACGGCAGTTCTCATGCCAAGAAACATACAACCGCTCTGTAGGGACCCCCCGTCCAACAGGACGGGGGCTCCCTATGGAGCCTATTTGTTCACCTTTACCTTGGCCTTACCTGCAGTGCCCTACCCGAGCGCCAGCAACAGCAAAGGGCGACGCTTCATAGAGGACGTGGGTACTAGCATCGAAGCACTGTGCACCTACAAGCTGGTGCACAAGGTGTTCTTATGTTATAATACATCCCTTCCCTGCAGTGCATGTATTGAGGGAGTGCTCAGTGTAGCAGCTGACCTCTTCACGAGGAAATGTGGATGAATCAGCGAGCACAACTTTGAAAAACAACTCCTGTTGAAAGTTAAAAACGTGTAACGCTTTATCACAGAAGCCACAGTAAGCTTCCAGCCTTCACGCAAGCCTCCTGCCTTATCTTTACCATGCAAGCCACAGTAGTTCGTTGTAGTGTGAGTAAACTTGGTGTTATTGTGTTACGGCAATAAAATTTTGATGCAAAGTAACACAACAGTAATTAACTGCATTTCTGTAATTGCCCAGTTACTTTTCTTGGAGTGTAATTGACCACATCAATTACATTTTAAAGGAAGTAATAGTGATCGTAATCGGTTACTTATTTTCTGAAGCATGTACACTATGGTCCGCTGTTAAAGGGACACTAAAGGCAAATAACATTTTATGTCAGAGTGAAAGGTCGATGTATGACAACTTCTAAAACGGCAATATTATCAACAGCAGTGCCCTATACGTACCGAGAAATTAAGCTAAATGTATCACATGATGAGCGCCACGAGTGGGACATTTTCGAAGTGATCCCGATGACGTATGAGAGTCTGCCTACAATAAATCACTAGTAATCAAACTAGCAGCAATAAAAAAAGAACCTTCCGTGCATCAAAAGACGTAATGAAATGCTGTTTGTTCGTTTCCATTTGATTCATGGAAAAAAGAACCTCTGTGGCGTTGCCATGGGGAATGGCGCGCGTGGTTCAAAGCTTCCGTTTTCGCCGAACTGCGCTTCGCCCGGTGCCCTGCTTCGCTCACACGGTCGCGTCTCAGTGGTAGTTTCGGGATCGCGTACTGCCGCGTGTGTTTTGCGCGCTTGGGAACGTCGCTCTGACAGAAAGTTTGACAAAATGCCGCATGCAACGACGCCGGCACTACGAGCCCTCAGCAGCATACTGCGTTCATCGGGGCTCAAGCCGCTAAATTGGAGCCCAGCATCACGAGCCAATGTCTCGTTGTCAAGTTCTGCGTCCACATCCATAGCGGCGATTGCGGCAAGCTTCGATGGCCGTCGTTGATGCTGTGGGTCCCGCTACTTTCGCTCTGCTGCTACTAGTGTCGGTGGCCGCGCAGTAAGGGCGGGCAACGTTGGGCACGGCAGCAGTGACGTATGAAAGTCTGATTTCAGGCGGGTGATTTGAAGTGCGCTAACGCGATGCGGACCACTTCCTTGGCATAAAAGTAGCACTACGAGGTTTCTGGACCGCTATTTCAACAATTAACGTTGACTTAATATTTGCCTTTAGTGCCCCTTTAAAGGGAACACTTGAATGAGCACCTTTCATATTGTTGGCCCTCTAACAGCAAGTGGTCGTGGAATGATTGATTGTACACGGCACTAATTTTTCAAAAGGATCCATAACTGTTACCCACCAGTGATCTTAAGCAAATCTAAGCGATTATGCCTTTGCAGGAGAGCAAAATTCAGACATGGCCTGCACGCAAGTGTTCCCTTTAACAGTGGACCCGTCTGTACAAGTCTGCTTTCAACACAGTATTCTTACATTTGGCTCGAATTTAACCACTTGGGGTTCTTTGAAAGCAACAAATTATCACCTCATTTCTACCTGGCCGGTAGCAAGCTTTGACCATCCCTTTGGACATACCAGTTCTCATCGGCGCCCACCCATGCACGCTCCTTTTTGCCTTATGTTCACCGCTGTATTCATGCGACCCTCCACTATTATCCATAAGAAAAAGCAGATACTGACCTCGACGACTGGTTCTTAGCCAGCTTCGACCAATAGCTTGCCAGATACATCCGAAATCACTTAGTGAAAGTGTGACATCGACTAAAAGCAAGCATATCCAACATTATCAAGGCACAACCATATGCCACCGGCTAGGCCATCTTTCCGTGAAGTGTCAATGGTAGTGGGCTAGATTTTGCAAAAGCTGGCCACCTCTTCTAATATTATTTATTTTATTTTTTTGAGTCATCAATGTGGCCACCGTGCCACTGCAGTACTGTTGGTGGTTTCGTGAACGGCTGTAGAAAGGGGTCATAACGTAATGTGAGCCTTTCTACATTCGCAGTTAGCAGCGTGATCAGGCCATCGAATGGCAAAGCATTAGAAAGGACTTAATTTAATTTGTTCTGTCGAAAATGCACGTACGCACGTGCTTGCCCGCTAAAACCAAACGACGCGTGCGCAATCACGCTTGCACACACTAACACGAATTAAAGCCAAATTTTTTTTCAACGTCTGTTCAACCAGTTACTTTTCTACCCAGATACTGTAAGGATAAGACGTTCACCCGATGTTATCCTTAAAGGAAATATTTTCAACATTGCAAAATCGCATGGTGAATTTCTTCTTACTGTAGACATTGAGCTGCAGGGAAATAACTTCTTTATGTATGTTTAAATCTGTCACATAAATTTTTCAAAGGTGCCCGGCACTTGTGAACCCTTTGCGTGTGTTATTCTACATGAGCTTTTTATGGCGCTCCTTTGAAGTTCAATGTGTGACCCTGGCCATATGAAATATTGCTGATTTTTACTCCTAGTACTTCTGATTGGGACAAAGACTGGCGAGTTTAAGTCTGAGTGAGTCCGCCTCAGCAAAATTTTGGTGAGTATGAGTCCGAGCGAGTCCGGCTACTGAAAATTTTGTTGAGTCTGAGCTTGAATGACTCCAGTTGACGTAGATTTTGGTGAGTCTGAGTGAGTCTGGTTGACGGAAATTTTGGTAAGTCTGAGTCTCAGTGAGTCCGGATAAGTTATATTTTGGTGAGTCTGAGTTCGAGTGAGCCTGCGTGTGGAAAGTTTTGGTGAATCTGAGTTTGAGTGAGTCTGGTTAAGTTATATTTGGTCTAGTCTGAGTCCAAGAGAGTTTGCGTGAGGAAAATTTTGGTGAATTTGAGTCTGAGTGAGTCTGTGAGGAAAATTTTCATGAGTCTGAGTGCAAGTGAGTTCGGTTGAGGAATATCTTTGTGAGTCTGAGTCCGAGTGAGCCCTGTTGAGGAAAAGTTTTATGAGTTTGAGTCCAAGTGAGTGCTTCAGCAATTTTAGTGAGTCTGAGTCTGAGTGAGTCTTCGCGAAAAACATTTTGCTTGAATGAGTCTGAGTGAGCTCAATTTATTTTTCCGACCTACCTATGCTAGTGGGTGAGGTAGTTTGTAGCTACGGCAATCCATTTATTGCTGGATATTGACATTGCAAATGGTCCCAGCAAGTCCATCCCGATCCGCTGGAACGGTCAACAAGGTGGCTCGATCGGCTGAAGAAATCCTGCTGGTCTTGTCGGCAGTGTCTTGCAGCGCTGACATTCTCAGGATGTTTTGATGCAGTGGGCGACTTCAGCATTCAGTCACGACCAAGAATATTTCTCCTGAATTCTTGCGAGCATATGTGAGAAATTGAGGTGTCCAACAGTCACCAGGTACACAGGCACAGCCTAGTGTGCTGTAATGAAACTTGTCAGAGCTCAGAATATGGCTTTTAGGCACTGGATGACATGCATAGCTTTAGATTCATCTTGAGCACTGCTTAAGCATGTTTAGTGTCAGCTACAGTAAAATAAAGCTTTGTTCATGCGCATCTACTGGGAACTCTGCAAATCTACGCATTGAACGGGAGTATGCAGTAGGTAGATACTGTAGACTGGACCTCTTTTAAATGAACTTGAAGGGACTGTGAAAATTTGTCTTATCAGGAGTTTGGCATATCAGAAGTGCCTAAAATAAAGGCATGCTAACATGCCAAGTATGTCCAAATATGTTACTCTTACGCATTCAAGGAAGTAGACTTACTTTGGGTGTGAAATGACAAGAAATAGCATTTATTTGGCTCAACTTGATAAAAAACTACATATTCAAGTACCATTTTTACTGGAATCAATGTGCACCCAGCTTACTTGGGTTCAAAATGCAAATGCCATGTATTGTTACCAGATTTCAAAAATAAAACTATTACATGCCTCTATGTTGACGATTTGCCTTTAAACCATGGGAAACTTGCTCTCCTGGCAGTTCATCTTTTTCTGTGATTGTGTTTTGCTGGGCTTAGGACCACTTCTGTATATGCCTCCATTGTGTATCGTTACCTTGACAAATTCAGTCTACATGGAGCTTTTGAAGAAAATCTGCCAGCTTATCTTTTAGCAAAATGGGCATTTGGGTTAGTTGGTATGTGTTCACCTTGATGCAAAAAGGGGGGTCGCACCAGTAGACTCTGACAAAGGAAAACAACGACAACTTTTGGGCTTGTCGTTTTCTTCCTGTGTCTGTGTCTGTTGGTGACCCCCCTCCTGCTCCTTTTTTTTATGTTCTAGGTCCGTATATCTTTGACCCATAGTAACTTTTCTAGTTGGCGTGCAGCTGAAGTTCTCCCTTTGCGCTATTCATGGTTACAGGCCTTGGGCACACGAAAAAGACATAGTTATATGCAGCATGCATACTATATTCAGTTATATTATAACTGGAGTTCACCTTATTTGTGTATCCCGACATGCACCTCTGCTACCAAAAAATAAATGCAGTGCAGTCTACTTATAACTATACCCAAGTGCCAAGGAAATCCCATCGTTATAACCGATAATTGTTATAGGCGGATTTTGTAATGAAACAGTGCTAGAACAGGACGAAGACGAGAGGACAAAAGCACGGCGCTGACTAACAATCATATTTTATTGCATTTGCATGCATGTCAATATATACAGGGAAAACACAATCGGTATACACATCGGGGAACAAGATATCGCTGTAACATTGCCAAATCAGCATTTTGAAAGATACATCATGTCATTTTTGCGAAGCGATAGCTGCACTGTGCCGACACAACAGTCTCCACTTTTCTGGATGCAAAAAGCCTGAAAGATATTACGTCGGCCATGATGTTCCGACGTCCCATCTGTGGCGAAACGTAAAATGGAGGCACAAAGCACGGCGCACACAACAGGCGAGTGAGCGAGCGAGCGGTGCGAGCCAACGTTGGTGCGACCGAGCGCGCGGACGAGGCCAAAGTGGTGGCTCTGGGAGGGGAGTTGGAAGAAAAGCTCCTCTTCCTCTCGCTTCCTCGTAAGCAGCGCGGTCATCTCATTTTCTGATGGGGTGGACGGGGTGCGAGGCACATCGTGGTGCATGCCGTTGACACCATCGGCACGGAGAGCCACTTTCGGCGTGCGCCGTAGTCGGGTTCAGTCGCTATATCCGATATCGCAGCACTGGATCATTGTAATAAGCGGTTTATTTTACCATAGAAAGCATACAAAAGTGGACACTGCCATCGTTGTTCATCGTTATATCCGATATATTGTTATAAACTGTATCGTTATAAGTGGACTCGAATGTAAATGCAATGTTACAGTAAATGTTGCCTCAAGTACCTGCCACAAGGCCTTTTTGTACTTTTCACCAAAGCTCGAAAAAAATTGCTGTTCTCTCACACGACCATCTGATAATGCCCATTGTAACCTTTCCTAGTCGACGTGCAGCTGCCTTTGCGCTATTCATGGTTACAGACCTCGGGCACACGAAAAAGACGATGCAGTTAGATTCAGCGTGCAAAATGACTTTCCTCTGTCGTGCGCTTTCATATTGAAAGTGATGCACCACCATTTAAAATGGCTTCAGTGGGAACAGATGTGACACATGCAAGCCACCGTCGTACACAAAATGAACCTATGCAAACAGAATGTGCTCCGTCGCCATTGTATGATGGCAGTGACACTGTGCCTGATCCCTCTGACGGGAGGCTGCTATACAAATACATGCTCTAAACCCATTCGCAGCTTCATATAGACTCACTTCGCGAATGTTCAACATACCTTAACTTTTGTTCAAATGGATTTAGAACATCCGTTCTTGTTGTGTTGCCTGCAGTTCTCATTTTGGATTATTGTAATACAATTATGCTGATATACTTTGTAACTCCTTCGGTTTAGGAAAAATGATGCTCCCAAAAAGGCACATGGAATGTGTTATGTTTAAAAACTACAAATTCTTCTAGAAAAATGATTGTGTATTTGAAATTGCCACACAGCTATGCATTAACTCAGCAAGTTTCATCAAAATTAATTAAATGTTAAAAAAAGGCAGTGTTTCCCTTTAAAGTGTGGATGTATTAATGAAGTTTTACTATTGTAACCAGGACAATATGAAATGACTCACCCTATAGCCAGTATAAGAACTTGCCTCTAGATGATTACGTACATTTAATGACAGTTTGCAGACTGAAATGTGCACCACACCACACAACTGCAATTGAGTAAAGTGAGACATCAGTGGGGACGCAAATGATCTTGCACTGTGTGTCGTAAGTTCTGCACACCACAGTTGCTCGAAACCAAAAGTGCAAGATTTGCAAGTTTGATTAGAGCATTCGAGGCAGTAGCCTTTCCTATTAAGCAGTATAATAAGCCAAGTTGTTGTGCCTGGTCAATTATTTTGTGCTAGCTACCTATTGTTTATAGTAGCGAATGATGACAAGAAAGCAGAATGCCATCAGTAATGTTCTTACTATCTTAATTATTTATTCCAGTATGAAAAGAAGCATGTACACTAATTGTCCTGGTTGCTTATTATCTTTGTGTTGATTAAGCTAATTTTGTGTAGGCGTTCGTGTAAACTCGAGTAAACCAAGTGACTTATTTCTAAAGCAACTTTAATGAGCTCTTAGATGGCCACGTTGGACATAATTTGGGTTCGTTTTCTAAATACAGTTTTGGAAAATGCCCGATCTGTTTCTGCGCAGGAGCCTGGCGTGCAGCCAGCACGAGCTGACAGTGTCCAGTCTGGGCCTCCTGGCTGCCTGCCGCAGGCGTCAGCAGCTGCTGGGTTTGTTGCGTTCCCTGCACCTCATCAAGGCTCTGGTCAGTGAAGGAGGCCCATGATCTGCTTCTGCAGTGCGACAAGCTGGCGGGCTGGGAGAGTTGGTTAAACGTTTAGCAGCTGTTTAGGATCCGCTCAACTGGGCAAGCACCGTTTTGTTTGATAGGTGTGCTCGTCTCACTCAGTGGGAATCTATGAAAGAATAGCAGGGTGAGAAATATAGACAGCTTGTGAACACGTTCATTACTGTTAACAGAGTATTGGATGCCTTGAACAGCAGAGTGTTGCTGTGGACCACAAAGAAAAAAAAGCGAAACTGAGGAGCACAGATTTTTAAAAATTACCTATATTTTCAATGGACAGGTAATAATATCCCAGACAGCATAGTGGAAATAACTGTTATATTTAAATTGATATAATGAAAATAAAGAAAATGAAAGTGGGTGAAAAGACAACTTGGTGCTGCATTTGGAAAGGGATGACTAACTCGTTTATTATCTTTTCAATAAAATACAATAATGATCTTTGCTCACCTCGGGGAAGTTCAGTGACGAAGCTGTTGCTGCTACAATATGGTGCACTTATTTGATTATAAAAGACGCCTCTTATCTATAATAATGTACTTGGAAATGACATGCACATTTTTTAAACAAAATCGTGAGAGGCTCCCCTTATTGACATTCAACATTCTTTAATTCTAATTCACACATCACTGTGTCTGCTACCATAGGTCGGCAAAAAAATTGGAGCTCACTCAGACTCACTCATGAAATATTTTTTGCTGTGAGAGCTCACTCGGACTCAGACTCACCAAAAATTTCCTCAACCGGACTCACTCGGACTCACACTCACTAAATTTTTTCTCAACCTGACTCACTCTGACTCAAACTCACCAACAAATTACTCATCCGGACTCACTCAGACTCAGACTCACGGCTTCACTTGAGTCTGAGTGAGCCTGAGTGAGCCGACTCATGAGTCCGTCGGCGTAAAATTAGCGTTTTTGATCGTGGTGTCAAATCTTTTTAATGCCAATATCTTACATAATAGGTGTGTACGATACACCTTTTGATCTTGAACCTTCAAATACGACATATCATATATAAGATATCATCACCATTATCATATTATCAATCCAGTAAGAACATGTTTATGAAATACGCGACTCACACGAGATATCTTTATCAAAAACTTCAAATGAGACAGTTTTTGGGGGAGGTCATGGCACCCCTTTCCTTAACTCACGCCTCTGATCAATAAATACTGAGGTGGCGCATGAATGCTGGTGTTCTAAGATAAGTGTAAATAGATTTGAGTATAAACATAAGCCGATATAAGGCTCATAGTAATGCTCAAGATGAGTAGATACGACCATAAGTCGGCAAGAAAAGGTGGAGCTCACTCGGACTCACTCAATAAATATATTTTGTGCTGAGATCTCACTCGGACTCAGACTCACCAATATTTTCCTCAACTGGACTCACTCGGACTCAGACTCACTAAAATTTTCTTCAACCGGACTCACTCAAACTCAAACTCACCAAATTATTACACACCAGGACTCACTCAGACTCAGACTCACGGCCCGATCTGAGTCCGAGTGAGTCTGAGTGAGTCGACTCATGAGTGAGTTTGCCGACCTATGGCTACATCAAAGCTTTATGCTTGGTGTTAAGTAGTATTTATCTGCATCTGCATGGGCCTCCTATACACAATAGCACTGGGCCCCACTATTCGGCTTAGCATTCAGAATGGATCGGGACAAGGCGCTTGCCACAGATGCAAGGCACTGGGGGCGAACTTGCTCCCAGCAATCCCTTAACGGGAGCCGGAAGATGGCATTGTGTGCACTCAATAGAGAGAGTGCCTCGTGCGCACTCCTTGTCGGGCTGAATCCCACTGCGGCCAAGAACGTCTCCACCACTGCCATCCAAATTGGTTTGTGGAGAAAGTGGTTTGCCCTTGGCTGTTCGCAGTGTCCAGTTGCAGATTACAGGGAGAGGTACAGGAACAGCAGCATAGACCATGCAGAAGGTGCACTTCAATCCCCACGACATGTACACCTATGTGTGTGCCCAGGCCATTTGCATCTCACATAAGAACATAAGAAGCCCACACATGTGTCAAGAGAACTGATCAGAAGAGCCTTGTGTGCCACATCAGACAAACTAGGAAATCTAACCCATTCACAAGTGGCCCATTGTTGATTTCAAAAACCATGAAGCCTAAAATTTTGCTAAAAGCTAAAGATGAACATAAAAATGGAACATTGATATTGGGGATTGTTTGGCACTGTAGTACGCAGACATTTTAGTATGAAGCAACTAGCTTGCCCAAAAAGTACTTCTTGTGAACATGTAATAGCTAATAACATGTAAATAACATGACAAAAGAATACTGGCTTGCACTTTTAATTATTGTTTGTTTCTCGGGGCCGCAGCAACACAACGCCATAGAGAACAGCTCTGAGTAATTGCCAGTAAAAGGTTTAGATATGAGTGATTAGATTGGTACTTGTTATTATGCAACGCTTGCACGTGTGTGTAATTAAAGGACTGAATAAAGTTAATATGTATCAATTTTTATTATCCTCACTTTAACTTGTTTGCAGCAAGATATTCCTGAAATACAGGTAGTTTCTGCGATTTGCCAAGTTTGTGACCTTTTTCTTCAAAAGTGCTTCGACAAGCAAGGGAAATAAAGACACATAAGATTGTGTTTCACTTGTTCTTTGAAAGAAATAAATATTGTCACCAAGAAGTGCACCATTTTTTCCTTAAGTTCGCTCAAATTTCAGAAGTTGCAAAAATGGTGGGAAAGTGTTTTTTGGGGTCAAAATTTATATATTTTTTTTCAGACAAACAACATTTTTTTTCACAAAACTAACTTCGAAACCATTGTTCTGGGTCTAATGCCTAGGCCTGCAGTAAATTTCATCAAAATTGGTAATGGTGACCGGGACCTCTTGTTCAATCTTATCTGGACACACCCTATAACTGCATAAGGTCTTATATTGTGTTCTTGTTTGCAAACATTGGCATCAAAAAGTTTTGTGAAACTCTACTGTATCATTGAGGTTGTATGGTGTTTGGCTGTAATGTTTCCCGAATTAAAAGGCAAGTCTTTGACATTGAACTTTGTTTTTCAAGTAATGGTGTGTAAAGGCACTGCACGCATGATTATACAAATGCATAGCTGGTCTACATCGGGTATGTAATGCTAGTTAAATATGTGACAGTTTATTGGTTGCTTGCTTTCTAGAATATTACACGCACTCGTAGTCTGGCATGTTTTGCTGTCCTTATTAAGTGCTGTGTTGATGGGCTGACAGTCCTGCCGAGCTGAATGTTTTAATATTAAAAGAGATGTTTGTACCTGTTTTGCTTCCTCTCTGCGAGCAATGTGTGTAGAAAACGTGGTTTTTTTTTCAGCAAGAGACGGATGTCAGGCTTCGGGAACTGCTTGAGGTGAGTGTTTGCATTGGCATGGAATGTCGATGCATCCAGTAACTTATTTAGGCTCTGGAATGACGGCCTCAGAACTAGATTCGAAAGCTTGAAACTGTTAGATAGAGTGCGCTGCTGTGACGGTGAATGAAACAGCCTGGGCAGTGTGCCACTGCACATTACATGGTGTGTGATTTATCTTAACATGCTTGATCACCTTGCGTAGATAAAACTCATTTTGTTGCACTTGCTCTGTTTTTGGCTAGGCCGCGAGTGACAGGGTGTGTGTGTGTCACAGAAAACATGGCTTTTATTTGTACCTGCAAAGTTAGCTGCCCATTTTTCTTAAATTTTCTATCTATAAATTTTCTCTCTGCATAACCAGTTTCATTAATTGTGGCCTTTTGCACATTCTTCAAGGTGTGCCAATGCTGCTGCTTAATTGAAAGACGGAAATATCTGCCGTCATTTTATGTGTGATGATGTACTGCACATTACACATAAAATGTGCCAATTTGGCACCTTGATTTAGCGGTGATCCAATGTGCTCTAGGAACAAAGGACACAGTCAGGAATGCAAACCAAATAGGCATGTCTTGTCCTTGCTATACAGCTGAATATTACAGCAAATGCTGAAATTACAACAACATGTCCACATTTTTTTCCTCTTGTGATTTCTAATATTTACTTATTTTTAAAGAGGAAAATGGGTAGAAGTTGAGGTTCTCTATGTAAGGAAATAATTTACAGAGGCAGTGCTGGGCATACATTTAATTAAACAAGATGTAAAAAAGAGAGAGGCGCTCTCCCAAGAGATCTGCTTCCATTCTTGTTGAAGGCTGGCTCGTGCTCACCACACATGGTGATATTACGTCTTTACAAATTGTGTGAAAGATATGGCGCGTAAAATGTATCTTTACACCGTGTGTGATCACCAAATCGCCCAGCTGGGCATCAATTTACAATTTGTTTTTGAGAGAAAATAAATATGCACATGCTTGGCTATCCTTAGTTTAACTCTCTGCACGTAAACATAACAAAATAAAGCACAACTGCCATGTTACACAGCTTAATTGATTTCAGAGGGGAAGCTTTTTGGTGTTTTCATGAGAAAATTTCACCCAGTAGATTGCTGTATCGATGCGCATGCACGTATCACAGAAAGCCGATACGTGCGTGTATACACTCTCGGAATGCCAGTCGCCCTGTGCACCGTATGCAGGCCTGTTCTGGACACTGTAATAGTCTCAAATTGCTCCTTGGCTTCCCACTGCGTCCTACCAGTTGGTCGTGTGAAAGAGTCAGGATCTTTTTTGCACTTTGCCAGAAAGAAAGAAAAGGCCTTGCAGTGGGTACTTTAGGCAATATTTGCTGGTGGCGTGGCATTTATTTCTGTGTTGGCGTTGGTGGCGTGCATCAGGAGATGCAAATTTGCACTTGGCAGTTTCTGCATACTACCGTTAGTGCGTAGTTATGCTGTGCTCCCACAGGTACATATTACTGAGGCTTTACTCTGTTCAGAAAATTCAATATAAATGTATATTCATACTCTGTGTTGATGGCAGGACTATTCTCTGCTTACTTTGTTATAACTGATGATTCATTATATTGAAGTTCAATTGTACAGTGCTCAAGGATGGGTATGTGACATCAAAAGTTTTAGTATAACGACTGGTATGAGTGACTGCTGTAAATAACCGTGTTGTGTATGCCACGAGTCTGGCCTGTTAAGGTTGATGTCAGCTCTGATGTGAATGTGCGAGCCAGTATTGCTTTGATGGCGCTGAAGGTGGTGGAAACAAAAGCATTACATAGCCCTAAATACTCGCATTCCAATCCGTGAGCACTGTACAGTAGAACCTCATAACGAAGTAGCATCGGGACAATAAATTAGTTTGTTGTATCTGATATTCGTTGTAACAGCACAGCTAACAGTCAGCTCTAGCAAATTGGCACTCTGGCTCATGCAAAAATCCTAGATACAAAAGTGCATTATTCTTGGCTTCAAATCCTCTATAACATACGAGGTAATCCTTGCATGTCTTCTTGCGGTATTTCAAACTAAATAGACTGGAAATTGTGACAATTCATGGCTCTGCACAGCACTGCATTGTGTTGCTGTGCAAGTGGCCTTAGTCGTCACATGAGCTTCCCCAGTTCTCCCATTCTGTTCATACAGTGGCACCACCAGTGAAATGCGTCTTTTTTGAGCTGCATGACCAAAATTTCTGCAACTTTTTCAAATGATTAAAAAGTGTGGTTGTGAATTGTCTTTCACTATTTGTCTTGCTTTTCATGCTATCTTTTGAGTTTTAAGCCTTCTGCGAACCTAATATTTCGTTGTTACAGCAGATATTGCGGCTGTAATACTGTGCATGTAACCTTGTCATATTTTGTTTTTGGTTTCATTATAAAAAGAATAAATGTCAGTGAAATGAAGCGTGACCAACTGAAGTTTGTGTTTATTTCACTATAACTGATGATTCGCTATATCAGTGTTTGTTTAAACTTTGTAGCACATTAGCGAGTGTGGATGTCAGCTGGGCTTTGTATGTATGTCAAAGAGTTGTGCCTTTCAGCTCGTGCCTGCCATCTATTCAACGCTACAATATAGTAGTGCCCAGTGGATGGATTGGTGGCATGACCTGAACTTACACGTGCTAAGCTGGAGAGGTGATGCAATGCTAAGGCCATGCAGTATGGGCTCTCTTGCTATGCTGCTCGCTTTCTGTGTGCCTTGGTGCCCAGCTTGGCCCCTGCTTTGTTCACTTGGTTCAGGAGGAGGACTACCCTGGTGCAATTCAGTTGGGATTGACGTGCCACAAAGCAGCCAGCACCTTTCGGCACTACCAGTGTGTCGGGTAGGTCCCTCCAGGCAGTCTCTCAGTTTAAGTTCACCTTGCTGCACTCTTGTTGCTGACACAACATGTGCAGCTGTACTTAAATGTAAGAGAAGCTAGGTAATCACAGTGCAAAGATTTGTCGCCTGAAGCTGGCCTCAGTGCCTGTCTCAACCCATTTGGGTGGCAGTCAGATTTGCAGAGGAGGCTGCGCCTTTATGGGAAGAGAGGAGGATGCTTGCTGACCTCACTGTTGTAGTGTGCTGTGAAATGTCATTGTGCTTTACGGAAGAGCGCATGGGAGGGGTGTCCCACAACAATCATTGTCATCTGGCTAGCGTGCGTTTCCTTTCTTGAAAACTCGGCACTCATCCCTTTCCCATCTAGAAAGCCACACCATGCTGAGAGCGCACACTGTTCATGACCAAAGTGCTGGGCATGTGACAGTAATGCAAGGAAAGGCATGCAAGAAAGATTATGACTATTGTTGTGGAGGAAACGAGGCACCCTATCTAAGCACGCTTTCTTTAAAGTGTATTGTGAAAAACCTAGGGTTACAGCTCCGGAACCTTTGACCACTAGATGGTCTCTAATGCAGTTGTTGCATGATTGTGTCACCTTATGTGGATGCAGGGAACTAAGTGCCAAGCTACAGGAGACCCTGGAGATGACTGAGGAACAGCTTGACGTGGCCCTGTCACGCTTGTGTGTTCACTTTGACAATGACCACTACTGTCGCCTGAATGCTGCCTACCGACTGCTTGGAAAGACACAGGTGCCCCTTCCCCCACTGCTACTAACTGCTGCACTACAACAAATTACCCTAAAAACTGGAATATAGCTTGGACAGGATCCCATATAGGTTATCCCCCAGTTATGAACTACTGAATAATATCCAAACTATCAACAGCCACCCTTACCTTGAAACAAATGCAATTTTAAATGCTGCTCACTGACAATGCCATTAAAGGGACTGTCTACCGCTCAGAAAAATTTTTCTGATTGTGGTGAAAATGAGAAGATCATTCGTCACATTGGCGGTAACGAGCATGCTTTTGCCCCATAAAAATGGAATTATATTTTTAATTTGATCTTGAAAATCGTGAAAGAATGACCGCCAGCATCACCCAACAGCGATGTCGTCAATCTACTGGTAGGACAAGAAATCCTCGCAGGTAGACTCATTTTGCTTAAAAACAAACATGTATAACTTGAAATTGTATTTTACGCACTTGAGGCAGCTTTCGGTTGCGTCAGAGAGTAATTTTCTTGCTTTTTTTTTTCTCACGCATCCAAAAAGGCGCCCGGTGGTGCTGCGTGTGGCAGCGTCTTCGATTTTGTCTGCTTCAACTCACGCGCTATGCCATGCGGCCCTCCGCGCTAGTTGTGCTGTACTGCTACATTGTTAGGATGTTTCACATGTGCTGCGCTGTGGAGGCGTACATTGTCTCTTTTTGATGAACCAATTTGGCTTGAATTGCGGCAGCAGTGGTAAAATAAATGCATAGACTGCGATTACAGCAAAACAAGTGTTCTGTAATCGTATAATAAGGCTTCATTGAACCGCTAGTGCCCGGAAAACGACCGTTACATTGATTACATTAGTGTTCAGCGAAAATAAAGTAATGCTACAGAAATCCCATGTGCTTTCGGTTTTAACTTTTACCGGCACCACAATTGTCATCGCGTCCACCAATCAGTGTTATGGGCATGTTTCACGCCAGTGGAAGAAGAGCGAACGCAGATCGAAAAATTTTGTTTAAAATATCTACTCACTTTCGAGAGAAACCGCTGCAAGGTTGGACACTTCAGACGGCACGCTTTCTATTGCAATACAAAATAGAAAAGCGATGAAGGACGGTAGATAGTCCCTTTAATTTACACATGTATTTACACGCTAGTTCCACACGCCAGAGGGCCAAAAGATGGGCTTGAGTGTTATCTTCGCAAAAAGTTTCAACCTTCATAGAGAGCCTTTGAAAGGTGTCGTGCTGGGTCCAAAAGGCACGCGCTATCTTGACAGTTTTAATTTGGATGCGCTCCGAGGTCACCTGTAGTGATTGTGACTGTAACGAAGGAGTGACGTGACTCGCACACACCAGTGGTGTGTTGCATGTTTATTGCTCTCTCTTTAATAGACGTTCCACAAATGTATACAAGCACAAGGACACGGTGTTGCCAACCTAAACACTGAAACCGAAACTGCAAGTAACTATGTACAGGATACAACAGTGACACAAATGCAGCTCCCAGATAAACTCTGCGACCTCCAGCTCTGGATACGCTGCAGTCTAGCCCTGAAATGTTTCCTTCCGACTGCTGCATGTCGTTCTGCATCCGCCACTAGCGCATGCTTTTCTAGTGCACTCGATCTGCCCACCGATCGTAGCCATACATGCCACCGTAACCAGAGCCACCGGCATCCCTCCCCGTGGGAAGCAACAAAGAAAGCGTGTCCGGTGAGAAAGATAAAATTTCATTTCTTGTTAACTCGCTGCTCTCGGTTGCGCCTGTGCTAGCATCCCCGCACTTTAGATGATACCGGAAACACACTCCGAACTTGCAGTGTGCTGCCAGATTTCTATGTGCCTTCGTGAACTCAATCACTGTTTTCTTCAACATTTTGGTGAACTGTCATTGGCCATTGGTCATTTTCACTGAGAACAAAAAAAAAATTCAGCCCACAGCCAAAATAGATTTGCAAATAAAACGACAAAATTGCAAAATAGGGCCACTCACAGCACAAGGCTGGCAATAGACAAAGTGACGCCGTTGACGGTGATGGCAGTGAAGGTGGATGACTTCACAAATGATGATGTTTGATGTTTATTCAATACATGTGTAAAAATGTAGAACAAAGATTGGCAACTGAGGAAAAAACAGCAAGCGAGTAAAACAAAATGAACGTAATGGAAATTATTATTCAAACTCATGATAGTTCAAAATTACATGCAAGTAAAAGTACATCAGTGATTGAACAGGAGATAACTAATTGAATGAGCTGACTATAACAGAACACATACATATCACCAACTAACACAGTTTTGTCACGTCATAACTTATACATGCATATATGTATACATATACACATATACATACATATACATACACATACTCAAAAATGCATATATTTATATTTCAACAGATGCACATATATATGCACACATATATATTCAGGTGTCGCATGTTGTTAGTAAGAACTGTTTTAGATGCCGCCAGAAACAATGTAATGAAGGACTTGATTTAATAACTGATGGTAGTGAATTCCAGAAAGAAATTGCAGAAAACAAGGCTGTCGTTTTGCCGTAGTTAGTGCTTACTTTTGGAAGCAGAAGGTTACTATTTTCAGAAAACCGTGTGTTATTAGTATTGTGAAGATGTGCTAGGGGAAGTATGTCAGTGGGAATGTCACCTATTCTACTCCTGAATAATAAAATTCCAAGTTTGAGTTGAAAGGTGGAAATGAACGGTAGAATTTCAAAAGTGTTAAAAGGGGTGCGTTGATGCTGTGTGAGAACTATGTGTGATAATTCGGACTGCGCTTTTCTGAAGGTGAATGAGGGATGTCAGGTGTGTGGTGTAGGTATTGGCCCAGGGTGAAATGCCGTGAGTAAGGTGACTGTTAATGAAAGCATAGTAAAGTGATTTTAGAATGTGTTGCTGAAAACAATGCCTTGTGCGAATGAGTAAGCGGATGCCAAAAGCAGTCTTCTTGATGGCAGAATTTACGTGAATGTTATATTTGAGTTGAGGGTCTAATGTGACACCTAGAAAAGTAATGAACTTTGAAGGGGTAATGAGGCAGTTATCCATGTATATCTCGGGTGTTATTGTAACGTTTTTTAGGGACGAGTGAAATAACATGAAAGTTGTTTTAACAGGGTTTATTTTCAATAGGTTATTCTTGCACCATGATACAAGATTCGCGACATCAGTGTTTAGTTTTGCTAGTAGATTGTTAACATCTTTGTCACTAGAAAATATCGTGGTGTTGTCGGCATAAAGAATGCATTCAGAAGAGTTAAGTGATGATGGTAAGTCGTTAGTGTAGATAAGAAACAAGAGAGGTCCCAGAATTGAGCCTTGTAAAACTGCCTGGTTAGTTGTTATTGGAGACAATAAAACACCGCCATAGTTGACAACCTGGGTCCTGTTAGCGAGGTAGCTTTGTAAAAGAGCCAAAGTAGGCCCACAAATTCCCAAGGATTCAAGTTTAGCATACAAAATAGAGTGGTTAATAATGTCAAAAGCTTTACTTAAGTCAATAAATACCGCCCCTGCCCATAGCCCATTATCGATGAACTGAGTTAGCATGAAAACCAAACTGCTTATGTGACAAAAGGTTAAATCTTGTTAGGTAGTCCATTAGGTGATTCACAATGAGCTTCTCAATTACCTTACTAAAGAATGGGAGGATTGTTATAGGGCAATAATTAGAAAAGCTTTTCGGTCTCCCTTTTTGAATACAGGTGTTACTTTTCCTTGTTTGAGGATTGTAGGAAAAATGCCTGAACGGAATGCGGTGTTAATAAGCTCTGAAAGCACAGAAGATAAGTCTTGAGCAACAAGTTTGATTTTAGATGGATAGGTTGAATCGAGGCCACATCCTGTCATCTTCAAACTTGTTATAGTGCGAAGAACTTCAGCAGGTGACGTGGGTTTTAAGAAAAAAGAGTGAGGCAAGTGAGACAACGAAGGCATGTTAGTGACAGTCGATGCTCAGTTGTTGAAAAATGATTCATTAAATGAATTGGCAATAGCGATAGGGCAAGTTAGAACACTGGTGCCATCCGAAAATTCAGTCGCAAGTGCGTCTGGCTGATCAAGATGTAGGAATTCCTTAATTACGTTCCAATTTTTCCTACTGTCATTCCCATTTTCATGCACTCTATTTTGATATATAGGTTTGTTTGGCTTTTTTAAGTAGGACGGTAAGAGTTTGTGAATACAGTTTAAAGCGGGCCCTGAGGGACAACTTGAATGGCTGAAGTTTTACTTTTTTATAAAGCTTACCTTTTTTATTTATGCTACACAGCAGTCCTCTAGTAATCCACGGGTTTCTAGGGGTTGAGTACCAACGCGATATGATAGATACACATGTTTATGATACCTGTTTGTTTCTCAGTCAAGGTATTGAACGCTTTGTTAACACAAGGTTCTTGCGATAGTTTCCCCCAGTCAGAGTGGCATTCCAAATCATCGAATTTCACAGAATTGAAACAACACCTATCGACCATTTTATTTTTAAAGTTAGTTTGTCTTTTTAATAACAGAAAAATGAGATAATAGTCTGTCAAATTAAAATTGACCACATTGGCCTTTTGAGCAGACATAACGTTACTGAGTATGTGGTCAATAAGCGTGTTCCAACCAGAAGGAGCACATCGTGTCGGAGAATCCAGCAGATTCCAAACCATGTCCCATGAAGCAGTCAGAGTATTGAATGCAAGAACTGTCGTTAATACTTGTAATGTCAATGTTAATGTCACCTAAAATGATCACATAATTTTCGGAAATAAACGAGCTTAGTATATTGTCAAGTTCAACGCAAAAGTCACCGTAAGATGATGACGGGGACCGATAAATTGAACCAGTAATAGTTCTTTTGTTAGACGGAAGGAAATCACGGTCAAATTCGAGCCAGACTGATTCGCATTTCAACACGGAAAATGCGATATCAGTACGTCGTCTATATGATAATGTGTTAGAAATGAATATGGCTGATCCACCATGACAGTCACCTGGGCGATGAAAAAATTCAGCACAATAGCCCGGTATGGAAAACATGTTGTCATCAGCTGCAGATGGCCATGTTTCTGGTAGACATATGAGCGAAAAGTGATGATCCAGGGTGTCTACCGACCGGGAAAACCGGGAATCCTCAGGGATTTTGTATAGTCTGGAAATACTCAGGGAAATCTCAGGGAAATTGTGCGCTCATCAGGGAAAATCCACAGTCGCGGTAACGCTGGCTCGAGATTTTGTGAAGGCATTTTCAAATCGAACGGCCGCTGCGGCTGCGGAGAAAGGGTGTGCCTCGGTGCCCTCCTCGCCTTCGGAGCGGTAGAGTGCGAGAGAATCTGCCTAATGCGTTGCATGCGCGAACCATGAACCACGGTGCATCGTATCACGCAATGTTGTCGGGGTATTCTGTGACTACGCGGCGCAGTTCTGTATTCTTTGTCGCACGTGCTGTGGGTTAGCGCCCCATATGGTAGTTTTGTTATCGCCGCGTGTCAAGTAACAAGCATGATTAATTGTAGAAGCGGTAGCAGTAGATGTGACGAGCTTGACTTATCTTGCAAGCGATCGTGATCGTTCAGGAAGCGGATGTAGTCGACAAGGCTGTTCTCTTGCGAACCATCCCGATCGGCGAGAAAAAAAGACGACGACGCTTGTTGGTGGTTATCGGATAGCTCACTCGCTCTGATCCTGAGCTTCAAAGATGCTATTTAGGACTGGGAAGACTAGGATAAATTTTCAGGTGGGAGCGAGCGTAACTAACAGGCCTATTTACAGTAAGCAAAAGCTTTTTTTCTTTTTTTTCTCTTTTTCCGGTGAGGGCTCTGCTGAAACAAGTTTTAGGCAGTCGACCGATATTTTTGGGGGCTGCAGCTCGCAATTACCAGCCACACCACTACATATGTAGATGTTTTGCTACAAAGACGAATTACAAAGCTTTTCAGAGCCAAGGCATAGCGGCGACCGAAATTCACGACACCGGCACGGGTCCCACTTGCTCGATTCAGCGCGCGATGTCGAAAAACAGAAACGTGGCCACCATAATCGGATGTGCCGGAATTCAGGCTGTTGCCGTGCTTTCATGGGATCTTAGCTCGCAGCTATTTTATTTTTTTTTTGCTGTAGCAATTAGTATATAGACGCTTCAGGCGAATTTTTCGCCTTCACCATGATCTTCCTTATCAAGTCCAAATTGCAATTACATCACCCCGCACGTCGTATACTCTATGTGCGAGTTAAAGTGCGCGAACGCTGCCAACAAACGGGGCTCAAGCAGAGATGAAACGAACCGACCGTCTCCTTCGCGTGATGGGCGCGGGCGGGAGGGGGTGAGTGCGTACTTTGTACCAGCGGATGTGGTCGCATGTGCCGTGGTATCTTTAGAGGGGATCAGCAGACGGCTCATACCTCTGTAGGTGTCGTGCTGTAATTGCAAAACCTCTGTTGAAGCCATAGCAGTGACGGATCCAGAGGGTGGGGGGGTAGCAGCGATCGCCCCCCCCCCCCCCCCAAAAAAAACAGCCTCCGTCCCCTCCCTTCAGTGCCTGTCGTCCGCCTCCATTTTCAGGCTGCCTGTTGAGTTTGCCCCCTTAGTCAGGTTGTTTTGCCTACCACTGCCCAAAAGGTATAAAGAGAATCTTGTCCCTGCTCTCTACCTCTCTCCTCATTGCTCTACCCTTTCCTGCATCCGTATGCACATTTCCAACGAAGGCTTCCTAGGCGCCGCCATCATCCCCTCTGGGCTGTTATAAATATGCGTGAGCCACCAAAATGCACTGCTGAGGTGGTGGCTTCAGCCTTTGTACTCCCCCCCCCCTCCCTGATCGGATGATGGACCCCCCCTCCCCCACCTGGATCCGCCTCTGAGCCGTAGATGGGGCACTTCTCTTACTGCAGCGGCTGCGTTTCCTGAAGGAGTGAGCTGCTAGCCTATATTCGCATAAAATTCCTATTTGTTGCTATCGAATTCACTATTTCGCTCTCATGGTAAAACTGTGACTCTTTTTCTATCATGCGACGGTTTTCGATGTTGCGTGTTCGTGGCGAGCAAATGGTTCGGCTGGGCAACGTGATAGCAAAGGCATCGTGCTGCTCTGGGCAACGCACGAGGATTTGACGAGCCGCAGCAGCAGAATAAGCACAATTCAACAGTGCGTTAAACATGCACTTGTTTCGTCTTTACACGTGACACTATGGCAAGGCATCTAATTGTAATCTGCACCTGAGGTTCAACAAAATTGATTTTTTTCATGCAAAAAAAGGGGGGTTTTTCACGTCGAGCATTCTTGTGGCATTTTAAGTTTAAAATTAATCCTTTGGTAACTATGTCTTGCATGAAAGATAGAAATTCAGTTTAATGAAGTTTCGATTTAACAAAGTAAATTGCCGCTTTTATCAACTTCGCTATATTGACATTTAACTGTTCTCTGTTCTATTCAAATGGGATTAAAGGGGTCATGAAGCACCCCTTGGGCTTGTTGAAAAAACATCCTGCGGAAAGCTGACACGGCTATGAACTGCTCAGTGAAATATTGCAGTCGTGCGCGCCGCGTAAAGGCTACAAGCAGAGCGCGAAGTTGCTGTTTTCTCAGGCACCTTCTTTTCAAACAGAGGCTGGTTCTCACTCGCGTCGGAGGGCGGCGCGTCTGCCGGTTGACGTCGCGTATCTGCTTCTCCGCGTCGCAAAAGACATAGCATCCTCATTGGCCGATAGCCGACATAAATCGAGAGCGGCGTTTGGATCAGATACACTTCTTGCCACGGGGTGCCGCCACTTGCCGGCGCCGCACTCCTCAGTCTGCTAACTTTACACGGTAACCGCACTCGCACATGCGAATCACAGCGGGAGAGCGATCGCGTTTCATGACGCACGCTGACGTAACTTCTTTTCGCCATGCCATCCCTGCCTGTGTAGCTCCCAGTGCACTCGTCAGCACGAGGAAAAGAGAGAAAGCACTGAGAGCGTGCGCCAAACCCCCATAACTCCGCTCATTTTTGACGGATTTGAGAAATTTTTGCGGCAATCAATTCGGGAGGCAGTAAACTCCGATACTGAGGTCATTAGATCATTACTTGGAAAAATGGTTCATGACCCTTTTAAGTCATCTCTATTTTTTAACGCGCGTACTAGAGAGTGACATCATCGAGCGACATGGTGTCTACCCATCTTGACATAAAACAAAGTTTTGTTTCACTCAGGGAATTTTAGCAAAAGCACTCCGGGAAAACCTGGAAAACTCAGGGAATTTAGAAATGTCAACTAGGTAGACACCCCGTGATCGATTAAAGGAAGGAGATTAACCATATCATCAAAGTTTTTCGGTAAGCTTCGAGTGTTAAAGTTTATGATGGAAATATGAGAAGCAGACGAACAACTAAGAAGTCGCATCAGCTCGAGGACAGTGTGTGTTGCCATGATGGTTCACAGTCATCATAGATGCATTAATGCTGTTAGGAAAAAACGGCCAGATAACGGTACACTGGGCTGTCCGTAGACTTTCTTGCTTTGATGCAGCAGTTGTCAACCCATAGGAACTGCCACTGCTTTTCTTTCTTAGGAGCCAATGCCTGAGCAAACAGCTGCTTGTTCTCTGGCGTTAGGTGATCGTTGACAAATATGGGTTTATCCTGATTCATTATGCCGATAGACTGGGTTGACAGACGCACTTTTCTGGCCTTTGAAGCAAATTCAACCTTCTTTTGTCGTGAACAAAAACGTGCAATAATGTTCGGACCACCTTTAGCGAGGACCCTGTGCACAACATCAATCTCGGCAGGGCTCACAGGACAACCAATCTTTTCTACGATCTGTTGCAGAATTGCTTCACAGCTTTTGCCTTTTGTTCCCAGAACACCTTTGATTTCAACATTGTTCATGCGCGAGTATTGCTGCAATTCAGCAACCTGTTTTGTTAGCTGCTCATTTGTTCGAGACAGCTCTTTATTTTCTTTGACCAGGCTTTCCTGTTTTGACTTCATTGTTTCATAGATGTCATTAAACATGGCGACGCTGTTAAACAATGCCCCAACTTCCTTGCACAATGATTCCAAGTTTCTAGATAGCTCAGCACAAGTGGGCATTTTGGTTGGCAGCAGTGGATGCGGCAAAAAAGAAAAATGAAATTGTTTTCAGTAATGCAAGTTCAACCAACCTGCGCACGTAAGAGGATGCAGTCAGCGGAATGTTGCGTTGCCGCCAACCAAGCTGCCAAGTGAAGAGTTCCGCGATGATCCCAGCTTATATAGCTTCCAGAAGACGGTTCTGATGCAGATGGACGGGTGGTGTTCATCACAGGTGGCACGTGGCACTGTGATGACACAGCCAGTCCAATGATTTCTTTGTGCTAGGAGCACACAATTGTATTGACCGCTGTACAATGGTGCCGCGGTTTCACGGTGATTTTGCACCGGTTCCGTAGATACCTGCGCACGTAAGAGGATGCCGTCAGCGGAATGTTGTGTTGCCGCCAACCCAGCTGCCAAAGTACTTCAGCGGCACATAGTGGCCAGACTGCTGAAGTATTTCTTCCAGTGACCAATATAGACTATATTTCAGATGGGTTTTGGTGCCACCATATTGGGCTGTTAACCTTGTGGTTTTGTACCTTGAACAACTAAACGGACAGTGCTACGGTGGGTGTATATTCACATGAAAATGGTGTGGTTAGTGCATTTGAGGTTTCCTGACCTTATCAGTTTGTGTCACGAGACAAAAAAATAAGAAATCATTCGTTTAACAGCTTAACAGGGTGGCGCCCATATGTGTTGAGTAAATAAGACAGGGTCCACATTTCACTGCGGTTTTCCGAAAAATAACATTGACCTATATTTCGGTTTTCATGGTAATACGAACCTGCTACATAACTACACAATGAACGGTCGTGCACAGTAACCATAAAGTACAAATTTGCCTCTCCTGACATGTGCCATCACTCAGGGATGCAACAGCTGTGCCAATTGCGCCAATTTGATACAATTCCTTATTTCTGCACCAAGCTGAGCCTAAACCATGAAATTTGTTAAAATTGCGCCACGCTGCACCAAAATGCCCGACCAGCTTAATATTTTCTCAGTTGTGCAAATTTGAGCAAGAAATGGAGGCCGCATTGGTCATCTGCAGTCTGGGCATCGTCATCCAATACAGACGCGTGCGCAGACCCTAACCCTAACCCCCCACGAAAGAAAACAAAAGTCCGTTTCACCGGAAGGACGAAGCAATGAATGCGATAGCAACAAATTGTATACGAAGTGAGTCTGGCAGCAAACTCTTTTGTATCCGATCTCGCGTAACTCTACAAAACGTTGGTGTAAGAGAATACGGCGTTTCCAGGGAAAGATGCTCTTTCTGCACAGTATCTTCACATTGAGAGCGCAGCACGTAGCAAGATATACGAGCCGCCCGCTGATGGCTGCCGAGATAGCGCGCGTGCCCTTCGAATCAAAGTTCAAAAGTTGCTGCTCGAGCGACAGCCCCCTCCGTTCACCCCCCCCCCTCCCCCCTCTCGCGTCTTTTCATGCTCATTCAAGACGGGCGGGGCGTTTCCTCTATGCTTCGATGGCAGGCTTTCCAATCGGAGTGGTGTTATCGCATGTGCCCTCCGAGTGACAGAGATGGGCTGGCTCGTTTGATATCTGCTTCAGCCGCGTTCGTCGCACGCACTCGCTCTCTTTTACCCACGGTAGAACATACTATGCACAGGGATATGTTATCACTTTAGACTTTATACAGGAGATGACGGCAAAAACCTCGTCGAGAGTGTCCATATAGTTGCTATCGCAATAGAAAAGGACAGTAGTTCTCAAATTTCCTGATGCTTGTTTTATTGCGTGCAGAACGCTTTTTAAGCCACTTTTGCCGCAGTAGACTGGTGTCCTGCGGAAAAGCATACTGAGATTTAGGAGGGGCTATTAGTACTACAGTCGAATCCCGCTATAACGAATACCGCTACAACGAAATTTCCGCCACAACGAATAATTTTCGATTCCCCGTCAGCCGCCCATAGAAAACAATGCGAAAAATGTCTCGTCATAACGAATACTTTTTCTGGGTATTTCCGCTTGAACGAAGTTTTCGCAAGTGCCACCACATAAGGAAAAGGAGCTTGCCTAGGATTGCCGCGAAATTCCGCTAGAAATTCGACCATTTCTCGTTGCCAGAGCCGTGCGGCCGCATCGCAATTGACACGTGTCTTCATCGGAGACATGCTTTCTGCCACCTCACGCACATCCCGGTAAATTTTTCGCCATTGAGATGCTCTGCGACAGATCGTCCATCCGCCATGATGCTGCCGGCGGATTTTATGCGCGTGCGGGCCGCGGAAGAATCGTTGATGAACTCCCGCCATTGTTTTGACGTAGCACTCAAAACAAAACTACTGCTCGTCTTCACAAGCCCTGCGATCGTGAATGACATCCATGGCGTTTTGAAGGCACACGCGCCGCCAGCGCGCACCTAGTCCAAGCGTAACTGCATTCTGCCGCAACCGCTGTGAATACAAATGCGGTCGTGTCGACGCGACCACGGGCGACCACGAAAGTACGCGCGCATCCATCGAACGTACGCGCACCGACTCAATGCAATGCTGCGGCCAAAACCACGGTAGACGCGATCAGAGATAGCAACGACGCAGTTCTGAAGGCACATGCACGGCCAGCGCGCACAGATTGAAAACGGAACTACCGTCGCTACCGTTTGCCGGAAGCGCTGCGCAGAAAACCGCGGCAGAGACCGCCGTCGCTATCGTCGCGATTATCGATAGCGAATATGCTGAAGTACGCAGCTAACACACCGGAAGAAAGATTAAAGGCAACAAAGTCGTAAAACGACACGAAGCGTTTCGACTTCCCTTTCTCTCGCTTATGACTGTGGTAGTGCGGAGCTTCGGCACTTCGTTTTCACTTAGCCTCTACCGAACTTTGGCACGCTCCTTTACGGCGCTACGCGCTCGGCACGCATCGAGGGTAGCCTGCATATAGTATTTGCTCGTGTATAACCCACGTGCATAACTCGCGTGTTGACGCAAAGCCGCCTTCCTTGCATTACCGTGAAGCCAACTTGCGCAACGAAATTCGCGTATAACCCGCACCCCGAGTTTAGCGCTAAATTTTCTGTATATTTTGTGCGTGTTATACGCGAGAAAATACATTCACACGGTGTGCGGCCAAGTGCGTCCGAGTTAGCGACAGTTAAATGCAAAGGTCAATGCATGCGCTTGCTGGGACCAAAGGACGAGTCATGATCATCAGATATTCCTAACTTTTGTGGTATATAGATGAAATTTCGCTGCAACGAAATTCCGCGACAACGAACTTTTTCGCGCGTCCCGTCAATTTCGTTGTAGCGGGATTTGACTGTATCTGTCAGGGACACAGCACATTTTGTTCCTTAATTACTCATTCGTGCACGCGCCGTGTAATTACGAGTACTAGTATGATCGCTGACGTCTAAAAAATTATTGGCAATCATTTCGAGCTGCTGTGTACGGCGTTTCTGCGGCCTTGAGAAACAATAGACAAAAGCCTGTGACAGTTTTCTTTTTAACACGAAAGTGTCTTATGCCGGGGTCCACAAAGACTTCAGTGACGCATTTCCGTCACGGAAATGACGTCGAAAAATTTACACGATCAGATGACAAAGAAAAAAAGTTCCGTCAACGAGGCATCGAACCCACGACAGCTCGGTCCGCAACAACAGATGCCGGGCACGCTATCCACTGCGCCACAGTCAGAGACTCTAAAAGCTTTACAAACGCGCCTTTTATATCTACCACTCTTTCGGTCGGCGGAGTGATGTGGCCCTGCGGGAGTGGTAAAGTAAAGTAATTCGTCATTACTGTGGCTTCTGCGATTAGCACCTGCAACGCGTTACACGTCCATCCCTTTAGGCGTGTTTTCAATAGAAGTTCAATTTTGTCAATGCCTTAACACACCGCGAGGTGGCGGCTTAAGCTAAAGCATTGTAAAAGCGTCGGCCTCGCTCATAGCATCACGCTAATCCACACCAAAAATAGCTCTGCGACGCGCGCTGCGTTCCCCGCTCACGCGCTCGCCCCGAGAAAAATTGCGGCTGGGCTACCGGCGCGCCACGACGCGCTTTGCATTTCCCTCTAGTCCGGCCGTGGTGTTCAATCACAATTTAACATGCCGCGGGATGGCGACCGAGTTCTTCATCCAATATGCGACGCTCTTCTGGCTATCACACCTCGTTCTCCGATTACGCTTTCACCGTTAACTACTACTGCTACCACAAGGCTTTCTGTCATCATTTAACATGGACGTTAGTCGTCGGGATGGAGATGTACCACCAATCATCAAAGCGGGTGCATCCACGTTAAACAGTGCTATAGCTGCGAGACATCAATATACATTGTGCAAACTCTCTTATATCTTATACAGTAAACATTCAGTTATGTCTGTAAGGGAACGCTTTACTTTCGTGTTATTCCGATTCCTATGACGGAGGGATCAACCATAAATTTTTCGCTACCCCCACTTGCTCCTGCTTTACGAATCTCCCAAATTTCCAGGCTGCCAAGTTCGCAGGTCCACATTAGCATTTCCAGTGCCTGTCGAATTATTTGACAGGTCCTGCAAATGCTAATGTGGACTTAGTCATTGTTCGCACTGACTCAATCATTGTTCGCGCTGTGGGGTGGCTCAACACACTGTTTTTATTGAAATAGCAGCGTTCACGTGCACCTTGCACGAATTAGCTGATGTTGAATGGTTTTTACGTATTTTTTCTTTTCTAAAAGTAAGCTTTCTTTGCTCCAAATTTGGGATTTTGGGCAAAAAAATTCAGGTTTTTGTTTTTGCAACCTGCTCCAAATTTAGATTTTTGTGCTCCAAAAGCAACATTTTGCTGCTCCAAAAATTACTCCAAATCCTATTTCAGCTGTTGCACCCCTGCATCACTAGAAGCAATCATTAAAAAACACAATGCCACAGTAAATGTGGCCTTAAGCACCCACTGCAAGGCATTTTCTTTCTTTTTACCTTAGTACAGAAAAAATTCAGGCTCTCTCGTACAACTGTGTGATAGTGCGTGGTGCTGATGCTAAGGAGCATTTTGGAACTTCTACAGAGAAAAAGCACAGTGGGTGACATGCGTCATTCGTCCGACTGTGTGTGTGTGCACCTCTACAGTGAAGTGTTACTGAGCAAAAACCAGCGCTCTTTCAATGAACTTTTTTACCTGGTGGCACGTGGAGCCTGTCATATTGACCTACTAGTTGTGTGCATCATGCCACGTACTATTAAGCTCCTGCCATCACTGTTGGGGTACTTACTGCACCTAACAAGCACATTTGCCATGGTAGCGTTTTTTCAAACCCTCTGTGTACATTGAGACTCTATGCAGGTGTGGCGAGTACCTTGTTGTGTTAGTGTAGTGATGGCGAACTGCACTTGTTTCTGTCTTCACAGCACATGTGATGGTCCCACACAAGGAGGCAGCAGCGAATGGCAGCACGGTGTGTTTGGGATGTGACCTATTAAAATCGTGCAGTAAGGTTACTGCAGTGCCAGCAGTGTTACATTGCAAATGCTGCCAAGCAGATAGCTGGAGATCCTTATCGTGATGGAATTGTTGGTGATAAGTCCTACTGGCACGTGTCAGTGGCTGCCGTCACACCTTCGTATTCCTTCTATGCTTATTCAAAAAGGCATTGCCGCATATGCATCAAGTTCAGAATCACTTGCTGAAAAGGTAGAGGACCTTTTTCAGCATGTTGTGGAATTGCCTACATCACGAGTTGACCGGCACAGTTAACTGTTATCCTACAGAAAATGATCGTAGTACGTTCTAACCGACTGGGATAGGACAAGGCACTATGGCTTGAGGAGGCAGTGTGAAAGTGTGTTCCTGGAGCTTATATTTCATATATGCTTAATGTTCCATTTTCAGCGTGCATGATTTTTGCTGCCTATGCATCTTGTGGTATGTGGTAACGATTGCTGAAATTTATCTTCATGTCTGTTTTTTTCTATGCTGAAAAGCATGTGCTGATTTCATCACCTTACTTGGCTTTAAGCCCTTGCTTGGTTGCATTTACTGGTTCTGTCCTAAGGCACCAGTTTTTTTTATTATTTTAACTTCAATTTTGTCTTTTAAGTGCTTTACTAAAAATTGTGCAGAAAGTTATGTACATTATTATGTTCAGTTATATTTGTTGCAGCACCTGTTGTTTTATTTCATCTCCCCCCAGCTGTAATAGCCGTGCACTAGCACTGAAGTGCCTAAAGAAACAATCCCTCTCGCCTTGGAAATTCCTTCTACTTTCAAGTGGTACCCTAAATTTGCATGTCCACATTTATACCACGTTTGCTACTTTGTCCCCGCTTGTATATCTTCAGTACAGGATGTGCATTGGTTCAGTGTAATAGCAGGGGCTGTGTTGTGTCAGTGCAGATGGCTGCCCACCAGCTGCTGATGCACTTCTCGAGTGCCGTGCAGAGTAGTGCTTTGCTTGTGGTGAGGAACCATGCAGTTGCTGGTGACAACACGAGGCCACCCGACCTGCACAAGGCACAGTACGTTGACCTCTGCAAGGTGGGTCAAGCTGCTATGCTCTTTCTGTGTGGCAAAATGTGAAAGTTGTGCCCGTGCCAGAATAATCAGTTATAAAATGCTGCTCACATTCTCTTGACCTACTGTTCTTGTTTAAGTCGATTAGTGCAGCTGTTCTCAAATCGGGTTCCATCAAGGGCATCTTAGTACAGTAGAAGCTCGTTATAACGAAGCGGGATATAACGAACTAATGGATATAACGAAGCAATCGTAATTCCCCTTGAAATTCCCATAGACGCCCATGTATTTAAAACCTCGTTTTAACGAAGCTAAAATTTCCTCGCAATGGATATAACGAACCTTTTTTTTTCCCCCACCGAGCATTTACTGACCATTTTGGTAGCCGGCAAGTCAATGTCTTGTAGCGCGCGACGGTTTACGTGCCATCACGGATGTGGTAATTCAAAACTCGCGCCTCGCGCTCCCGAGGAGCCGCCTGCCAACACGCGCGAGGGTGCTCGTCTGCCTGCCTCCCCTTCCACTGAAACTCGTGGACCCACCCGCGCACGTCACCCGGCCTCCCCTCTCCCGCGGAACTCGTGGACCCGCCCGCTCTCCTGTTGCGCGCGTGGACGGTGACGCGGCGACCGCGCGGCGTGGGCGCGCGCCTTTAAGCTTGTCGTTCGCTGCGTGTGCATCAGAACAGCGTCTCTCTAGGTTCCCGCCGCTAGACAGGAGATGGACGACGGCAACGGCAAACGAAAGCGCAAAACGATTACAATCGAGCAGAAGGCGGCTATGTTGAAAGCCGTTGAGTCCGGCGTCAAGAAGAAAAAAGTTGCCGAAGATTTCGGCGTAGCGTGAGCACGGTACCGCAAGCGTGTAATCGACCGAATTCTACTCAATATGAGCACGAAGCGCGAGACTACAATCGACCTCTACATGGCGATCGAGGTGCTACAGGCTGCTTGGATGTCTGTAACAGCTAGCACGATCGCCAACTGCTTCCGGCATGCCTCATTTGGCGTCAACAGCGGCGGTGACAGCGAAGATATCGGTGCTGCCGCCAATGAGGGTGCCGCGGGTGACCAAGACCTGGCGTCGTGGGACGCTCTCCTTGACGCCGGAGTTGTGCCCGACTGCGACACCTTCTGCACGTACTGTACGTCAGTGCCGATGCTGATGCTGTGACAACCGAAGAGCTGACAGAGGCTGAAATTGTGCGCGCGGTGACAGGGGTGGTGAATGACGACAGTGACGAATGTGTCGACGACAGCCCGGAATTGGTGAACCCGATGTTCCGACGTCCGCGCAAGCGCTGGATGCGGCAGACCTGCTGCGCCGCTTCTTCGGGCCCGCTCACGATCACGGCGAGGACGGACTCGACATAGCGGCAGCGGCCGAAAAAGCCATCATCCGTCTGAGGAAGACACGGCAGGAGTCTATTAAGGACTATTTTTCTGCTAAGTGAGCCGCCAGCTGGTGTGCCGAGTTTGGCGTGAATAAAGTAGCAGTTCTTTGCTGTTCTTTTTTTTTTCTTTTGCTAGTTTTTCTCCGTGCGACGGCCGTTTTTCGTTTGCGTGGCGGGCTGCTGTGGGATTTGGTGGTCAGTACATCCTCTCTTGCGTGCTAATTGTCGGTAGAAATGGATATTGGCTATAACGAACTAATGGTTATAACGAAGTAATTACGACTCCCCCTTCAACTTCGTTATAACGAGGTTTTACTGTATTTCGCTAGCAGCCAGAATAAACAACACAAACACCAAGCATGTAGTACATGCTTGGTGTTTGTGTCCAAATTTGCTTTCATTGCTTGTGGAAACATTGTTGTGTCAAGACTGCTTCACTAGACTACTTGGTAAATTGGGAGAAAGAAACACACAAACTTCTATGAAAAGAACACGCGGAAATGAAAGTAGCTCATCAGGTTAGAAACTGCTGCATTAGTAAAGTTGACTTGTGCATATTCAGGTCCACAGAGTTTTGTTGAAGTCATCGTCGAATGCTGACCAAATTTTTTTGACATGGAGATGGCTGTAGAAGTGTCTGGATAACTGAAGGAGAAGGAACAAGTTTTAAGAAAAATACCGTAAAGTACCGCAGAAGTGCCCACCCCACTTTTGCTAAAAGTTACGTTTGTCTAGATATGGACACTTGTCCGGGTGAAGCAGCAAAAACCAAGATGGTGGCCAACAAAGAGCTTCGATGCAGCACCGCGGGGGCTACGGAATTGAAGAAATCAAGTTTATTTTTGAAATTGTAAATGGTGGGGTACATTCAGGCTTACACATCGTCACTGAACCCAGCAAATGACTCTTCCAAGTCTGTGCAAAATGGGAGATCAATGCATTTGTCGCTGATGCTGAGCAGACCATGGGCTCTTGGGTGCCTGCAAGTCGGTTATGCAAATGCCCGTTCTCGCTGCCAACACTGATCCCACACTCCTTGAAGGATAACGCTGTTCTATGCGATAGCAACAAATTGTAGTACAGTCGATCCCGGATATATCAAACTCGAAGGGGACCGCGAAATACTTCGATATATCGATAATTCGAAAGACAAAATATGCGCATTTAAGGCTTTAATTAAAGCACTGCAGGCCTTGACACAGTTTTCGGAAATCGTAAAAAGCGCGAACATGACGATTTGCTCATATATGCTATGAACAAGGCAACAACTTCTTTTGCAAGTTACCGCGTTCTATTTCGCATGAAAATAGTCCGTAAATCTGTCTTGCTTCTTGCTTGCCATGAAGTTCACCAAGTCATCGTCAATATCATTGAAGCTTTCCAAATAAGCAAAATCAGCACCTTCGGCCAGAACAGTGGTGATCGACGCTAAACGACGATGCAAGCTCTGTAGCGCGGTAAACGGTTTAGCGGTGGCAGCGTCGGCATTGGCATCTTCAAACCGCACGGGTCCATTTCCGCAGGATCGGCAACGTCAGCTATGATCTCGGCATCGATGCAGTCAGAAGCAGCTACGTCGTTATCTGCACCGATGAAGTCGCTCACTGTGCTCCCGGAGTCCGATATGGCACCCGGAAGACGCACCGTACGCCAACGTTACTAGACCATGCCGTATACCGTAGTCAGCGGTCATGACGCTCCCAAAGTCGTCAACTGGCACCAAGGCCCGCAAGGAAACGGTGCACGATGGTGCTTTATTTGACGTCGCTCCAAACATTGATCATCATTTTTATTGCCACGAGCGGGACAATGTTTAGTTCGACTCCCGAATGACGATTTATCAAGAACAAAGCGAGAAGTACAAGTGTCCGCATGCCACAACAACATTGCTGCACCGTGCACAAAACATTTCTCCACCGTCGACATATTGGTGATAGCGATGGCACTTGTGGCTTTGTAGAAGGCAGCCTTTGATTTAGCGAGAAATGCGAAAAAAGCGTGGCCTCCGAGATGTGCGTTTTAAAACTGAAAACGCGAAAAATACGTCACGAGGTTGCACATCTCGAAGGCCATGCTTTTCGGGCCCGCATGCCATCGTGCGCGAGAAAACAAGGAAGGGAATGCAAACATTAAAACGAGGCTGCCAAGTCATTTTTCATTCTCATTTTCGTGCCCCAGGCAATCGGCCTTTTTGAAAAACACCATGCCCGCGCGTTAAAACCTGCGGATCGCGCATCGGCGCACTGACAGGCGCTGGGCAACGAGCTAGAACAATGCAATGGAATAACACCGCCTTTCTTCAACTGCGCGCGATGAGGGATCGCAACTTGTTAGAACGATGTCGAAAAATTATCAATATTTGTTAGAAAAAATGCACTTTCTGGGCTTTGGCGCTGCGCAGCGTTCGATATAGTGGATGTTTCGCTGTGCGGGAGTTCGATATACGTGCGCACCAGCCCCATACTCAGTGATTCCACTCCTGCACCAACTGCGCCAAAGTGCACCAAATTGTATTTACTGCGCCATCCTGATAATATAGACGAAAATTGCGCCAAACTGCGCCAAAGTCTCGGGTTTGGGGGCGTCTATCACCGGCAATCGCACCACCGGTGCGTCAGAGCATGTGCAGCTCGATTGGTCGCAACCATAAACCAAGAATTATTTCGCTGAATAAATAGCGCTCGCGCGTGCGTTCTGAGTACAGCCACGATATCATGCACGGTGCCGACGCAGCGTCTGTTCTGCAAGTCGGCTCGACAGCAAAACGCGTTCTCCGCAGAGGCTCGTGACATCTAGACCTATCGGTAGCGAGAAAGTGCGACGGCTATTCATCGGCGGACGTCGTCTGTTCCAGAAACGCTGCTGATAGCTCGTTTCAAGCGTCGCACGGCACGTAAGGAAAGCAATGTTCAGTAATGACTACACGCGTGCCGCTAAAATGTCTGTCACTTCTGTTTCCGGACATCGCGGAATGAATCTGGGATCGCTCGCAGTAGATATATGGGACAATATTGAATTTTCCTTGCTTCGCGTTTATGGAAGAGCACGCGAACGGTGGAAACGCGTTGACACTTTTCCTCAAATATACTTTATCCATAGATTTTCATCCAGAAGAGCTTTTTCGTAATTCCTTCCGCCAGCACGTCCGAGTTTGTAATCACTGCGGTAAATACCCCCTAAAAGGCCCTGCCCTTTCGAGCTCACGTGCTAGGGTTCCTATTCGAATTTTTTGCTTGCTTTTTAAAAATGTCATCTCATTAGTAAAAGCATATCTCCTGGTCGGAGCAGCCGCAGATGCGCATTTCGAGAACGGATAACTGGGCTAGTTTGTGGGAACTCATGTTAAGGCAGGTAGCGCAAAGAGAGACGGACACAAGCGAAGAATAAGTGCACAGGACAAGCGCCAACTTCAAACTAAAGTTTATTTCCTGAATCCTCGCCTATTTATCTTAAATCACACCACCACATAGTCACCATGGAGAGAGCAACTGATACTGCTGTGAATGTCATGACGCCGACTCACTTTGATCATCTCTTATACCTAAAATGATAACAATAATAAAACGCGCAAAACCGCGCAGTCAAACACTGATACGCTCAAAAACATCACAATAAGAACACGCATGCTCAGAATAGAATGTTCCTTACGCGGCAAGGGTAGCAGCCAGGTTGGCCGAAAGAAAAGCTATCTCACACGGGAGTAGGCTCAGTGAAGCCTGGCTAACACATACAGAATCGCTCTTGAGAATTAAAAACGCTTCTACGATCTCTCTGGACAGCTTGTTCCGGTTCCGGTACATCACCGCCGTGTCAGACAAAAGTGGTTCACACCCGCACTGCCGACAGTGCATCGCGAGATGCGAATATGGCGAACCTTTTAGAGAGCTGAAATGTTCTCTGAGCCTGATGTTCAAACATCTGCCCGTCTGGCCTATATATTTACGTCCGCACGAAAAAGGAATGCAGTACACAACGTTAAGAGTGCACGAAACGAACTGCATACCGTGCCTAACGGTGCAGATCGCCGTTCTGTGATCTTCCTTGCTGCACATGCGCCTCTGCAACTTTGGACAAATGGCTCCCACCTTGTTTTTTGCCGTGAAAACAATGTCAACGTCATGACGTGATGCCACCTTTTTGACGCGATGAGAAAACCCGTGGATGTACGGTATAACTGCGAAACTGTTCCTCTCTACCGTTTGACCCCTTGACGTACTCTGTGCTCCCGTTTTTACTGTCCTTAAACATTTGAAGGCGGCCGCGGCAAAAAACAAGGTGGGAGCCATTTGTCCAAAGTTGCAGAGGCGCATGTGCAGCAAGGAAGATCACAGAACGGCGATCTGCACCGTTAGGCACGGTATGCAGTTCGTTTCGTGCACTCTTAACGTTGTGTACTGCATTCCTTTTTCGTGCGGACGTAAATATATAGGCCAGACGGGCAGATGTTTGAACATCAGGCTCAGAGAACATTTCAGCTCTCTAAAAGGTTCGCCATATTCGCATCTCGCGATGCACTGTCGGCAGTGCGGGTGTGAACCACTTTTGTCTGACACGGCGGTGATGTACCGGAACCGGAACAAGCTGTCCAGAGAGATCGTAGAAGCGTTTTTAATTCTCAAGAGCGATTCTGTATGTGTTAGCCAGGCTTCACTGAGCCTACTCCCGTGTGAGATAGCTTTTCTTTCGGCCAACCTGGCTGCTACCCTTGCCGCGTAAGGAACATTCTATTCTGAGCATGCGTGTTCTTATTGTGATGTTTTTGAGTGTATCAGTGTTTGACTGCGCGGTTTTGCGCGTTTTATTATTGTTATCATTTTAGGTATAAGAGATGATCAAAGTGAGTCGGCGTCATGACATTCACAGCAGTATCACTTGCTCTCTCCATGGTGACTATGTGGTGGTGTGATTTAAGATAAATAGGCGAGGATTCAGGAAATAAACTTTAGTTTGAAGTTGGCGCTTGTCCTGTGCACTTATTCTTCGCTTGTGTCCGTGTCTCTTTGCACTACCTGCCTTAGCAAATGCGCAGCTGTCAGTAGCGGGCCCGTCGCTGACGGCCCGCAGTGAAGCGGCTACGCCATGTTACACGTCCGCCCCTTGCTTTCAGGGGTCAATAGCTAACGGTTAAAAAAACTGAGTTTCATTTAAGGGCGAAGCAATGAATGCAATACCAAAAAACTGTATTGTTAAACTAAGTAGGGCTAGCAGCTAACTCTTTTGGATCCGATCTCGCGTAACTCAACAAAACGTTGGTTTAAGGGAATATGACCGCTCTAGGAACCTAAGCGTTTTCTTGCTCTGAGTTCTCTAAACACGAAGTAAGCGTTGAGAGCACAGCAAGTTTGCGAGCCATCTCCTGATGCCTCGAGATAGCGCGCGCGCAAGCGACTGCGTCCTTCGAACGATGCGATCCCCCCTCCCTCCCCCCCCCCCATCTGCTCCCCTGGCGTCCCTTCATGCTCCTTACGAAAGACGGGCGGGGCGTTTCCTCTCTGTTTGATAAGCAATCGACGGCAGGCCCGCACGCGCGAAGATGGTATCGCGTGCGCTATCCGTGCAACGGAGATGGACGGCCGGCTAGTTTAATCTCCGCTTCAGCCGCGTTCGTCGCCAAACCCGCCGAGAGTGTCGATATAATTGCTATCACAATAAAAAATTTTAAAAAGTTGAGGAGTCATTTCACTCTGTAAAGTGGATGATAAGCGAAGCTGTTTCGCGCATGGCACAGAGTGGCATGGTGGAGGGTAGTTTCGTATGGAAGGCCAGGCTGTTAATGTTCAATACACAATATTAATGCGAAAGCCTTAGATATGCTTTATCAAACATGAAAATTGACCGTCGGCGGTGTCAATCGATTGATGCTAAAAATAATCATCATGTGATGGCGTCATCATCACGTCATAGATCGTCAAAACTTGTGATGTCATCATGGCGTCACATGTCGAGACGTCACGTGATGACGCCATCACATGAGATGGTCACTTTACACTGCTTCCGTGGTCGGTGCGCCGATCATAGAGCTAGCGCAAAACCAGGTGAGGTGCAGAAAGCTTGCAGATAGAGAGGGGGAGGATCTACCCGTCGATCGAGAAGAAAAATAACCTGGCTTTCGCCTTGGGGTTGTCTTAGAGGAATGCATCAGGGACAGTGTGGCTCTTTGGCATTGAGGCACTGCTGTACATCACGGCGTTTGTCTACCATGTCTGCTGATAACCACATAGGTGTACTTAGAGTGTTATTTCATAAAGTACAATTTTCTTGACCCGGTATTCTGTTTGTTTGCTAGTGTCGAAAATAATCGCCGAAGAGGTTAATCCAGAACACTCAACTGCATGAGCCCTTATTTTTTCATTAGCGAGTGAAATATGGAGTTCCCCTGAGCATAGGCGTGCGCAGGGTTCCCCATCAGGGGGGAGCGAAGGTTCATCGCAACGCCCCCCCCCCCCTTACTAAGTCAATGTATGGGGCAGATTTTGTGCCCCCCCCTCTTAGGTGACTAGAAGGTTCAATGTACGGGGCAGATTTTGCGCCCCCCCCTCTTAGGTGATTAGGGGGGCGCCCCCCTGCCCACCCTGTGCGCACGCCTATGCTCCTGAGATGATTTTTCCATGAGGTTTGCAATGAATCGAAGTATTTCTAGCATTCATAAGAGCCCCAAAATAATATTCGGGTGCTTGAATGTTAATGCAATATGCTTCTGTAGTGCACTCCAGGATGTAAAATTCGCTGCTCCAAAGTGCTCCAGGATGAAAATTTTGCTGCTCCAAAGTGCTACAAAACGGAAATTTTGCTGCTCCAAAAATTGCTCCAAATCAGAAGTCCTCGGTAGCATCACTGCATACTTTTGCATGGGAAATTCAAGGGGATTTCTCAACTGTTCGATATAGCCAATAATTCGACATATCCGAGTTCGATACATCCGGGATCGACTGTATTATATGAAGTTAGGCTGGCAGCTAACTGTTTTGTATCCGATCTCGCGTAACTACAAAACGCTGGTGTAAGAGAATACGGCTGCTCCAGGGAGAGATGCTCTGTCCGCATAGTCACTTCGCGTTGAGAGCACAGCACGTAGAAGGGTATATAAGCTGCCCTCTGTGGTGGTTGTCGAGATGGCACGCACGCCAACACCCTTAGATTCAAAGTTCAAAGTTGCTGCTCGCGCGACACCCCCCCCCCCTCGCGTCTTTTCATGCTCGTTAAACATGGGCGGGGCGTTTCCTGTCTGCTTTGATGGCAGGCCTCCCGAGTGGGGTGATGTTATCGCATGCACCCTCCGAGCGACAGAAATGGGCCAGCTCGTTTGATCTCTGTTTCAGCTGCGTTGTAGAACCAGTTGTAGAACATACGATGCGCGAGAGGATTTTATCAATTCGGACTTCATATGTGACATGACGGCGACGGGAAAAGCCCGTCGAGACTGTCCATATAATTGCTATCGCAATAATAAAGGCTTTGCCATGGTCTCGAGGAGCTCCATGGCACAAGATGATAGATTGCAAGGAAATGTCAGCAATCTCATCAATGCTCCCAGAACGAAGTCTTGGCTTATCTTGTTCAGTGGTTCACTGCAGTGATAATCCAATGGGGACTGGAGGGTGTCAACAGCAAAGAACCATACAAGTCAGTTGCAATGAATTCGAAAGGTGCGGTTGGACAGGGGAGAGGATGAAGGAGACCGGTGGGAGGGGATGTGGAGAACTTGCAGTGCTGACACGATGTTCACGATCCCGCTTATTTGGCTGCCATTGTGGATAAGCCAGGCCAGAAGCAGCGGGTCTTGATGCGGTCATAGGTCTTGCGGAAGCCTAATTGGCTCGTGGCAACATCATCTTGAAATGCCTCTAAAGCTCCTCGAAGACAAAGGCAGCGACGTAGAGCTGGGACCCAGGTGTTAACCGTGGGATGATAAATTTAATGATGAGACAAATGAGACAATTTTACCTTTTTGGGTAAAATTGTTGAAACTGGCATCTCAAGCGTTTGTTGGGTGGGTTAGTGATGCCGCAAAGGCGATCGATGTAAGTTTGGCAGTAGGATCCTGTACATTGAAATGGACAAAAATCAGTACGTGAAGAAAGTTGAACTTGATCCATTGAGGTTATCGAGAGCTGGTGCAAGGCAGGCGTGGTGTTGAAACCACGCTATGAATAGGTGGAGGGCTTATTGTCAAGAGAGAGTGAAAGTGGGCATTGAGACTGTGTGTGAGCATCATGACGACATTTACCAGACTTATGTGTGAAGTCGTATTTGTGCAAGCGCAGTATCCAGCACCCTGGACGTCCTGACATGTCGTTCATTGATGACAGCCAACACTAAGCGTGATGGTCGAGGACGATGGTGAAGTGCCTGTGCTGGTACCGCTTGCCCGTGTTCGGCGTGTGACGTCAGAACAGATAGCGGGGCGACAACTGTGTGCGCCGAGCTACCTTAACCACGTGATGTTCCCCGGAGTGTATATTATCGACCGGCACAATAAAGAGGGGAGTTTTTCCTTTCGTCACCGAGAGTGCAGCTCGTCGACTGGTTATTGCGACATGCATACGCGTCGCGCTCGTATGCAGTGTCACGACATGGTGTCAGAAGTGTGGACTGGTCAACTATCTTGCTGAGGCCGTGGACGGCAGCATTCCCACGAAATGGCAGACAAGCCCACAACGGTAATCCCGGGGCTCCAGCAGCCCCCACCGCTGGACTTCGATAAAACGTCGGAGTGGCCGGCGTGGATCGACCACTTCGATGACTACCGCTTCGCCACAGCTCTCAATGAACGTTCGGGAGAGCCCCAGGTACGCACGCTACTTTACACAATGGGCCGCCAAGCCCGCGAAGTCTTTGCTACATTTGGGCTGACCGGCGAAGAAGCAAAAAGTTATGTCGTCAAGCAAAAGTTCGACAGTCATTTCGTCAAAGAAAGGAACATTGTTTATGAAAGTGCCTGCTTTCACAGACGCCGACAACGGCCAGAAGAATCGGTGGATCAGTTCGCAGCCGCACTTCACGTGCTGGCAGACCGCTGCGACTTCGGAGATATGAAGAAGAGACTCATCCGAGACCGGTTTGTCGTCGGGCTCCGGGACACTCAACTATCCGAGGCCTTGCAGATGGACCCGCAGCTGAGATTGGCTACGGCGCTGGCCAAGGCTCGTCTCAAGGAAACCGTGCGACAGCAGCAGCAGAGCCTTCGACCGGAAGGGGTGCACATCGGTGGCCTGCCAAAACTTCAGGCCAAGGCGCCGTCGTGGACGCCGTGGGCCACCAGAAACGCTCGCAACACAACGGGGGACGGTGTCCCTACTGCATCGGCGACGCGCACCCGAGGTCGACGTGCCCGGCCCAAGCTTCCAAGTGCCACTGCTGTGGTAACAAAGGACATTTTGCGAGGGCCTGCCTCAAGAAAGCTGGGTCAGCAGAAAGAAAGGTACGCGTCTGGGCTGTCGAATGTGATACCGGAGAAACTTTCATTGGCGCGATTGACGCGGCCGGGAAAGCGCGCTATGTGCAGGTTCTGATTAACTCTGTGCCTATCCTTGCTAAAGTTGATTCCGGTGCAGAAGTGTCGGTTCTACCTTCTACATTTCCAGGATTACCCACCCGCCTGGATAACGCAGACGAGGTGCTACAGGGGGCTGGCGGCAACAAGCTCAATGTTCTAGGCAAATTTGTCACAGAGATTGCGTGGAAAGGGAGGACGGTCCGTCAAACGTGCTATGTCGTTAGCCCTCTTCGCGACGTACTTCTCGGGCTGCCAGCCTTAGAGGCTTTAGGTGTTGTCAAATTTGCCGACGCGCTTAGTGCAGACGAGCAACGGTATGAAACCCTTTTTCCGCGCATGGGGCGAAGTCTAGGCACAGTCCCAGGAGAATACACTATTAGGCTACAACCGGGTGCCATTCCGCATGCCATAACCGTTCCACGACGAGTGCCGATTCCGCTCGTGGGAAAGCTAAAGCACGAAATCGAGAGACTCGTGCGCATGGGAGTAATTAGAAAGGTAGACGGCCCCACGGATTGGTGCGCAGGAATAGTCCTGGTAACGAAACAGTCGGGCAAACTGAGAGTTTGCGTCGACCTCACAAAGCTAAATAAGTGCGTCGTTCGTGAGCGCTTCACGCTACCAACGGTGGATCAAGCATTAGGCTCTCTGGCCGGTGCGAAATGGTTTTCGAAGCTTGACGCCTACTCGGGTTTCCATCAAGTCCGACTAAGTAGGGACTGTGAAGAACTAACTACGTTCTTGACTCCATTCGGGAGGTACTGTTTTACTAGACTACCGTTCGGAATTACGTCCGCTCCGGAGTATTTCCAGAAAAGGATGTCCGAAATCCTATGCGGCCTGCCAGGTGTTGTCAACATCATGGATGACATTCTAGTGTTTGGTAATACGAAATCCCAACACGACGAACGTTTAGCAGAGGTTATGTCACGCCTGGCTAGCGCAAACGTGACTCTGAACAAGGAAAAGTGCCAGTTCAGCGTTAACAAAGGGAAATTTCTGGGCCATATTCTGAATGAGAATGGAATTGAGCCTGATCCAGCAAAGGTTAGCGCTGTTAAAAATCTAAACGCCCAGAAAAATGTCACCGAACGGAGAAGCTTGCTCGGCATGGCTAATCACCTAGGTCGCTTTTTGCCTCACCTGGCGCAGACTACTGCTCCGATGCGTGCTCTTTTGCACAAAGATAGCGAATGGGTCTGTGGGTGTGACCAAGAAAAGGCACCCAACGAGCTGAAAGGGCTAATTTGTTGTGCGCAGTGTATGGCCATGTACGATGCAACACTTCCTACCGTCCTTTCAGCGGACGCATCCTCTTTCGGACTGGGAGCTGTACTTTTTCAAACGCAGAAAGACGGCCACCGTAGACCAATAGCTTTCGCATCTCGATCCCTCACGAACACAGAGCGGCGATACTCCCAGATAGAAAAGGAAGCGCTAGCACTGACGTGGGCAGCCGAAAGATTTGACGAGTACATCCGTGGCCTAAACGTTACCTTCGAAACGGATCACAAGCCCTTAGTGTCCTTACTAGGCCAGATGGCCATTGATGATATGCCCCCGAGAATTCAACGCTTTCGGCTCCGACTAATGCGCTATCTTTTCAGTGTTCAGTACGTTCCCGGCAAATCGCTAGTCACAGCCGACACCCTTTCGCGGTCTCCAGTTGCATGCAGCAATTTTGAAAAGGGCTTGTGTGTGTCAGATGTCAGAGCATACTCTAAGGCGTGTTTGCTTGGCTTGGAAACGGGCGACAATTTTTTGTCTAGAGTGAGAGAATGTCAAATGAATGATCCCATTTGTAAACACCTGCGCAGGCTGTGTAAGGCCCATTGGCCAAGGAAACCGAATGTTCCGTCTTTCCTCATGCCTTACTGGCAAGATAGAGCATGCCTTAATATGATTGATGGTCTCTTGCTGAAAGGAACAAGGCTGGTAATCCCACTATCTCTAAGAACAGATGTGCTGCGCAGATTGCATGATGGGCATCAGGGGATTGGGCGTTGTCGCAGTATGGCTAAACGTTTTGTCTAGTGGCCAGGGTTGAGCACCGAACTGGCACAGTTCGTGAATCAGGGCACTGTTTGCGCACAGCATGCTCAGCAACTGGCCGAGCCCATGATAGCAACCGCAACGCCATCGTTTCCTTGGGAGAGAGTGGGAGTAGATCTGTGCGTAATCAACGGCCAGGCATACCTTGTCGCAGTGGATTATCTTTCACGGTACCCTGAGGTAGTCAATCTTCCCTCCACAAAGTCTGGAACGGTCATTGATAGACTGAAAGATATTTTTGCTAGGCATGGAATCCCTGAGTGTGTGGTGACAGACAACGGTCCTCAGTTCGTGGCCACCGAGTTTGAACAGTTCGCGGTGTCATACGGGTTTCGCCACGTCACCGTGAGTCCGAGGCACCCACAGGGGAACGGGGAAGTAGAGCGAATGGTTCAGACGGTTAAGCACCTCATTCTAAAGTCTAAAGACCCTTACCTGGCATTGCTGGCTTACAGGGCGACGCCCGGCATTCTTGGAGTCAGTCCTGCTGAAGTACTTATGGGTAGGCGATTGAGGACAAGAGTCCCATTGCTACCGCGTCATCGAAATCCGGAAAAAAGCGGCCCGAAAGAAGTCGTGGCCCGCAACCAGGAGGTCAGGCAGCGGCAGTGCCGCTACTACAACCAACGCCATCGTGCCAGACGGCTTTCCAAGCTAGAAGCAGGGGACCTGGTCTGGGTGACAGACATGCAATCCAAGACCACAGTCCTCGAACCAGCACCAAAACCGCGGTCATATGTAGTGCGAACAGACGACGGTGTGGTCCTCCGCCGAAACAGGAGAATGCTTAACCGTCTACCAAAAGAAAGGGCGCACACGGAAACTTACGAATTTCCAGAAAACTCGGAGGAGCCAAGCGGGACACAAATGGCTCGTAGCCCAGATGGCTCGACAGCAACAGATTCAGCGGTGCCTCCGACTCGCGTTGTGGCCAATAGTGAACCCACTCCCATTGTAACGCGGTTTGGTAGAGTGGTAAAGAAGCCCATACGACTGGGCATTGATGAGTAGTGGTTTGGTGTTTTGTTTTGTATAACATATATTCTGTTTTGTTTTGTACAACAGATATTCTCTATCGTGTATGTGCGCATGTTCCGGTGCTTGGAATAAAAAAGGGGGGATGTGCTGGTACCGCGTGCCCGTGTTCGGCGTGTGACGTCAGAACAGATAGCGGGGCGACAACTGTGTGCGCCGAGCTACCTTAACCACGTGATGTTCCCCGGAGTGTATATTATCGACCGGCACAATAAAGAGGGGAGTTTTTCCTTTCGTCACTGAGAGCGCAGCTCGTCGACTGGTTATTGCGACACGCATACGCGTCGCGCTCGTATGCAGTGTCACGACAGTGCCAACCGTAGAGGTATGGGTGAAATGTTTGTATCGACCAAACAAGAGCGAGGCATTCCAGCTCTGTGATGGTGTCGTTTACCTTGGCTGTTGACAGGGTCCGGCTAGTGTATGCCACAGCCTGCTCTTTAGAAGTGGCAACATGTTGCAGAAGCACTGCTCTGATGCCTTTTGCGCTTCCATATTTCACAGCGCAAGACGACAACACGGTAAGGAACACAAGACACACGGAGCGCTGACTGACAACTGATATTTTATTGATACCAGCCAGTCTTTTATACCACTGGTGGCGAGGAGAAACGGGCAAGGTACATGCGCGGAAGGGTCATTAGTGCCGGGAGAAAACAGACATGCGTCAAACTTCACAGTCAAGATATTTAATTTATTTTTGGGACAATGCTACTGAGGGTGCGCTTATACACTTATCTTGCAACTGCGCTATCACACGTGCCTCCTGTATTTCTCTTGTTAGAGCATCACGATGCTTGCCTATTACTTTGCTGTCTCTGTACATCGGTTCACATGGGTCGCCGTCATTCTCGTCAGATCGACAATCTCTGCAGTGTTTTACACTGTGACAACCTCAAGTTTGAGGGGCTGTTTTCAAATGTTCACCCCATCTTTCTTGAGCAACTTCAACCATTGGTTCTAACGCATGAAACACCAGTTCATGACACCATTAGATTTTTAGACCTTTCACTTCACTTCACACCCTCTCATGTTTGCTGGTATTACGAGCCCCGAGCTCAAAAACCCATCCTTCCTTGCGCTTCAGCCCATTCGAAACTTGTTAAGAGAGCCATTATTCATTCTGTTTTTAATAATGTTTTAAAGAAGTGTTGTGAACACACCATGCAACAAAGCCTTAAGGAACAAGTCAGTCGCCTCACGAAGGCTGGCTACCCTTCCGAGCTTATGGTCGCTGTTGCACAGAAACTGAAGCATATCCTTAGAACTCGAGATGGCAGCGAGCCATTCCAACTGAGAGAAAAAAGAAAAAAAGTTGTTGCCATGCCCTACCTCCATCAGGTATCACACAACCTCAAGAGAATTGGGAAACGCGCGGGCGTGGAAGTCGTCTTCTCGGCTCCCAAAAAATTGGCTGGCATGTGCAAAAAGGTTAATCGTAGGAATGGAGAATCACATGGATGTATTGTCAGGCATGTCAAGCAGTTTGTCGAGTGCAAGAAAGGTGTAATTTATTCCCTGTCGTTTTCGTGTGGGAAAGAGTACGTGGGACAAACTGGACGATGCATAAACCAAAGACTAAAAGAGCACCATGACAATGTCGCACGCGTGGCCACTTGTGGTCACGTTGCCAAACACTGCAGAGATTGTCGATCTGACGAGAATGACAGCGAAACATGTGAACCGATGTACAGAGACAGCAAAGTAATAGGCAAGCATCGTGATGCTCTAACAAGAGAAATACAGGAGGCACATGTGATAGCGAAGTTGCAAGATAAGTGTATAAGTGCACCCTCAGTAGCATTGTCCCAAAAAGAAATCAAATATCTTGACTGTGAAGTTTGACGCATGTCTGTTTTCTCCCGGCACTAATGACCCTTCCGCGCATGTACCTTGCCCGTTTCTCCTCGCCACCAGTGGTATAAAAGACTGGCTGGTATCAATAAAATATCAGTTGTCAGTCAGCGCTCCGTGTGTCTTGTGTTCCTTACCGTGTTGTCGTCTTGCGCTGTGAAATATGGAAGCTAGAAACCAACTCGCCCAACATATAACCTTTTGCGCTTGCCTCACTGTGGAGTATAGTGGGCGCTCTCTCGTCAAAGGGTCCGGAAGTGAGGTGTTTTTTTTCTTTAGTACTTGAATTGCCTAGTTGCACTTGTTGCACCACACAAAAGAGGCACCGGTGACTAATAACTTATTTAGTGAAGCTGCTATTATAGCAAAGTTGCATATAAAGCGATGAAAGTAGGACGCTAGAGCAAGAAAGCTGTCCAGCGCCTTTTGGTTCAAAGTTTGCATAGCTCTACGAGTGGCTGGGTGCAGGCGGTGACGGGAACGTAACTTCAAGTTGAACATGAAAGCAGAAAGACGTCGGGATCTTGACGCAACTCCACCACTCTGGAAGACGAATAAGGACCCGACCATACAACGCTGGCAGGTCCATTTATTCTGCGCGTTCAGACACGAAGAAGAATAATAGAATGATGATGGCTATATTTGAGTGAGGGTGATGAATTATCTAAAAAGTGCTTACAGTATAGGCAACTTGTTCATGTTCATCTACGTAACTTACAAGAGTTGCCAAGATAATGAAAAAAAGAAACATTTTTCATGCATGACATGCATGTCATGCATGAACATGACACAAAGCTATCGTAACATTTGTATTTTTTTCTATTTATTTGCCTTGTTGTTCAGTAGTCACCACTTTTCTCGAAAAACAGGCCTCTGCCACATCCCTTGAAAGGGCTTTGGGGTCCTGCCTGCATAACCAGTCATTATAGTATATAATACACAACACAAACTGATTGATTGAGACTTGAGGGCAGGCATCATGCTTGCATTAAAGGGGATGCGATGTGCAGAACAGCATTCGGTGTGGAGGAGGGTGAAGGCGTGCACGCTGTTGATGGGGGTGAGACTAGGCGAGCACGAGTCAATAGGGCTGTGCGTGCTAGTAGACTAGCTTTCCGTACCTTGCAGGTAATCTGTGGCAGGTCCAAAGGCTGAGGACAGCGGTCTGTGTCGGCTGCCTTCACACACACCTTATGATGGCGGTGGCGTTATCTCAAACTTTGGGAGATGCATTGAAGCATGATTCAATACGATGTGACCTTTATTCCAAGGGCAGTCCTTGGCGAGTTTTAACGCAATAGCGTTAAGAGCCTGTGTCACAGAAAATGTGGTGTCGTCATCGGCAGCATTGGTTGTGGGTAAAAAGTCTTGGCTGTCCATGAGCGAAAAATCCCGATGGATGCTAGTAATAAAAATTGAGGTCCGAGCCGGCATTAAAGCCAGGCATTGTGTGTGGCTCTCGGGTGTTCTACCACCGAGCTGCACCAGTGGTTTAAACTGCTTTGGAAATGCACCCTACACAGTCATCATGTCGGGGGGAGGAGACGCGTCAACAGACGTAATGGTGCATGGCAGAAGCGTGGAATTGCACCATGCATTGCACCATGTGAATTGTATAATGAGTGGGTGGTTTATAGCGTTCCACCCATTACAAAGGGCTCAGTGATAATTCACCATCTTCTTCACCGGCCACAGCATCGGCAAAGTTTGCATTTACGTAGGTGATGATAAAGTGATGCAGACGGGGTTAAAGTGCTATTGCGTACCACTCTTTATTGCGAAGCTTCAGCGGCCTCCACTTTTTCTTCAAAATAGTCGTTGGACGATCCTTATACTTTAGAGTGAATTTACGGAAACCTTTTTTTTATTAAGATACATACAACTTTGCCAGGACAGCCGTGTTGTTCAAATTATGTGTCAGTTTGCAGTTATTGAGATTCTTCTGTTTGAAAACGAAAACCTTCAGGCGCATTGTGTTGTGGATAATCGTGTTTGGAAAAAAGTGTCTCTGTTCTTTGTTTTTACTTCCTGGTTTTGAAGCAGTCTGAATCAAGTTGCACCTTTTTGCGATGTAGGACAGTATTGAAGAATGTCAGTGTGGAATGCATTTGGGCCAGTTGGTGCACATAGCTAAAATTAAGCAGACAGTTTCGAGACAGGATGCAGCACGAGTGACAGGCCAGAACACTGAACTCCATCGGTTGTACTGCTTTCACAGAGTAAATATATATAGTGAGTGCACCGACTTTAGTTGGTTTTGCTGTTTATGCACAGTAAACATAGTTTGTTGCTGGTCCTGTTGCTGGGTGTCCTGTCTTTGTGCTGTGCACCTGCACCTAAGAGCACCATGGCTGGCCATAAGGATTTGGGCACGTGGCACAGTGTTTTATAACGCCTACGTTATCTGTGCAGAGAAATGCTTGGGGAAGGCTGCTTGGTTGACCTTTGGTGCATGCTTCTATTTCTTTTGTTTCAGTAGCGCTCTTTCAGCTTATGTTTTTAGATGTGGGCTGCAAACATGTGATGACTTTGCAGCTGGTTCCTGCAGAGCGGTTCTTGGGCTGCCTGGTGGACCTGTGCCAGGCATTGTGGCAGGTTATGTGCAGCTACTGGGCTGTGCTCACCTGGCATCGCGACCGGGAGCCTGGTGAGTTTTCCTCTCCTGGCGCGGGTGAAGCAGGGTGTCTACCGACTGGGAAAACCGGGAATTCTCAAAGATTTCGGGTAGTCTGAAAATACTCGGGGAAAACTCAGGGAAATTGTGCTCCCACCAGGGAAAATCCACAGTAACTGTATTGAAAGGCAATGAAAGTCACGGTAGCGCTGGCTCGATATTCTGTGAATGCAGTTTTCAAATCGAACAGCCGCTGCAGCTGCGGGGAAGGGGCGCACCTCGACGCTCTCTTCGCCTTCAGAACAGTGGAGTGGGAGAGCATCAGGCTAATGTGGGGCATTCAGGAACCATGAACCACGACACATCGTATCGCGCAATGTTGTCAGGGTGTTGTGTGACTACGCCGTGTAGTTCTGTATTCTTAGTCGCGCGTGCTGTGCGTTAGTGCCCGCTATGGTGTTCTTGTTATCGTCGCTTGTCAAGTAACGAGCGTGATTAGTTGTAGAGCGGTAGCAGTAGATGTAACGAGCTTGAGTTATAGTTATCTTGCAAGCGGTCACGATCGTCCAGGAAGCGGATGTTGTCGACAAGGCTGGTATCTTGCAAGCCATCCCTATCGGCGAAAAAAGGACGACGATGCTTGTTGGCGGTTATCGGAGAGCTCACTCGCTCTGATCCCGAGCTTCAAAGATGCTATTAAGTACTCTGTGAAGAATATATTTCCAGGTGAGAGTGAGCGTAACAGGCCTATTTACAGCAAGTGAAAGCTTTTTTCCCTCTTTCTTTTCTTTTTTTTACGCTGGCAGCAGCGAAGCCCGCCGTTTCCACGGTTTAGCAGCAAAGTTGGGACCAGGTATTGCTGGAAAACATAACCCTTGTAGCTGCAAACTAGCAGGCACAGCAAACGACCACCGCTGATTACTTCCAGTAATTCAAAGTTCCTTGCATCCCGCTTTTTGTATGTTTGATTAATTCAAAAACTCGCCTAATTATATTTTTCACAGTCCCAGTCACTTTGAATTAGCGAGGTTTTACTGTATGTTTATATAACCTTAAAGTGGGGCTTCGAGGCAGTGCAAATTTCTTCTGGAAAGATGTATTCACCGTATAGCACACCTTCACTGCAGCGAAACCACCTTTACAGGGGGTTACACGCGATTTATATATGTCTATTCGCTCATTCCAAATACTTCGAAATTTCCTGGAATTTAAATTCGTTTCGAAGAGAATTCGAATACTGTACTATTTGTTCGAATATTCAAAGTGCTCAAATATTCGCACAGGCCTACACATTTCCAACAAAGGCTTCTTAGGCGCCGCCATAATCCCCATGGGCTAATATGCGTGGCCCACCAAAATGCACTGCTGAGGCGGTGGCTTCAGCTTTTGTACACACCCCCCCCCAAAGTAGGCACCTGGATCCGCCCATGAGCCATAGATAGGACACTTCTCTTAGTGCGGCGGCTGCGTTTCCTGAAGGAGTGAGCTGCTACCCTATGTTCGTATAAAATTCCTCTTTCTTGTTATCGCATTCACTATTTTGCTCTCGCGGTGAAACTGTGACTTTTTTTTAACGTGCGACGGTTTTCGATGTTGCGCATTCGTGGAGATCAAATGGTTCGGCTGGGCAGCATGATAGCAAAGGCGTCGCACTACTCTGGGCAACGCACAAGGATTTGACAACAACCCGCAGCAGCAGAGTAAGCTCATTTACACAGATGCATTAAACCCGCATTTGTTTAGTCTTTACATGTGACACTCTGGCAAGGCATCTAACTGTGATTGCTGCGCCTTAGGCTCAACAAAATTGGTTTCTTTTTTTTCATGCAAAAAATCAAAAAAGCTTTTTAATGTTGCCGTATTAGTTGAGCATTCTTGTGGCATTTTCAGTTTAAGAAAGCCCTGCTTTCCTGCAGCTGGAGAGAGCCTGCTGAGTGAGGACATTGAGGCACGCTACGTGATCGAGAAGTTGCGTGGGGGGCTGCAGCGGGTGTGGCAGGACATCCAGAAGAAGGTCACCCAGTTCCTGCTCGCCTCCAACATTGCAGGCTTCAAGTTCAACCAGTTCATTCAAGTGCTGGACATTGTGCGCAGGTGTGTGTTCCAACCTTTCCTTGACGTCATCATCATCATCACCACCTCTTAAAGGCTTCACTCGGGGTATTACCTGAAGCCCAATTTATGCGGGAGTGATGAAGACATGAAGAGGCAAGGTTTTCGATGGAAGGCATTGCAGAGGTAAAGCACAGCACGGGTAGGAGACCGAGCTTACCTTTGAAAATGTACTGTCAATAACTGCTTAAGTTTTGTTGTGTTTAACTATTTGTTCTGGCAGCTGGTTCCAGCGCTTTGTAGAGATAGGCAGGAACCATCTGTGAAGTGCAACAGTGGAGATGCTGTACAGTATCAAACATTTCACAGGAAGTGTGATGTGGAGGGAGTAGGCACGGGCGTGTTTAATAGATCTCGTGGAACAGATTCCTGTTCAAAGCCTGTGAATTGAAGCATCTTAAATGCATACCTGCCAACTCCCCTGATTTCTGACCAGTCCTCCGGATTGTACGTACACCACCGCAAATCTCCCTCTAAACAGCGCTGCCCCTCCCCCCCCCCCCCCCCCCCAAAATGAAAATAACAAAGGATAGCTGTCCTAAAAATTTTTTGGCCTTGTTGAACCTTTCCAACTTGCCCTGAGACCCTCCCACTTCCACAAAGGGAGGCTGCCGCATTTTTGTGTGGCCTTGGTTATTTACAGTTCGGCATGTTGTCTTTATCTCAACGAGGAACTTGTGATATAACATCACACTGCAGAGCACGCAAGTTAGCTTTGCCATCCTACATTGTTATCTGGTGAGCCATGCGAAGTGTGGGAAAGGGCTGCTGGATTTCATGGGTCATAACACATTTTGCCCTGTGCTCATGTATAATGCGCACAGGGCAAGCTGCGTGAGGTATTAACGAAATTCTTTTTTTTTTTTCATTTCGAAGGCCCACGTATGCCATTATGTATGGAATATAACATCGTTCAAATGTCAGCCACAGTTTCTCACGGCGGGACGGATCCGAGTAGTACAATTTTCAATGACTCTGCCACATAGATCTGGCTGAATTTTAGCGATGGCCTGGGTTATGTTGACTTTAAGGGCATCGGTCGATTGTGGCTTATTGGTATATAGACCTGCGACTATAGGAAACCCCAGAAGAAAAAGTCTAGCTGCGTCAAATCGCACGGTCTTAGTCGGCAGTTCAGGTCAGCTCTGCGAGAGTTTCCATACCCTTAAATCATTCGTGCAGAATGTCCATCGTTACTTCCGCTACGTGGCACGTAGCGCCGTCCTGCATGAACCCAGTCACTGTCTCCATCCGTATCGTTCAGTTTCGGTCAAAAGAAATCAGTTATATTTCCGTAGCACTCGCCATTGGCGGTGATGTTTGTCAGCGCGCTTAATTGGGCTAGTTGGTTCTGCATGTCCTGTCTCTTCCCTGTCCGCGTCTTCAAAGCGCACCCACATCATTGACGGTGATGGCCTCACCAACGTCGTTCTCAAAAAAGTATGAACCCATGGCGCTGCCGGCCCAAAATCCACACCAAACAGTAAGCTTTTGTGGATGAATTGCCGCTAACTAACCTCCTGTGGGATGGAGCCTTCCCATATACGGCAGTTCTGCTTGTTGACATAGCCATGTATGCAAAAATGCGCCTCATCGCTAAACATGATTTTTCGGTGCAATGTTTGCACGAACGAAGAGTCATTTTGATAATAAAATTTCATCATTTGTATGTGCGCCTAAATCGTGTAACTTGCCACAGTGATTTGACATCAGTGACTGAATAATAAACAGCGGATTAGACGGACGCTACCAAAACAACGTGGCCTCCACAGATTGCCAACATCGACCTGCCCTTAGTGGAAAACCCTATACAGTCGAGCCCGACTATATCGAACCCGTTTATATCAAATTATCCCGTATATCGAACAATTTCTAAACACGGTAAATTTACATTGAGAATATATAGCAAAAGTTACTGTTACATCGAACGAAAATAGCAACGACAACCGATATATCAAACACCATGTGCCTAAAAAGTGCCCCAGCAAGTTGGCTTTCCCTCGCGGTGGCGGGGAAAACTGCCGGCGCCACCCTAGAAAAAGTGGTTTAGACCCGGTTGTGCATGGGCGAACACCCCCCTGCAAGAAATGATCCTGGCCCGCTCGCAGCGCTTACAGCCAATCAGAGGCCGTCGTGCTTTCTCCGAGGCGCGGAGGCGGTAGAAGCGTAGAAGTGAGCGCCATTTTTTCTTTCTTTATGCTTGTGTGCCTGCTGCTGCCTGTTTTCCTCGAGTCCTCATTCAGCGTGGTCCGTGCTGGTGGTGTTGCCTGTTGGTGCTCTGTGAACTTTATTGGCGCGCTGTCGTCATGGCTTGTGCAAAGAGGCAGAATTTGCCGTTCGCCGCGAAACTCGAAATCATAAATCGGGTCGAGCGCGGTGAAAAGAAGTCCGACGTCGCCGCCGCGTACAAAATTCCAAGGAACACCTTGAGTACTATCCTGAAGAACAAGGCAGACATCAGGGCCAAGTCGGACAAAAGGCCAGGTGCCCGTGGCGACCGACGTGTGCGCACTACTGTGTACGAAGATGTTGAAGCGGCCGTTTACAAATGGTTTGTGGACGTTCAGTCGCGAAACATCCCGGTGTCCGGCCCTATGATCGAGCAGAAAGCCAAGGACCTTGCTTTCCTGCTTGGCAGGCACGATTTCCAAGGCGGTTCAGGCTGGCTCCAACGGTTCAAAGAACGGCACGACATCGTTGGCAAAGCTGTTACAGGTGAAAGCAGAGTGGCGGACCTGGACAGCGTAGACAAATGGCTCGAGGAAAACTGGCGAGATATCGCAGCAAGATATCAAGCCCAAGATATCTTCAATGCGGATGAAACCGGTCTATTTTGGCAAATGTTGCCAAACAAGACACTTGCGTGTCGTGGTGACAAGACTTGCGGCGGCAAGGCAAACAAAGCTCGTGTGTCCGTGCTGTTGGCAGCTAATTTAGACGGATCGAAAAAGCTTCGACCTCTGGTTATCGGGAAAAGCACGGCACCGCGGTGTTTTCGAAATGCACTGTCGCTTCCAGTTACCTACCGAGCAAACTCAAAAGCGTGGATGACCGGGGAGCTTTTCGGCAGGTGGCTATCGTCGTGGAATGATGATTTGGTAGGCGAAAATCGCAAGGTGTGCCTGCTCGTGGACAATTGTTCATCGCACCACTGCAGTACGACCTTCAGCAACATCGAGCTGCGTTTTTTGCCCCCAAACACTACGTCTGTACTGCAACCACTGGATCAAGGCGTTATACGCGCTCTGAAAGCCGGCTATTGGAAGCGCCTGGTGGAGAGGCTGCTGCAGAACCTTCGTGTCGGCAGGGAGCTTAAGATTGACTTGCTCGGAGCTCTTTCTATGTTGAGTAGATCGTGGGCAGATGTCACGAAGGAGACGATCCAGAACTGCTTTAGGCATGCCGGCTTCCGCATGCCTGGTGATGACACCCCAAATTTCGATGACAGCATTGAAGACACCGCAGGTGTTTCCGCCGAAGTTTGGAGCGAGCTGGCAGAGTTCCCGGGAGCTATCGACGGATCGACATTCGACGAGTTCGTCAGTGCGGGCGATGATGTCGCCATCATGGGTGAGCTACAAGATGAGGACTACGTTGCAGACGTCGTGCCGACCACGAGCCAAAGCGACAGCAATAAGGAAATTGACGATGGCCCATTGCCTACATCCTCCGAAGTGATTAGTGCACTTGCGTTGGTCCGGCGCTATTGCCTGAATGTGGAAGGTTGCGGCCTCAGCTGCTCCGACTCGTTGGACAACGTGGAGGCGTGCGTGCTGTCGCAGGCAGCGAAGTCGTTGACACAGAAGAAAATCCAGGACTATTTTGTTCCAAAGTAGGGCACGCAAGTAAGCCACCATATTAATAAAGTACTTTTCTTATTGTTATGTGCCTTTGTGTCAAAATCCTATAGCGGGCCTATATCGAATTATGCCATATATCGAACTAATAAACGTTTTTTGGCGAGTTCGATATACCCAGGTTCGACTGTATACTTGTCTTCACGCAATGCAACAACAGAGTTTTACAGCACAGGTCTTTCATGCACTGGTTATCTGGAACACTTCCTTTTGGTTATAGCAGATGAAGAAAAGGAATGATTCAGGAGCACAGCCATAGTTGAAGACAGAAAAAGGCCTCTCCTGCTTCCCTACATTCACACTGTCTTGCAGAGACTTAAAAAAGATTTTGCACAGATAAAAAAAAACAGGAGGGTGAGCCTTTTGAACAGTGATGCCCAACTCAAGTCAAAGACCTGCAATATTGGGGACTCGTGCAATTCCATGGTGTGAGACCACCTTGTTTGCACCATATGTGATAAGAAGCTGCATGCGTATGCAAGAGGAACATTACAAAGAAATTCAAGTTAATCTGTACCGTATTAACAGGACACCATAAACACTGAAGACAGACTTGTATCATAGCCAGTGTGGGCGTTGGGGCAAAATGCGTGAACCCTTAAAGCCCAACTCCGGCGATTTTTCGAGGTCGATGAATCTCAATGAAATTCGCTGGGTACGTTCCTTTGCACGTTTCCGTCATTTATGCCAAATTACAGGCTTGAGACATGCACAGATTGTTTGCAAATGAATTTTAAAGATTATCTGCAAACGCCCTCCTGGCTTCCCACA